>NC_068410.1:25921225-26521225 GCF_023724105.1 Carassius gibelio | reverse complement strand
ATTTATGGGAGAGATGGGGAGAAGCTTTTATCTTTGAATTGCATCTGAACTCAGTGTTCATCTGTGATGTTTCAGTATGGTGCAAATAGGGTTGAAGTCTGTAAGATGATGCTAATTTCCCATCAGTACCATTACCCTAGTAATTTCTCCACACTGTGCTGTGCTTTAGTTGAGAATGTCTGTTAGAATGAATATCTCTTGAGCCAATGTGTTGTTACAACACAGTCTTATTTTAATAAACCTGTCAATAATAATATACAATAATTAACAACTGAACTTTATTGCATTGTTGTAAGCTGTATTTTGAAAGTAGATGATTGTTATCTGTTGAAAGCTGTTTCAGTTATGCTATTTTTGGTGGTTGAAAGATTATTTAACATATGTAGACATATGTAGGCAATATTGTCTTAGCATTTCTACCAGCTATTTTGTAATTATTAGTCAAACATGCTCCAAAAAGCTTTAATAGCATACTGTATGCAAGATACTCAACTGGCTGTGTCCCTGTCCATGGTGCTGATCCGGGAGCCCATGACCATATGAAAACCAATTTGGAGTTTTGTGGATTTTAGTCAGTGTCTGTTGCTTTTAGTCCATCTATACATGGGGAACATGAATTTAACCATTTCATTTCCAGTTCTTATTCCTCTTAAGACTTATGTTCTTTTCCATCAGTATTTTCATCAACAATTATTTTAATCCTTATTACTCATTAAATAATTTCAATGATCAATTTAAAACAGTTCTTGGAAAAGGTTGTTTACTCTTGTTATTGCTCATGTTAGAGGTGACATAATTGGTCTATATTTATAGAATACTTATTTAATACATCCATATTTAAAGAATTCTGCTGACAAAACACATAACATGTAACTGCATATTGTTAAAAGAAAAACAGCCATTAAGTAACTACACTGAACCATCTTTTTTTTGCCTGCAGCCCAAAATGACAAAAAAATCCATTGGTTTTGAAGGAATTGTTCATTACTGCCTTACATTGGCACCTCTGTCAAGTGAGGTTTTGCGGGGCTGTAATAGAAATCTAAAGTACTGGCTTTTTTAAAAAGGGACAAGACCTTCAATATGTCCCAACCAATCATAAGGAAAAAAAAGTATGTTTATCAAGCAATTTCATAAGGTCTTTTAGTGGTTTTCTTTGAGAAACAATACCTCAAAAAGGGGGTTTTAATTGATCTGGGATTTGAGAAAGCGTCATAGGGAATATTTTAAATTTAGCATTTACATAGTGATAAGCAGTTTCGGTTTCAACAATCATGATAACCTTCTTAACTTCTAGAGACATCTTGGATTAGAATCAGTTTACAGACTTCAGAGTTTGATGGAAGAAAGTAAAAAAGATGAGTGATTACGGCGATTGGGGATCTTCACTAAGCCCGAGTCTGTTTATAGAGCTCCTACTCAGAAATACAGGTCTCAGGGGGTGACAGAGGTCCCGTGGGAAGATGTCAATTAACAGCAGAAAGAAGAAGCCCCATTTAGCTGTGTTTTTCATCCTTCAATTGTAATTTAATAAAAAATGGGAGCAATTACCCTGAGGCAACTGTTGACATTGCGTTCTGAGCTGTGGCACCGCTAAGCTATTGCCGTTTTTTCTAATGTATTTATACATCATTTCTGAACAGAAGACTCTGTTACTAATTCATCTACATAAAGGAGAACTGTAGTGCCCGGGGGCACGAACAAATGAGAGCAGTTAGCGTCGCACACCCTCCTGTCGACGGTTCCCTACCCCTCCTTCTTGTGTATACCCACAGCCGACTGCTCTGTTAACTTGTCACTTGTCATTGCCAAAATGGAAGGAACCATATGCCACACTGTTTGTTGGAACAACCACCCCCAACCTCCCTGCACGCTGCTGGCGCTTCTCTGCTATCAAACAACAGAGTGTCGCTACAAAGGGAGCGATCCCGTGCGCAAAGTGACTTCAATCGAGGATGAAAGCGTCGCCTGCTTCTCCCTGCCATCTGATTCCCCGATTTGCCATCGATGATCAGAGACAGTCTAACACACTCATTTTTTATCTCTTGCATAATGCAGGAGTGTATTTCACCCCAGTGATGATGAGGGAATATCTATCGTAGCAGGCTAACACAGCTGTTAACTCTTCTATTAGCATTATAAACTGTGTGACAGTCTCTGTGCTGTAGGGGAAACCCTCTGTCCTGACGTCACCCAGTACTTGCATATGAATGTTACCCACTGACTTACAGAGACGATGTTCATTTATTTGCAATCAGTTACAACACATTTACTTGTGTACAGTTGGCATTATCAGAAGCTTCCACCTGGTTGCTGAATGAACTTAGATGTGGACAAAATGCGTCCTGAATGCGTGACCCCTAAGAGGGCAACTGCCCACTTATACATGCCTTTTAGTGCTAATTTTAGGATCACTGGATGAACGTTTATGTCATCAGATTAATAGTCAGCCTGGTTGATGAGGTTTACAGGATTTCTCAACCCCGGCCCTCGAAGTCTACTGTCCTGCAGAGCTTCAACCTTGATCACCTGCCTGTAACTTTCATGTAATCCTGAAGACCTTGTTTAGCTTGTTCAGGTCTGTTTGGAGCTCAACTTTGCAGAAATGTTAGCTTTGAGAGCTGAAAACCCCTGTGAGTTCATTTCTACACCCCAGTGTTGGACAGTTTGATTTTAGAAAGCACAACAAGACCCGTCAAGTTTCTCAATTGGCTCGTTTGAACTTTGTTTGACCCATAACATTTCTCAGTGGTCAACCAATGCTCATTCATCCATTCATTTGTCCTGTTTCCTCTATATTCTTGCACACACCGCACACAACACAAGTTGAAAGTATAGTTCAGTTGTCCATAAATTTCCAGCCTTTTTAGTAGTTTGAATCCATCCCCTGAAATTCAGTGCATCTACTGGTGGGGTTGTGACATTGCGTTAAGAAGTACTTGAAGAAAAAGAAGAAAACTGACTATTAAAACAACAGAATGCTAAGGCTGAAAGAACAAAAATGGATGTGCAAGGAGGTGAGAAGGGTCCTGTGTTTGTACCCAAAGAATACATGCATGAATGCAGTCCTCTGCAGGTCAAGTGAAGTATACAAAGCCAACTGTGCTTGTGTCGACCTAGTCCATACAAGTCCAAGGTCAGTGGAGGATTCTTAGAAAGTTTAGGATGCTTGACCATGCACAAGATGGTAAAGGCAGGCAGAAAAACGAAATATCGTGGAGGCTATAACTGTAAACGCATCATGCACAGAATTGGGTGTCACTCACTGTGAATTTGGCTGATTTATGGCCATGCTTCGAACAGGGGCCAGGCTCATTTGCTGCGGCATAATCAAAGCATAACCCAATGCCTTATGTGTCTTTCCCTCAGCTTTTATGGGAAACGGTTAGAGCCTTACGCCCATCAGCTGAGCCTACTAACACTTCCAGTACATGCAAGATTAGTGCTGGCAGAGGAGATAGCATATAAATACTGTCAGAGAGCTCATCCATTGCCACTGACCGCATTTCACCCTTCCATTGGCAGCGTGTAATGTATGTTAATGGAACTCTAGAACATCAAGAGAGCATTGCGCATACGTTTGTCTGGCAGCTCCGAGCGTGTGTACACATGTACAGGAAGGCTCATAAAACACAGTAACAAGGGCCGTCTGTGGCAGCTGCTACTTAATCTGATTACATCTCATTCAATCTGGAGAGACCTCTGTCTAATGTCTGCCAGTTACGTACGGGCACAGCTGTGCGTACGTTACAGGATCTGCACCATATGGACCGGTGCCGATCGCAGCCTCGCGTGCTGCTGGGAGCCAGCGATCGCGG
This sequence comes from Carassius gibelio, assembly GCF_023724105.1. NCBI lineage: Eukaryota > Metazoa > Chordata > Actinopteri > Cypriniformes > Cyprinidae > Carassius > Carassius gibelio. Next base: position 26,517,407 of record NC_068410.1, on the reverse strand, counting down.
GGATGGTGGTCTTGTGTGTACACAGTGCACAGGTTTTTATCTTCACAATAATCTCGCCTTCATTGTACCCTCTCACCCTCTCATTTCTGGCTACCTCTGAGCCTTGCTGTCTGTCTCTGCTGACTGTTACTTGCTTTGACGGTAATTAATCTTGAAAAGGACATTTTTAGTGGAGGATTTCAATGAAATTTAGACAGCCCTCCCCCACCGAGCCCAACCTAACACTACAAATGTTGCTCTGTTGTGTTTTGCTCTGCACCTAAATGCGGCTAAATACGGAAGTAGTCATGACAAATATGTGCTCAGAAATGTTTAATCATAAATTATAATATGAAGTTTTTTTTTATGACATATTAAGAAGTTATTTTGTCTTGTTTTGTGCATAAATCTAAACATTTTGTGATATTTATGCTTAAAGCAAGAAAGGGAATTTTTTTCTTTTTTTTCTGAAAACATGGCTTAGATTCTCAACTAAATATATCTTGTTTTAAGGATGTCTAGATTTATACTGATATTAAAGATATTCTTTGCAATTTTCTAATTTCTTTTTTGTGGGATTCTGATTCACAAATATACATGATATGCCTCGATTTTTTCATAGGTTTTCAAATATCACATTATTATTTATAATATTACACACACACACACACACACACACACACACACACACACACACACACACACACACACACACACACATATATATATACATACATATATATATATATATATATATATATATATATATATTCTAATATTATATACCCCAGAGGTAATATATACAATATGTGTTATATAGAAGTTTATGTAGAGCCAGTTAAAAAGAAGCAAGCAACCATGGATTTAAAGGACCCTGAATTCTCATCACAGTGTGAAGGTTATCCACGCTGTAGGGGGCAGCATCTATGTTTGTGTCCTCCGTTGAAACACTCAGACTGTCCTTCTGTTTTCCCCCAGGATATGCCTGACCTTTTTCATTGGGTCATGAAAATATCTCTCTCTGTCATAGCCAAGAGCCATCAACAAACACACACACACACACACACACACACACACACACATACACACTGTAGGAATAAAGGTGTCACATACAGTTTAAGCATGTTCTGAAATAAATGCCACATACTGCTCTTTGTATCAATGATAAAAGTGTCACTCGTGCTTAAATCAGACTGGATTTTTCATCCAGCTTAAAAAATATGACAGTAGTTTTTTGAGTGGCACAACTACTTAATAAGTTAATATTGCTGCTGCGTGCCAGATATTTTAAAGCTTTTTAAAAATAGTTATTGTTTTTGTCAATACAGACATAACAGAATACAGAAAACAGAATATCTGTGACAGAAATTAAGTACTTCCAATTTAAAAGAATCTTTAATATCCATTTCAAGTTGTTTAACTACTATACTTAATGAAATAGCACAGACTTCTTCGTGGCTAGTGTTTGCATATTTCATTTCATTCAGCGACAACACAAATAAGCTAGTGTTTTGGCATCAGAAACACAAGCCAGTTGTCAGCAGGGATCTGAACTGGTTCAAGGAACGAAAACAAAAACCAGAAACGAATGAAATTTTGACAGGAACAGAAAACAGAAACAAAATCAAAATGTACATTTGCGAACAGAATCGAACATTTGAAATGGCCATTAACCAATAAAAATACAATAAAAAAGCGATAATTTTATTTAGAACAAATTTAGAAATTTAGAAATGTTATTAACCCTTTTTTTCTAGGCAAACTGGTTTTGTAATGATAATAATACAGATGAACGCAGGAACAGAAATGTTAAAATATCGATTTTGCTCAGAGTGAACAGATTTATTTATTTGTATTAAAAAAACAAACAAATTCAAGCCCTGGTTGTGAGTATAATAAAGATGTGTTTCTCACATTTGGCTTTGAGAATCTTGGAACATAACACAAGAGTTATATGAATAATTTGTATGGTGTTGTTTGTTCTTTTTGACCTTGGCAGCTGTAGTCTCTATAAACTGCAGTTCTGAGGGAAAAACTGTGTTTTTGTTGTTGTTGTTTTTTTTCTTCCTAAAGTGTTCCAAGAAAACTAAATAAAGAATATAGTTTTATAACAGCATGAGGCTAAATAATGACAGAATTGTCATTTTTTATGTCTCAGCAATTCTTTGAAATGTATGTGCTGCTACAAAAACACTAAGAATGATGGCTGAGACAGCATTTATTATGGAGCTGACATTTGTGTTGCACCTTTGCTTTGCTTTATTCTCTTAATATGAACAGGATACAGTTCTTGTCCAAGTCACACACCTGACACATCACACTCTCAGAGACTAGCGCAGACACGCTCAGCTTTCCTTGTCTCGCTGTCTCTCCGGTTGTCACAGTAACCGTCTCACCTCCTCTCTCCAGGCACACCTAATGAGGTGAGTGCAACACGGCCGTAAGAGAGGAGAAGGGAAGTAACGGCTGTTAGCACAAAAGAACACGATTTATTGAAGTCATGCCAAATATGTGTTTTGTGAGCATTCTCCGGGTTTCTGTCACATATTGCCAGTGTGCTGTAAGTGTCGCTGTCAGCCAGTGCTGCCTGCTTTCAAAGACAAAAACAGGAGATGCAAAAAAATGTACGTCGAGAAAGGGAGAGAAAAATGCAGGAGAAATGCGAGACAGTGTGTGACAAGGCATCTGACGTCTTGAGGTTGTTATTCATCCAGTAACACAGAGCTCCTCCCTCGCTCAGGCAGTCGTGTGTTCTTGTCCTCTGTGTGCTGTGTGGCTGTTTGCTATCTTGCAGTTTCACGAAGGGTAAAGGGGGGCCATTCAATATGCTTGTTTACTGTGGGGGTACCGCGGTACACTGATCCTATCGGATGAGAATAACGTGCTACTTGATTTAAACCAGTAGTTCGCAACTGGTTTTGCTTCAGGACTCGCATTTTGCTTTGGATTTCAAGCGATGACCCGAAACAATAACTAAAAAGCTCCTTGAAATACAACTTTAGGCCTAAATTGAAGAATTTTGGATTTTAATTGCGTTAAAAAAAATCCATGTGTTAATTTTAACATAAAATGATTAACTTATTGTGATGCATATTTGTCATACATAAAAAAAAAAACATGGCATACTGTAGCTTTTATTAACTATTTATTTGATTTTATTAAAATAATAATCTCTTGTAAATGCATTTATTCGAATTGCTTAGAATGAGCATAAATCTGTTCATTGTTAAAGCAAATATACTCAGTTAAAAAAAGAGATTGAGAGATGTTGAATTTATTATTATATAAATACTGCATATAAAAAAATTACAAATATAATACAAACAATAATTTAGTATACAGTATAAACTTGGTTAATTTGTATTTAGGTTTATTAGTACTATTACAGAAATCTAACATGTTTCTTACCTTTTTCATTTATGTATGACTGACAAATAAGCATCATAGTAAATTTATTAATTTGTTAAATCTGTGTAATCCAAACAGATGATTGTATATGCAACTGAAATACATAAATCTTAAATGTAATGAGCTAACAATACAATAATTTTTTTTTGAGTATTTAGTTGAAGAGATTTATGTTCATGCAAGTATGCTATTGTTAATTTTCAAATGAAGCATTTTCTTTTCCTTTTTTCTTTTACAAGTTGCTAAGGCTTTTATTTATTGAGTTTTTACTTTTTACACGTTTTTTTTGATTGATTGTTAAATTGTCAGAATTATTTTATTATTTGCAATGTAATCACCTTTTTTTCCCTCTTTTTTTGGATTCTAAATTTGTATCTAAATTTGGCCAACCTGGGTCGGCCATTAATTCCAAAAAAAAAAACTGCTGGTGCTTGATATAAACTTGGCCAATGATAAAATAAAGTGTTAAGCCACATAACACTGGAGTCTCATGAAGGCTTCCCTTGATTCAGAGTCAGCAGCAGGATGTGTTTTATTGGTTTGCATCAATTACATTAGCTTTAATTAAAGACACTTTACATGACTTTACTTGTCTGAAAAGCTATTACAAGGGGTTCAGAAAGAATACACAAGTGGATATTTATCAAGTCCTTGGCATTTTGTCTGTAATGGAAGAATAATTAGTGTGTGTTTAGCTTTATTGGTTGGAATGTCAAAGATGTAGCATTCAAAGCTAAAAAATAGTGGCATATACCATTTAGATGTGGGGTATCCATGAGCCTGAAGATGATGCAGGATGAAACATGAGAGTGGCACTGTGTGCCAATCTCCTGTCATGCTGGAACTAAATTTTGCAGGTGTATGATTATTAATGCAGAGAATCATCTGTTTACACACCTGTCACTGTGAATGCTTGCTAAACAGGCTGTATTGTGGTTGCTTTGTCTTGCTGGTTCATTGTATTTGCTAAAAAAATGAACATTTATCATCAACTGCAAAGATCTCCCTTGGCTCCCATGTTCCTGCGATATCGCACACCCACATTTCAGCTAAACGTAATTGTACATTTCAGCACAAGCATCCAATTTGAAGAGGAGTTCATTGCACTTTTCCAAGTAGGCAGTTGGAAAGCAAACGTTGAATGGAGCACAGCGTAATGTGTTTCATTTATGGCTTTTTGAGATGCAGAGATTCATGAAGCTCAACAGTTTCAGGCAGACTGTCATCAGCGGTTCTCATTAGCATCCTAATAAAGACCCCACGACAAGCAGTTCGGTGTAATCAGTCAACGGGGACAATATTTACAATCCTCGCCATCTTCAGCTCAGAACACGGACCAAGACTGGGGCTTAAGACTCTCTTCCATTTTTACCCCTCTTTTCTCACCGTCAACTTAATTAGTCACATCAGACGTTAATTACACCAAGTGTAGGAAGTCGCAATCTCAAGTAGATCAAATTAAGCAGCGTGCAAAGCTTGAAGTGTCTAATTTCTGCCGGTGCACAGACAATCTCAATTCTGTGGGGAACACATCACGTGTGCACACCTCCCTTAGGGCTGGGATCTTAATGCTGGAAATCACCCCATTTGAATTAAGTGAATACACGCTACTTGCGGTAAGAAGTAACTCATCTATGGTGTGAAAAAGAGTTAATGGCTCGGAAATGACTATGTATGAATGCCTTCGTGTAGCTCCGACAGCACAGGATGGTGCAAGCAACGCCAGTTTCATAGGTTTGATTCCCAGGAAAGCAATGACTGAAAAAAAAATGTGTACCTTGAATGTAGCGTTAGCCGATTTAGATAAAAGCATCTACCAAATGCCGTTTGCAGGATGGTAGAAAATAGTGGACAATAGTCAAGTTTTATTTTTTTGTAAAGGTAATATATGTACTGTATGTTTAAAATGTTCTCATATTGTAGTTTAATTTGAAGTTTAACCACCTTATTTTTAACATAAGAGCAAGTGCGTCCATTTGTGTGCTGCAAAGAAATTGACCATTTGCTGTGTAAATAAGACACAAATCAGATTATTGTTTTTATTTATTTATTTACATTGATTTCCCCAAGAAGTGAAAGCTTTGTGGTGCTTTAACATTGATTTTCACATTGTTTATCTGAGCTTCCTGAACAGCCAAGCACCATAACACTGGTTCAACCAAGGTGTGTTTGACAAGACAAACTTTGAATAGCGCACTGAATTCATTTGGATTGAGAAAAAAAAAAATGAGTGCAGGTGAACATATTAAATGTTTGTTTCATTGAGCCTTTTTTGAAAGTTTTGAATGTTATTTTCCCAATAGGTATATTCCTCATCCTGTTAGTCCAAATTAACTTCCTGTTGGTGTGGCCAATTCAATTTAAAATCTGATACATTGAAAAGGAACCCTTGAAAGATAACGGAGATCTTTGGGAAAGACAACTGGAAACATTATTTCTCCTTTCCATCTGATGCCACTAATGGACCAGAAATTACACACTACTGACGTATAAAAACCCTGATGAATAAATACAATATGTTCATGTGCTGCTTTTCAGTGTTTTAAGCCTCCTCTATTGAAGAGCTTCTATGAAGAGCCCTAACATTGGAATACATTTGGATGGGTGGGTGAGATATAACTGTACAGTGGCATTCATGGCCTCGTCTGTGGGCTGAAGAACATGGCGAAGAGATTTTAATGATTGCTGCACGACACAAGTATGCTAACCTTGTGTCCTGCGGGTCTAAATGACCTAGCCTTTTCATTTTCAAAAGGTGCAACATGGTGCCACAGCAGAGCTGTAGTTGGGCTATGCATGAGTCACTTTGATGGTGCATATTCAACATAGATTGCTGAAGTAAAGGTCAAACCCTCTGCTTAGGTTCAGACTGCCCAGCCTCCAGACACAAGTTACATCTCGTAGAAAATGCAGCCTATATACATACATATTTATTCATAAAGCTAACCCTAACCCTAACCCTTAAACCAAGTTAAGTGATGCTTCTTTTTGATCTGCTAAAACAACCACTTTTGAGTTTGTTTTTTTTTTAACAGGACAATTTAATTCACTTAAGTGTCTTGACATGGTCATTGTTTATCATTAGTTTATTTAATTATTTATTTTTTATGATCTAGCAGTTGCCGTACTTTATTGTGATTATTACATAAAATTACTTTCGAGATTTGCAAGGCTAGCAGCAAAGGCTATAAGGGTATGTTTATATGACTTCAGTGTCCTAAAAACATAAAAAATGTTCCTTTGTGTTTTTTGCACACAATTATGAAAATCATGTCAAAGTGATCTCTGTTTACATGGATCCACAAAAATTACTTAAACCACTGTACAGTTGGTGATGTCTCTCTGTAAAGAAATACTATGTGAACACATGTATGCGCATACCCTAGTAAAAAAGTCATGTATTTAAAATACATTTATTCATAATAAGTATGTCTATTAACATATTTACTGAAATATTGCTCAAGACTTACTGTTATAAACATTTTAATTAAACTTTATTTGGAGTACTACTTGTGCACATTTGACTTTTCTTAATTTTAAGCCTAAAATGAGGATTGTATGATCTATGAATAATATCAGTCTTTAAATGCAATAAATTTAAAGTATACCTGCAATAGATCCACATTAGCAAAATCAAATATCAGTATATCTTTAGTTGGACTTCGATAATACTTTAGCACAATTAAAGTGCATTAAGTATAAGTTGATCCAATTTAGCAGACTTTAAGTATAACTGTTTAATATACCAAATGGTAAATTGTAGGGTAATTTTATTAAGCACAAACATAAGTAAATGTATTTGTAGTATATTTGAAATACATGTATTTCTAATACATTTTAGTAAATTTAATTTTCACGAGGGTGACAAATTATTATTATTATTTTTCTTTTTAATTTGTAAAAGGCAGCAAGTTCAGGCCCCAAAACATTGTGTAAGTGAATGACCAAAATGCATAAAAAGTTTTTTAGTTGAAAATAGTGTCATTTAAATTCCCCCTTGGTTCACAATATTTTCATCGTCCACAGTGTCAACTATTTCTAGGTTATTACAGTTAACTAAAACCATTAAAAATGTTTTACTTGAAATAAAACAATTGTAAAACAATGTGTAACTTTAACTTTATGTTCTAAGATAAATAAAAACTAAACTAAATCAACATTTAGGAAACGTTAAAAATGGCAACACACAATAACGTTTCTGAACCTAAATATTAATGTCTTCTGTTAATAGTATGCATATTTATTCATTTTTAAATCCTACTTTAGATCACAATAAGTCAGTTTCAAGGCTTCTGTGTTTTGCCTAATAAGACAATTGGACCAGCAGTCACTATATTTGATTCTCATCTTTAATGTTCAATGTACTTGTGCATTTTCTTTAGCTTTAATACAGCATAGCTGTGGTAGTTATGTTGCCCTCACAGAAGCAAAGCTTTTTTTCTCATTTTACTGCTGGCATGGGTTTGGCACTCAAATGTTTGTCAAGTGTTTTTATTGTTATTATTGAGGTGAGTCAGTCTCATAAGAAAACACAAGGCATTGTCAGCTTTGAATAAAACAATTCGTTGTTGATTCTTCAGTTTGTGTGTTTGTTTCCACATCCACAGTCATATGAAATGTTTGCTGAGCAATAAGTCACCATTGCACACAGCAATAGATACAGCCAATATTAAACTGTAAATATTAAATATTAAAGCTGCAATTCACGGCAGTCGTGCAACGCCCCTGGGTGTCAGCTTTAATCCTGCAGTTTAAGTCATATTTGTTTTTAGCAGATTCTCTGTCTCTAAATGGTGCTAAACGAGTCTTTGATGGCTGTGTTTAATTCATAGCAGCCTTGCACAAACAGAGATCGCACAGAGCGGCGTTATGAATGATTAAACGGGACTAATTTTGTTTGATAATCACACATAACTGTGCTTCTGTCTCAGGCGGTCAGGAGGACAGGGGCTTGGGGCAGGAGATCTGTTCCAGACGTGTTTATCTCAGCTGTCTGCACGAGTATACGCTCTGCTGGGATTTGCATAAGTACATGCAGAGAGGACGCAGTCACTGTTAAAAGCACACTTAGATCAAACCAAATAGCTGGAGGCAAGATTGTAATTAGATCAGCCTGCGGCAGTTAAGAACTTCTTTATGGAAACATGCGGCCAAAGTCATTTTTCATTCTTTTAGAGGAATTGAAATCAGCCTTGGCGAGTGTTTGGAAGAAAAAAAAAAATCTTGAAGGTGAAGCGTGTAGTTTTGATGCTGCTGGCAACACCAAAAATAATTGTTATACAAGTGAGAACTATTTTATAGCACACTACTCCTAAATAAGCTGCATGATTTCAGCAGCACAAACATTTAATGGTAATTAAAAGTTAATTATTTAGGGTTAGGGGCCTATAAATTCCACTACTAGTATTATACTACCACTACCACCAGTAATAATAATTATAATAGTAATTATGCATTGGATTAGGCTATTTAAAGGTAAACTAGGCCAGGTTCTCTTACTATCAAAAACAAACAAACACACACACACACACACACACACACACAAACACAAACACAAACACAAACACACAATTGTTACCTTAAAGAGCTATTTATACCTGATTTAACCCATAAAATTAGTTTTGTTGGTATCTAAATCTGTGGTTAATTTAGATGTTACCATTTTTTTTTTACTGCAGTTCCTCTATATTGCTTTAATGTTGAAAATTCAACAAAGTACAACTCTTGTCTTCTTCAATAAGGAAAGATTTATATTTCAGAAACTCTTCGTCAGAATTATGTAACAATAATATATCTCAAATAACCAGTAAAATCCAGTGCAATAATGGTAGCATAGATTTAGTTCCTTTAGCTCAAATTGCGCTTAATAATAATAATATTAATAATAATAATAATAATAATAATAATAATAATAATAGCAACTTTTTTATAATTTTGTTATGGGCTTTTGTCATTTTATTTTTATTTTGTTTCAAATCTAGTATGTGTATTCCCTGGGAATTAAACCCACAAACTTTTGTGCTGCTAACTCAATGCTCTACCACTGAGCCACATGATTTCTCTCTTTTGTTTTAACCATGAGAAATCCCTCTCCTCCCCCTTATAATGTTGACAGTTTTCAGGAAGACATCCTAGAAATGGTTTACTAGCACTGTCTCTGCACATTAAACAAGAAAGTATTAAATTACACACTTTAACAGTGGGATGTTGATGAGACCTGGATCAAGTGAACTGTATCTCTAGCCAAATGAAGAAACGTTAGTGCAGCTTGCAAGATGGAGTCCAAGTATATAGAGATAGACGGCTTTCATCTGTGCACTCTCACGTCAGCTTGATTCTGATTTGGTGAGGTAATCACATAAAAATGAACGCAGATTGCATATAATTGATCCTGCTGGCTGTAATTAAGCACTAACAAGCTACATTGCAAAGGAAGTCCACACTGCCAATAATACAGTGCCTCAATAAAACATGATACTGGCTGCAGATATGCTGTGTGTGTTTGAGTTTAGAGAGACTGACAGATGAAAGAAGAGAATAAACATATACAGTGGGGAATGGTTGGAGTATTGTCTCTGTTTCATGCGGGAAGAGGGGCTGCGGACAGTTTCAGAGTCTTTCATCTTGAACAACATGCTCTGGGGGAGCGAGGGGCATTGTGAATTTTATGTGAAGTATTTCAAAGGCCTCGTACAGCTGCAGCTGATATTCGTCAATTTCAGTGCTTGTGCTGTTCAGAATAGTGAGGAGTGGTGACTAATTATTACTCACTCAGATGCGTTTCTCAATCTTAGCATGTGAATCTTTTCCTTAACATTTTTTTCTCTTAATCCATCATTCAAAATAAGATTTCACAAAATTACTTTAATTGCTTTCTATTTAAAAATGTTATTATAGTTATATAGTACCAAAACTAGAGTTAACACCATAAAAAAAAAAGTAAAAAAAAAATAAAATATATATATATATATATATATATATATATATATATATATATATATATATATATATATATATAGTTTAAATTGATGTACAAAAATTAAGAATAAGACATTAATGCAAATACTTCAATAAATGACAAAATCACAACACAATTACTAAAAATTTACATAAAATGAAAATGAATACCCACAAACACACAGACACACACACACACACACACACATATATATATATATATATATATATATATATATATATATATATATATATATATATATATATATATATACTGTATATATACTAAAATAACACTGCTGAACAATTATTTAGTTATTAAATTGGAGCTTGGACCTTGAACAAAATTATTAAAATGATTGATTTACTTTAATAATATAATTATTCAAGAAATTGCTATTAAATACTTTAAAATCAAACTTTTCCTGGATTTAAGCAATGCATTTAATACTGTAGTATCGCATAACCTTGAGTGCCTCATTTATTCTAAAACATGCTTCTTGCATAATCAAAATATTAAACACATTTTTATTACAACTTTTTGTTGTTGTTGTTTTTTAATATTGAATATTCATTATAATGCAATCATTTAAACTTTTGGCATAAATAAATTGCCTGCCATAACAGAAAGTTGCTATGCAACAACAATAGTCAGCTATTGTGCATATTGCAGTTTCACATGTAGCTGATTGCTTATTTTAAATATCGCTGCATGCCATTTTATTTAATGGAACTGAAAACATCAAACAACTATAACACTTTTGACTTCATACGTTTGAGTCATGAAGAAGGAAATGTCACTGTATTATGAATCACAGGCCCGAAGTGTTTAATATTCATTGCGAATGCTATGTGGATATGAGCGATAAAAAGGTTTGGGGTTCTGCCAAAGCAAATGGAAGAAGAAAAAGACCAATGGGAGCTCTGTATTAACAGTGGTGGTTTAATGGTGCGAATCTAACGCAGGCCAATTAAAAGGCAAGCAGCGAACATGGGGGTGGGCCTCCATTCATTTGAGAGGAAATTGAGGTTGAAATTAGGCATTGTGTGACCACGTGGCTTGTACAGAGTCTGGACCACTAGCAGCTTTCATTAACTCTTGGCCAACTCTAAGTGCTGGCAAAGACATTAAATGGATACAATTGTGCAAATCCGTCAACATATTGCTTCATTTGGATGCTTCAATATTAGAAAGTTGTCTGCAGGATATTACCAGCCATTTGCAAGTTTTTGCTTAAACTGAAATGTAAAGTCCACACTATGAGGCTTAGTAGAGGTGAGTGGGGCACAAACTATTGCAGGGTTAGTTGTAACACACAAGGTTTTTTTCCCAATATTTTCCAGCATAAAAAATTATGGTATTTCCTAGTTGCCATATAAAAACTGTATAGAGAAAAAAAGTGAACCAAAATTGAAAAATAATTTGAAGATATCGATGAACATGTATTGTAGTAATTTTACTGTAGTAAAATTACATTTTTGGCTTAAGTAGATTTAAGATTTTAGAGACACTAATCAGTTTTAAATTCCAGTTGTGCAGATAGGGAATGTTGTAACATTGCATTACAATGTGCCCCGCTATTATTAAACTATGCTATTCTATGACATTAGCAATGTGATTTACACTATTTACTTTAATAAATCTTAACGAGAAACCACGATTGCACTGGCAAAACGAGAGCGATTTACTCAAAACGAAGAGGGTTAATATGCAATACTATTATTTTGTACTGCAAAGTAAAATTAATTAATTTCGATCAGGTTTTATGGAGCCAGTTTTACTGAACAGGACAAATTAGCAATTCCAAAACACCACAGATGGGTGGAGAAATTTCTGTGGGTGATCTACTAACAATGTGCAAATTAAATAACAGACAGAACATCTAATTTACATATGGATCAACGCAAAATACTAAACACAGTGCAGTTTAGTCATTAAAAAATGTTGAAAAGAACTGCATGCGAAAAAATGAAGGTTTTGATTGACCTGGTATTGCAGGACTTCTAGTTGAGGGTTCCAAGTCGTCTTTTATTTCCTCCTCCTAGCAACAATAATTGAAGCCATTTCAAGTGCAAAATAGTTTAAGACATGTTTTTGGGGCATAACACAATAGTAGTCATTTGTAATTTGACGAGCGCGTTGCGCGAATCATTTGAATACTCGCCACCCATAAATTTTGCATCTCACAGGGAAACTCCTAAAATTGTCAGGTGCAAATATAACTGTCCACACCTTTTCATTGCTAATTCATCACTGCACGTCTTTAATAATTCCTGACAGTACTATTTTAAAAGATGGTTTGCGGAGCGGTATTTAAGGCTTAGTGTATCCCATCATGCATCTGTCATGATTCTGCCCTCGTGTCCTTGATTTTTCCTAGTCTTGAGGCAGGATCATGACAGACCCATGTTTTGTGTACAAGCGCATGGCCTTGTCTTTGGGCCATGTGCTTGTGTTGTCTCGTTCCCTTGCCCCGCCCCCCTTGTTAACCTAGTCGTGTCTTGATTGTCCCATCTGTAACACCTGTCGTGTCTTGATTAGTACCCCTATTTAGATCTCCTAGTGTGCTCTGTCTTGCGTCGGTTCATTGTCATTGTACCTCAACTGAGTTCTACAATTGTGATTGTGTGTGTGAGATTGTGCTGTACCCGCTGAAGTCCTTGTATTACCGTGAGTGTTTATAGTTGGTATTTAGAGTCCTTGTTTATCTTGTCAGTCCAGTCCTGTTTTAGTTATTTAGTCTTTACCTTGCTCCGTGTTTTCCCCCTCGTGGGTTTCGTTTTCCCCTTTTTGTAATAAACCCTTTGTTTGAGAATCCCTGTCTGCACCTGAGTTCCTCCCTTACCAAAACCTTGACAGAATGAACCGACCACAATGGAACTCAGCAGACAGGAGGCAATGCTGGATGGCATCAGCCGGCCAGCGAGATTGTTTTGAGGGCTCTCGCCTTGTGGTGTTCCGGGGGACCAGGGGAGGTCGTTCCGGAGCGAGCGGGCGAGAGGAGGAGCCCCAGAGGTCCCCACCTACCCAGCTGCCCACGGTCCCAGAGGGTCGTGTCCTGGCCGTGGCAACCCTGGGGGATCAGGCAAGTCCCCCCCAGAGTCCTGAGGCACCTCCCACTACCTTCAGTCTCCCCAACAAGCGAGGGAGACGGTTTTCATGGGAGTCGGCTTCAGAGTCTTCGGCGTCCGAGTCTGCCCTGTCCGAGACCAAACTCCCCCAACCCGCCTCTGACCCAGCTGTAGCCTCTGCACCGCGCCCGAGGAGGAAGAGGAAGAAGAAGGGGCCTGCCGGTCCTGTGACCCTGTCTCCTCCCGAGCCAGCAGCGGTGAGCGTGCCTGAGCCAGCAGCGGTGAGCGCTGGCGTGCCCGTGCCAGCAGCGGAGAGAGCTGGCGTGCCCGTGCCAGCAGCGGTGAGCGCTGGCGTGCCCGTGCCAGCAGCGGAGAGAGCTGGCGTGCCCGTGCCAGCAGCGGTGAGCGCTGGCGTGCCCGTGCCAGCAGCGGAGAGAGCTGGCGTGCCCGAGCCAGCAGCGGTGGGCGTGCCCGAGCCAGCAGCGGTGGGCGTGCCCGAGCCAGCAGCGGTGAGCGTGCCCGAGCCAGCAGCGGTGAGCGTGCCCGAGCCGGCAAAGAAGAGAGCTGCAGTCGTGAGAGCGGAGGAGAGAGCCGCGGCCGACTCTGCAGCAAAGACTCTTGTACAGTCTGTCTCATCTCGTAAGGAGATGCCAATTGTCCTGGCTGCTAAAGCCTTTTCTGATTATTTGTCCCGTCTTGTCCAAATTTTAGAAGTCCCCGTCAGTCCTGTTTTGTCCCCTGACCCTGTCCCCAGAAGTCCTAAGTGTCCAGCCGTTGTCTCCCCGTGTCCAGCCGTTGTCTCCCCGTGTCCCGTTGATGTGGCCCCGTGTCCCGTTGATGTGGCCCCGTGTCCCGTTGATGTGGCCCCGTGTCCCGTTGATGTGGCCCCGTGTCCCGTTGATGTGGCCCCGTGTCCCGTTGATGTTGCCCCGTGTCCTGTTGATGTGGCCCCGTGTCCTGTTGATGTGGCCCCGTGTCCTGTTGATGTGGCCCCGTGTCCTGTTGATGTGGCCCCGTGTCCCGTTAATGTTGCCCCGTGTCCCGTTAATGTTGCCCCGTGTCCCGTAGGTGTCCCGTGTCCTGTTGTCCCCCCGTGTCCAGTAGATGTCGTCTCCCCGCGTCCCGTAAGTCTTGCCCCGCGTCCCGTAAGTGTTGCCCCGCGTCCCTTGTCTGCTCCCGTCATGCCCCCGGTCAGTTGTTCCGAGACCCCTCCCCGCCCCTCACCACCCAGACCTGCCCGTACCCCCCGTCGTCAGCCTTTGTCCTGTCCTCCTAAGATTCCTACCCCACCCACCCGCCCTGGTCTGTCCCCCATGAACTTTGTGGTCCCGCCCCCTCCCCTTCCCTGTTTGTTTTTTTTGATTTGTCACCCCAACCCTGCCGTTGTGTACTCATGTTTGCCTTTGTTGTTATTTGTCATGTCCTGTTGGTTTGTATCTGTGTCCCAGTCTGTCATGTCTGTCGTGTCCCGTGTTTGATGTTCCCTTGAGGAGCGTCTGGAAGCCGCTCCTTAAGGGAGGGGTTCTGTCATGATTCTGCCCTCGTGTCCTTGATTTTTCCTAGTCTTGAGGCAGGATCATGACAGACCCATGTTTTGTGTACAAGCGCATGGCCTTGTCTTTGGGCCATGTGCTTGTGTTGTCTCGTTCCCTTGCCCCGCCCCCCTTGTTAACCTAGTCGTGTCTTGATTGTCCCATCTGTAACACCTGTCGTGTCTTGATTAGTACCCCTATTTAGATCTCCTAGTGTGCTCTGTCTTGCGTCGGTTCATTGTCATTGTGATTGTACCTCAACTGAGTTCTACAATTGTGATTGTGTGTGTGAGATTGTGCTGTACCCGCTGAAGTCCTTGTATTACCGTGAGTGTTTATAGTTAGTATTTAGAGTCCTTGTTTATCTTGTCAGTCCAGTCCTGTTTTAGTTATTTAGTCTTTACCTTGCTCCGTGTTTTCCCCCTCGTGGGTTTTGTTTTCCCCTTTTTGTAATAAACCCTTTGTTTGAGAATCCCTGTCTGCACCTGAGTTCCTCCCTTACCAAAACCTTGACAGCATCATGTTATGGAAATAAATCGTGAGACTTTTTGCCAAGATTGTGAGAGGTCACGGAAACCTTTCCCATGTAAGTTAAATATCAATAATAATTAGATATTACATACAATTTGTAGTAAAACAAAGTGCTACACATTTTATTGCTGCATAGATTAGTACATTTATTTTGTAAAACATTTGGAACTGCTTTTTTCACTTAATTAGAAGCACCACAAATTGAAATTGTCATGTTGTAGGGACTACTGAACAGACATTTAAGGCCAAATACAGACACTTGGGCCAAATACAGGAAATACGTCATATACTGTAGGTAATCAAGTACGGTAGTCAAGTGCAAAGACCGCAAGTGTGGGTATTTGGACAAGGCTCTAACATGTTAAGTCCCAGAGGGAAATGCATTCCTCCAGCTGTTGTATGATTCTGTAAGTGACCTTTGGTTAATGTCACACATCACATATTTTAATATCACTCCACAACTATATGCCATGACACAGAAATCTGATTTTTTTTATTTTTTTTTATTCCTTTCTCTCATTTATTGTTGCTCCAAAACCGTATGAGCTCTTATGAAATTCTGAGGCTCCATCAAATATATTTCTGCCCACGATAATTATCATATGTTGAGAAGAAGAGGAGGACTAATGATCTGGAATGGAGGGATATGGAAATGGTTGTAAAGGAGCTATTGTATAGCTGAAGGCTACAATAGAGTAAGACTGCAGAAATAGTCTAATTCTCTCAAAAATGCCCTCTAACCTCTTCAATTAAAAATTAAGTAAATTTTTACAGGATTTTCCTGGCTTTTGTATTGGAGCTGACCCTGTGTTTTGTCAAATGAATGGACACAAAAATCTACTTGAATCTACTTGATCTACTTGAAAAAAATTTAAAACCCAGACTAAATCAAAATTAGCATTTATACTTGCCAGGCATCATCAAACAACAATAAAAAAGAAGTAATTTGATCAATCAACAATAAGAATACATCAATTACAGTAAATGCATCAAAATTTGGTTACACAACTGATCAGCATGAAACGCAAACCTAGAATAAGAAAGTAACATTAAAATAATTTCAAAGTGTCAGCATACCTGGCAAATAGAGAAAGGCTACGTTCACACTGCAGGCTGAAACGACCCAATTTTTCACCCCTATGCGACCTGTATCTGATCTTTTCATGAACGGCCAGGCCACATGTATCCGACCCATATGTCATTGATACTCTACAAACGTCGTAATTCTGCGTTGAAGTTGGCGGGAATGAGAAGAGCCACTCACATCAGTATCCCACCACTCCTGGCTGCGACTCCGCACCCACACGTTTCTCTGTACCGACGTTGCTAACACTGCTCCAGAAAACGCCATGGCCAAAAACCTTGCTCTCCTCCTTCTTTTAAATTCACTGTTGTTGACATCCATGTTTAACGTTAGCTACTTCCGCAAACAACGAGTGACGTCGTTCACTGTTGAGTACTCTTCTGCGCATGCGGGTCACTTCTGGGTCATATCACATTCACACAGGAGATCACAAAAGGTCGCATTTAATTGGAAATGTGAACGGCCTTGCAAAAAAATTGAATTTTTTCAAAAAATCGGAATTGAGCATTGAGCCCTGCAGTGTGAACGTAGCCAAACACACATCAATTGTGAGGGAATGCAAAAGCATCTGCAAGCAACTTGCAAAAGATCTGAATTTGATGTTACAATGCAGAGACTCTGTTTCATCTGAAATGTATCATAATGTATTTCCAAAGCAACCCTACTTTTAGAGCAAAACATCTGCTAAACATTGTAAAAAGAGTGTAATATGTCCAGAATCCTCCTAAATGTTGTGAGCAACTGCTGAAAGTTGTTCATTACAGATGTTTAATTTCATGATGTATTGCAGACATTTAGATATTGAATCATGACTACACTGTAGGATGACGTTATATATTTTCAAATGTATGAGTAATTCGGAAAGGTTTTGTGCAGTTGAGATGATGCGAGTGGAAAAGATAGATTCGTGCTGCCAGATTTGTGCTGCTTGTGATGTCATCATCAATATTTTTTTTTATATGAATCAAATATTTTTTTGATTTATTATAATCCCTTTATATATAATTTAAAACAGAACAGAAAACTTTCCAGATGATGCATACCTCCTATGTAGCTGGCCAACCTTACAACAAACCTTAGTGTTTTAGTTAGTGTTCACATTGAAGGAAGAGGGGTCTGAGTGGTAAAGTTATAAGAGGGAGATAAAGCTCTTGGGCAAGTGATCGCATCAGTCAAGTAGCGGGTTTACATCAGATCTGGAAATAGCCAAGTTCTTGTCAGACAGACAGCTGGCCAGGGAGATGGACATGCCCTCAGGCTGCAGGTACTGTAGGGTTTAACAAGCTCCAGTATAATGAAGCCATGTGTGTCATTTGCTTACACTTTCTCTCGACATACACCAACTCATACCCTCAGTTCGCTTGTTCTTGCAATGATGCCTTTTATTTTCTTCACTTATTAACATTATCAACACATCTCTTCTCTCTGGAACCTTTCCCTCAGCATTCAAGCAGGGTCGGGTAAGCCCACTTCTTAAGAAACCATCTCTAAATCCAGCACTTCTAGAAAACTACAGACCGGTATCCCTTCTTCCATTCATTTCAAAGACACTTGAGTGAGTTGTGTTCAACCAGCTCTCTGTGTTTCTTGTACAGGACAACCTCCTGAACAGCAACCAATCTGGCTTCAGAAGCAGCTACTCAACTAAGACTGCCCTGCTCTCGGTTACTGAAGCCCTGCGACTGGCAAGAGTAGCTTCAAGATCCTCAGTACTCATCTTACTGGATCTGTCTGCTGCTTTTGACAACGTTAATCAACAGATTCTGCTGTACACCCTCAGAAAGATGGCTCTGGAACTGCACTCCTATGGTTTAAGTCCTACCTCTCAGATAGATCCTTCAGGGTGTCTTGGAGGGGTGAAGTTTCTAAGTCACAACAACTTACTACTAGGGTTCCTCAAGGCTCAGTACCTGGACCACTTCTCTTTTCCATCTACATGACATCATTAGGATCTGTCATTCAGAAGCATGGATTTTCCTCTACTCTACTTCTCATTCCAACCAGATGACCTGACGGTAGTTGCCGGCATTGCAGCCTGTCTGAGTGACATTTCTAGCTGGATGAATGACCATCACCTTCAGCTCAATCTTACGAAGACAGAACTGCTGGTGGTTCCAGCTAACTCATCATTTCACAAGAACTATAACTCCTTCCAGGACAGCCAGAAACCTAGAAGTTGTGATGGATCATCAGTTAAGCTTCACAGACCATATTGCTACAACGACCCGGTCCTGCAGATTTGCCTTATACAACATTAGGAAGATTAGACCCTTCCTGTCAGAGCAAGTCACCCAACTTCTTGTCCAAGCTCTTGTTCTCGCCGAACTGGACTATTGTAATGCTCTTCTGGAGGGCCTTCCTGCATGTACTATCAAGCCTCTGCAACTGATCCAGAATGTAGCAGTGAGAGTTTTCTTCAATTAGCCAAAAAAAAGTTCACGTTACTCCTCTCTTCATCAGGTTACACTGGCTACCAGTAGCCGCTCGCATCAAATTCAAGGTACTGTTGCTTGCCTATAAGATGACCACTGGGATGGCACCAACATAACTAAACTATCTAGTTCAATCTAATGTGCCCTCCAGAAGTTTGCATCCTGCAAGTAAACGACGCCTTGTGGGGCCATCCCAAAGAGGTTCAAAATCACTCTCGCTGACCTTTTCCCGGACTTTGCCCAGCTGGTGGAATGACCTCCCGATCTCAATTCGAACAGCTTTTTCATTTAAATTTCATTTCATTTTCAAAAAAACATCTAAAGCCTCATCTTTTTCGCCAGCACTTAACCAACTAATACTAGCACTTACCTTTTATTTTTCTTCTCTATCATATTCTTGGAAATAAAAAAAAAACTGGCTACATGTTCTGTGCTAAACTAACTACTGGTCACGACACTTGTATACTGTTGTTGTTCTCTTGTTGGTCTGATTGCTTCTATTGTTCTCATTTGTAAGTAGATTTGGATAAAAGCGTCTGCTAAATGATGTAAATGTACATGTAAGGGTTAAGTGGGTAGTTTTAGGACTATTTTCAGCAAACAAACGGAAAGAACAAATTTCTGTTTTCAAACAGGTGTCGAAAATAATCCACATCTGCCATTCATTGGTTGAATAAACAGTCCCACCCTAAAAATCAAGCCATTGTTGCTGTGTTGGACTGGGGTGTAATTCCTGTACAATGTCATTACTCACTTCTTAACCACTGTAGTATGATGCATCTTTGGACAAATTAACAAGCTAGTTATGACTATTATGACTACAGATGTGGAAAGAAATGCAAAGAGGGTGAAAATTAAATTTCAATGTTTTTAGAACTTTTGCGTTCCCCCAAGAAATGTTGCGTTTACTTACAAAACTTATGTGATGCGGCAAATAGTAGATTAGATTACAAACTATATTTCAGTGATTGTTGTTGTTGCTTTTTTCATGAAATCACAAATGATTTGCAAGAAAATGGAAAATTTCTTGCAACAATTTCAACAAAGATTCAAAAATATAGAACCGTAATGACGTCGGTGGAATAATAACTTCAACTACCAATTCAAGATCACAAATAATGTCAGATTATTAGAAATAGAAAGACATTCATGTTTTAAACAACCAGTTTCAACAACCAGTATGTATTTGTCATGTACTTTACATGCATCACAGTTTGATGCAAGTTTGCAACTAATCTTTAATTTCAGAAAACGCTACTTGTTAATATAGTGACAGAGGACATTTGCACTATTTTGCTAAGTGCAAATAGCTATAGATTCTATTTAAACTTCACTAAAATAGCAGGATTTTCTGCTATTTAGATCAGATTAGATTAGATTCTAGATTCTAGATTAGATTAAATTTTATTGTCATTGCACATGTGAAGTACAAGGCAACGAAATGCAGTTAGCATCTAATCAGAAGTGCAATAAGCAGTAAGAACAGGATATACAGTGTTTACAATATGTTACAAATGTACAATAAATATACAGATAAGACAATACTATGGACATAATTTACAGATTTTTAAATACTATCAGCAGGATATACAGACAGGTGTACTATGAACATACTATACACATACTATGTCTTATATCTGCAGAAACTATGAAAATTTGAACATAATTTACACAAGTGCAATGGACATTAAAAATGTGCATAGAAAAATATTCCAGTGTGCAAATGGATCATTCAGTATTCTTTTTTTTTTTTTTTTTTTTTTTTGTAAACCAGATGTAGTGATGAGGAGGGGTGAGGAGAGTGTGTGTGTTGGGGGGTGGCAGAATTTAGTAAGGAGACACCTGTAGAGAAAAGGCTGTTCCTGACTCTGCTGGTCCTTTTACGGAGACTCCTGAACACCTCCCAGAGGGCAGAAGGTTAAACAGTCTATGGTCATGGTGAGAGGAGTTCTTAAGAATGCTGCAAGCTCACTGTAGACAGCTTGTGATGCTTTGATGCAGTGATGCTTTGGGTGTTTGTTTTTTTTTTTTACCACCCTCTGTAGTGCCTTCTGGTCAGCAACTGAGCAGTTCCCATACCAGACTGTGATACAGCTGGTGAACTTCTTTACCAGGCTAGAGGTGTTTGTGATCCAAGACAGGTCCTCTGAGATGGTGGTTCCCAGGAACTTAAAGCTGGAGACACTTTCAACAACCATCCCATTAATATGGATGGGGTCATGCGTTCTTCCTTTCTACTTCCTGAAGTCCACAATGAGCTCCTTTGTCTTACTGGTATTAAGGAGTAGGTTGTTGTCAGCATACCATGCAGCCAGGTACTGAACCTCCTCCCTGTAGGCAGTCTCATCGATGTCTCTGATGAGGCCAATCAACGTGGTGTCATCTTCAAACTTGATGATGTATTTGGATCCATGCACAGGCTTTCAGTCATGGGTGTAGAGGGAGTAGAGGAATGTGCTCAGCACACGGCCCTGTGGTACACCAGTGTTGAATGTGATGGTGGTGGACCAGGTGTGGTCTGACCTAACATACTGAGGTCTGTTGGTCAGAAAGTCCATAATCCAGTAATGTCCAGGTCTCTAAGTTTTGTGGTCAGCTTGGAGGGAATGTCAGTGTTAAATGCTGAGCTGAAGTCAACAAACAGTATCTGTACATATGTGTTGTTATTGTCAAGGTGTGTGACCAAGTCTGATACTGCATCCTCTGTGCCCCTATTGTTACGGTAGGCAAATTGGTGTGGGTCCAGTGTGGGTGAGAGGCAGTTCTTGAAGTCTGCTAGAACCGGTTGCTCATGCTCATACTTCATAACAATAGGTGTGAGTGCCACGGGGCGGTAGTCATTCATGCACATTGGGGAGGAGTGTTTCGGCACTGGCACAATAGATGTGGACTTAAAGCATGTTGGCATAGTTGCTCGGGTGAGAGACAGGTTGGAAAAGTCTTTGAAGACCCCTGCAAGCTGCTCTGCACATGCCCTAAGCACACGTCCAGGAATGCCATCCAGGCCAGCAGCCTTGTGTGCGTTGATGCCCTGCCACATGCGTCGGGGGTCAGAGTTGGAAAAGTGTTCCTCTACCTTTAACCTGTAGCAGAACTTGGCCTTTTTGATGCCCATCCTCAGATTAGCCCTGGATTTGCTGTAGGCTTGAGTGTCATCTAATCTGAAGGTAAAATTGTGGGCTTGTTCATCCATGGCTTCTGATTAGGGTACTTTATGATATGTTGTAACACTGTCAATGGTGGTGTTGATGTAATCCAGTACAGAGGAGGTATAGATATATAGATATCAATGTCCGTGTGAGAGCCACAAGCAGCCTGAAAAGCAAACATACTCCAGTCTGTGTATTGAAATATGTCCTGAAGTAAAGAGTCTGCTCTAGTTGGCCACAATTTGATGGTCCTCAACATGGTTAATGAGGGATGAATACTTAGGGGTGAGAAACAAAGGAAGGTGACCAGACTGTCCCAGATAGGGGAGGGGAGTCGCGATGTAAACTCCATCAATGTTTGTAAAAAAAACATTGAGTGCGTAGCCTCGGATGTTCTGGAGATCTCGGGATGAGTCGAGGATTGGTAATAAAACTGGTGGAAAACTGCACACCAATATCCAAAACCTACACCACTGGAGCGTTTGTAAGACAATCGTATTTTATAGTGTTGACTAACCCAATCAAACTTTGGTGGGCAGAGTTAGTGTTAATAGCTTCTGCCAACAAGATGGACTATTTGCTCTCAGTGTACATGTAAGTAGACACTGTGTAACATAGCTGGCTAATGATATTTTTGGGAAAGACACCCCAAATTGGGAAGCTTGTGCAGTGGAGCCACAGTGTTTATATTTAGTTGTTTCTGCATATGGTGTTGGGATAGGACAAAGAGCCACACATGCTCTTTTAGCGACTCGTTTTGATATGTGCTTGTGAGCTTTATGGGGGTTATGATGACATTAGCTGTCAGTGTGTCTCTCTAATAATGACGAATGGAACTTATTACATCAGTGTTAATTTCCCGTCCAGAGATTGTTCTCAGATGCTGATACTTATCTGGTTCTGATCGAATTGTACGAGTGTAATCACTGAGAACAGACCCTATTAAAATCCGGGGACTGTGCGTATGATATCAAGTCTTACGGCAGGTCTGATTAGTCCTCATGTATGTTATCTGCTGACATGTCAATATTCTCAAACTCTTCAAATATGTTGTGTCATCTGAAAACACAAGCATTTATTGACCAATCCAAACATTTTCTGGAGTACAAATGATTTATGCAGATCTACTGTTCTTTGGCATATATTAAAAGTCATAACCTACCAGTTTTTATAATTTCTTCACCTAAATTATATCATGACTTTAAATTTAAAAACAGCATTTCTACATCTTTACAAACTGATGAGTAACAAAACAGTCCTGGATTTTTTTTTTTTTTTAAGATTCAGTGTCAGAACCAGAAGTTAAAAAATAAATTATTATTAATAATAATAATTACACTGTGATCCCGTTTTTCTTTTCTTTTTCTTTTTTAAAATTTGGATTCAGTTGGCCTCAGTTAATTTAATTAAACATGATATTGTCTCAAAAAATGTATAAATGTTGCATAAATGCAAGAATCTGGTCAGCACTGGTTATTTGTGGGGTATAGCAGATACCAAGTTTTCTTTTAGCATATGCTATCTTGCGCTAAATGCCAATGCTTAGAACAGCAGAATATCCTCCTGTCTCTTAACGCATTCGAGAGGACCTGGTTCACTAATTGAACTCATTTGATATAAATGTGTTAATTGCTCTAGTTGAGCAAGCAATGTATTTGGGTCATGATTGCTCTTGCTCTCCTCTTCGGCTTGCACATTTCTTCTATTAAGATCAATGAAATTATCATGAGAGCTGTGCTACCGAATACATCGTTTTTATCGAATTGCTATAAATAAGTTAATACCTGCTCCTGTCTGTACTGTGTACTGTTTTACAACCAGGATTTTGGGATATCTCAATTCTTTAGGATGAATTACAATTAATTATTACCTTTATGTTGAAACGTAGTGCTTTTAGTGGCTTGCTAGGCATGTGTGCCTTTGAAGTAATAGCCCACAGAAGTGTGTAGTAATCCACTGGATTTGAAATGAATTTCAATGCTCCCGCTTTCTTTCTACTCTCCCAGCATGCAACAGAAATCTCCTGTTGTTAGTCCAGAGACAACAGGCCTCTGAATTCATATTGTCAGTCTTTGAAGGAGACGTACACTGTTTTCTCAACCCTGGCACCTTGCTGAGTTGGAACAGTTGCATTGTGGGAGCACAAGTTCTTCTGGCAATGACTTGCATGGGTCTAGATGTGCACTGCTATGAGTATTTAATTAATTGTCATATTTTGTGTGTGTGTGGGGGGGGGTATTCTGATATTGCAGCAGAAATATCAAGGAGATCCTTTTGCATTAAATTAAGAAAGCAAATTTATTTTCATGTTGACTAACCCAGCATCCACAGTAAATCATGCACAGTGAATGCAGTATCAGCCTCACTCCAGATGCATGATTATTTCATATGGCACATCATGCACAGTGTATTTATCCTTTTGAAATATAGATGAATCATTTATGTGACTGCCGGTCTTTTTTTTTTTTTTTTTTTCATGGTTTGCAACCAAATTCAATAATTTATGGAGGAAATATGAGAGACTGTCTGTTTGCATGAATGACACAAGACCATAAACACAACCCAAACAGCAGAGTCATGAAACAGATGCATTGATCACAGATGTGATGGTTGATACTGAGGGACCAAAATTCAGTCTTTTCAACTTCATGAGCTTTAAGTTCATTCAAACAACCAAAACATCTTCGGTATATTTCAATGTAATTTTCAACAATTTTGGAGATGGTTGTGAAGTGGAAAAGGTTAATGTGTTGTGTCGTGGTACACTACTGGGACTGCACTGCAAATTAATTAATCATGTTAACAATCAGAGAAGGGTGCTGGAAAAAGAGTAAAGAGAAAAAGAATGAAAATATGGATAATATAAATACGTGTTTAACTGCATAAACACTGTCTATTTAAACAATTTCTTGATGTGAAATATAATTTTTTTTCTTGCTGTTGATTTTGCAAATGAAAGATGGACATGTTCTTGATAAGCTTTGTGAGATTTACCCATTTTGCCATTAAATGATGTCCTGGAACTTGTATTCAAACTCCATGTCTCAGTATGGTCTTGCGTCCGCCATGCGGCAGGAGGGTGTGATGAGTGGGTTGAGAAATCCAAGTCCAGGTTAACCAGGAACTCTGACCTTAATCATCCCTGATTAGTGCTCTCATCCCCTGAGAACAGGCAGTCTGGATCCCGGATTTAACATTGATTAGCTGGGAACATGTTGTCCAGCCTTCTGTCACCCACGTGGAGCATCGGCAGATGACATTGGAGTTTAATATGTCATTAGTTGGTCAGCTGAGATGATCATGAATTTATATTTAGGTAATTTTGTTTGGCAAATTGTGTGGCCTAATAATTGTACACAAAATGGATTAATTTCTGAAATAAAAAGAAAAAATAAATAAATAAACGAAGATTATATTAAATAAAGGATCTTACAAGCATACCAGTAGTGTGGCTATATTGGAGACTCCTATGTTCATTGGTGCATCCGCAACTTCTCACTCAGGGCTGTGTATATGCTAATAGGGCAGAGAGTGTCACTAATGGGCGGGACTTTCACAGACTATGTCGTCATAGTAGTGAGAAACCTGGAACTGCTAGTGTGGAGAGACTGTTTATGATTTTTTGGAATTATATAGTATTTTACCATTATAGCTGGTTGTTTTTACACACTGGGGCAACAAAACTGTGTTCAAACACCATATAAAAGTAATTTTTACATTATATGGCATTCTATCTTTAATATATCCAAACAGTGTGTGGTGGTGTCAAAAAATGTGTGCTTGTGTGAATGTGCGGTTTGGGAATTCTACCAGTCAAATATTCTATTCTATTCTGTTCAGATCAAAATGTTTATTTGAAAGCTCTCACAAGATGCATTTCCATCCACCTATTTTTATGCGCATTTTGGCATATTGCATAAAAATGCTAGATGGAAACGTGGACATACAGTACATAAAAAAAATGAGTACAATACTATAAAAGAGTAAAATACAATACAATAAAAAAACATATTTGCACATTTGAGTAGGATAAACTTTTTATCCAATAAGAAAAAGTGTGCATAAACTACGATGCAAGCACATTTACCAAATTAATTATTCCGTGCGCATCGAAAAAGTCATGTGACCTTGCGCTATGAGGCGGGATAACTTGACTAGCAGCGGCTCGATCTCGTTCATAGCAACCATATATTGTTGTGGTCATTCTTACATTCCTGAGTAAAGTCTGTCGTCAAAGTATTTCTCTATAATTGTCTTACACAAATGCGTTCCCAAACAGCAGCATCCACCTCCAAAAGCATTGCCATGATTTATTGTGTTACGTCTGCCCGCTCTGAGGTGCAAGTAATATATATCATATGTGAAAATTATTATATTTTGTGGCTTCTCCCATATTCTTTGTGATATTTAGTGCCACAGTGGACCAGGAAGTGATTTTGTCCTCGTTCGATGCTTTATTCGCATATGTTTTATGCGATATTCCAGTTTTGCGCAAAAGTTTAATTCGAACATAGCTACGTATCATAATCATTGCTTCCTGAAAAAGGGCACATTTACAAAACACGCTATGAAATACCTGTGAAATTACGTGATCCTCAAATTCCACAATGTAAGAATTGTGCTTGAATTCTCCCCCCTTTCCAATTTGAATCTTTTCGAAACAACAGTGCACAGATGTGTTTTCCCAGTTTTCCATTTGCACTGCTGGTAGCAGGTCTCAGACGACTGCATGTAAACTAGGAGCTACAGTATAACCCCCTCTAGGGTATCAGATCCTGGACTCTCATTTCTAACTAGGTCAGTGCTTGCTATAGCTGCATACTCTCTATTTCTACTTTTCTGTCTGTCTCTTTTCAACCCCTGTGCACATCAAGATCCATTTCTCATCTTGTACGCATCAGCATCACAGTAATTTGTGTCCATTTATGCAGTCCTTTTAGTGTATGCAATATAATCCTGAAAATAAATGGAAAGAACTAACAATCCTAATTGTAACGTTTCTCCGGCGGTGTATGTGTGAACTGTAAGAATGGCTGCAGTTGTTGAAAGCATTTTCTGTTTCAAGCTCTGGGCGACTGACTGAGCGATTGGCTCAGTTGCAAAACAGTCACGTCCAATAGTTCAATACTCCGCTCCCTCAGGTCTGCCAGCGCTGGCTTCAAAGAGACATCACGTGTGGATTCTCTTATCTTATAAACGCAATAACGGTTTTACATACATTTGGTTTTGATGGAATATGAAGTCAAATAACATCGTACAACGTGTTATATGCCTTTTGATTGGGGTTAGCGATTCTAACCACAATATTTTGTTCTTTTTTTCAGGACCAAGATATCTTATTACATCCATGGGGGCCTTGTATATTCAGGATGTGCAGTCAGAGGACGCGGTGAATATTTATCGCTGTACCACGCGGCACCGATACACAGGGGAGACCAGACAGAGCAACAGTGCACGACTGCTTTTATCAGGTGAGGGGCCTTTGTGTCTCATAGATCTACAGATAAATGCCAGCGCTTCGCGATTTGGTAAAAAATTCACATGACAATCATTTACACATTTTGCATTTCAAATTTAAATGTAAAATATAAAAAGTCAAACACAATGATTAAGCAATAAAGAGACTGTTCTACAGTATTTCTACAGGGTTTTAATAACTGTTCACATTAATTGAGCACCAAATTAGGATATTCCAATGCTGATAAAGAAACTGTTTGTGCTCGCACTCTCTTAGAACCTGTGAACTCTGCTCCGGTGATTCTGGATGGGTTCGAACGGAGGGAGGTTATGGTGGGTCATCGGGTGGAGCTCCCATGTAAAGCGTCCGGTCACCCTACGCCCAGGTATCGCTGGCTGAGGGACAACAGCCCCTTAGAATCAGACAGTCGGTACCACCAGAGCGTGTCGGGCCTTCTCATCGAGGCCACACGACCCAGTGATGCAGGCAGTTATGTGTGTGAGGTGTGGAACAGCTTCGGGAATTCCAAAGTGGTCGGACGGCTGGTGGTTAAACGTAAGATATCTTGTGACAGTACTTAACCATCATAGCATTCACACTATTACAACATCTGAACAATCGAGCTTTTTCAGAAGTTTGTATTGAAACTTTTCATGCTAAGTCCCTTTTGACACATTCGGTCTCGGCAGATCTTTTCACTATTGTTTTGCAAAACCAAAACAATTAATGTAAATGAGACCTATAAGCAATTAAAGTTTTAATTGTGTTTGCTGTGTGCCAAGAAATGTGAGTTGAGCATCATTAGTCAGCACACAAGTGTGAATGGACTGCTATTAGCTAACAAGTCTTTACTTGCTGCCTTCAGTCCAAAGCAGTGCTTAGTGTTTAGTATTTTCTATTTTCAGTTCATTTGTTTTAGTTTTTGTCATTTTGATGTGCTTTTGCCACACACACACACACACACACACACATACACATATTCGGCTGAGATACAATAGTTTGAAAATCTAAAATCTGAGGGTAAAGAACTAATCAGTGTATTCAGAAAATTGTCTTGAAATTTGTACAAATTGAGCAATACATATTATTAATTAAAAAAAAAAAATGTTGATATCTACATAAGGAAATTTACAAACTATCTTCATGGAACATGATCTTTACTTTTTATTTTTGGCGTAGAAAAAAATCTAAAAATATAATTTGGACCCATACATTGCATTGTTGGTTCTTGCTACAAATATACCTGTGTGACTTATGACTTATTCCTTTTTGGTCCAGGGTCACATTTTGTTTCTGTTGATATAATTTTTCTTTTTTCTTGTTTACAGTTTTAGTTAATTATAATAGTCCTGATCCAAAGTTTGGATCATTAATATGTCAGACAAGTCACATTTATTTATTATAGCACTTTACATAATACAGATTGTTTCAAACCAGCTTCAAAATAATAAACAGGAAAATAACCAATTATGAAATAAACGTATTTAACCTGTAAAGTATACCCATTGCTTAAAACAAAACAAAAAAATCGACTACCATGGTGTTTGTCAACAAAGATGTTTTCTAGCAACAAATTGTGGAGGATAAATGATGATATAGTCAATTTCATTGAATTCATTCATAATTATTATGAATGATAGTGTATTGTTGTCTATGTATGTGTGTTTCCATCTCCCCCAGAGCCTCTGAAAGCAGTGGTGAGCCCACGGAAGGTGAGAGGCAGTGTGGGTAGCCAAGTGTCGCTGTTCTGCAGTGTGACTGGCTCTGACGAGTATGAAATCAGCTGGTACAGGAATGCTGAGAAGATCTATCAGGGTATAAACGTACGTATAACGGGCATCAACAACGAGAACCTGGTGATGGAAGGAATGGCCAAGAGCGATGGAGGAGCGTATCAGTGCTTTGCTCGAAATGGCAAGATGTCCACCCAAGACCTAGTTCAGGTCGTCTTGGAAGGTGAGTCCAACTTGGAAGGAAGTAAAAGAAAGTGTGTTATTTTTTAGTATTACATCACCAAAAGTACACTGTAAATGATTGCTGTTTTGCAAGGAAATACTGTTTCAGAACTTTGTATTTAATGCAACGTACTTGCCATTTCTTTGTAATTATTTGTAAAACTTACTATTAATTGAATTGAATTGAATTGAATTGAATTGAATTTAAGCCAAGTGAGGACATAACATTTCATGTCAAACAACACAGGGGAAAGGGGGGAAGTGTTAGCATCTATTGTGCCTAAATATATTATCTTTTATACTACATATTAAATTTGTTATTACATTTAAAGGAACAGTTCACCCCAAAATTTAAATGCTGTTACCGTCATATCATTCTAACCCTATCATTTTATTATTATTATTTTCTTATTTTCATTTTTACTTTTGGGTGAACAATTCCTTTACATAAATATATATATATATATATATATATATATATATATATATACATATATATATATATATATATATATATATATATATATATATATATATATATAGCTAAAATTTACACTTAATGCAAATGGGATTAACAACGCCCCTCCTCCAAATCTCAGTTATGCAAATTAAGTTGGTGACATTTATAAATATATTTACTGCTATTTTTATCCAACCAGTTGCCAAAACACACACACATGATTGTAGGATAGTAAAGATAATGAAGGCTACATCTAGGGTGGTTTTCAATCAGATAAAGGCATATTAGTGGGTAGAATGTTGCACAAACATTGGACTTGGAAATTGTGGCACATATGTGTAACAGTAACTGTGCGTGTGTTTTAATATAACCCTCTGCTGGACTACTGCTCCTCAGCCCTGCAGCTGAAAAGATTGGTTGCTTCAGCTTGGTTGCTGAGGCAACTGTCTCCTATTGCCACAAAACTGCATAAAGAGGATATTGATCATCTATAATGATGTTAAAAAAAAGCCAAGATTTCAATAGCAGTAAGCTTAAAAACACAGCTGTATCTTGTTACATGCCATGCTATAGGAAAACGGCTGGAAAGATTTGCAAGAAATGTCTGGCTAGGTCTAGTGTTGTTGCTTTTTCAATGTCTGTAAACTGTAAATGGGAAGATGTGGTTTTATAATCTTTTTTTATAATAATTCATAATCTTTCTGTGTGTTTTTAATTCAGACATTTTATCATCAGATATTTGAAAATATTCAGAATATGCAATATGAATAATGTACCTTGTTGGAAAGCCTGCTTCTTTCTTTCTTTCTTTCTTTCTTTCTTCGATGACTTTACAGTTACAATTTATTGTCCACTTCTACAGCAAAATGACTGATGTTGCATCCAGTAATGCATGCTTTCAATTCAATATGCTCTCACTGTACTGTGTGTGTGTGTATTAGATAACACTGAACATTTACACTTAATTTAAAAGTTCACCATTTACATTAAGTGTTAGCATCTACTGTACCTTTCTGTACTTTAATTAGGTTTTGGGGGTGTGAAATAAGTTTTTGGACATATTATTGTACATCTGTCATGTAAGCATTGCCCTTTGACCCATATGACCTAATAACAAACTAACAATAGCATTTGTAGGAAAAGCCTTCATTCAGGTGTTGGTATACTATTTAACCATAAAGACCATTTAAAAAGATCTGCTCAAGGCACAGTAACAACCCCCCATACTCCAAATAAGTGGTTGATGATTGTCTATTTTATCAAAAAGTAGAATATTTAAAGAACATTTCATACACATAATTGCTTGCAGATGCTTTTTTATTTTCTTCTTTTTAATTTGTGCATGCGTGGTGCGAAGTTCTTAGCAATGTATATTACTAATCAAAAATTAAGTTTGATATATTTATGGTAGTAAATTTACTAAATATCTTAATGGAACAAGATCTCTACTTAATATCCTAATGATTTTTAGCATCAAAGAAAAATAGTTTATTTTTACCCATTCAGTGTATTGTTGGCTATTGCTACAAAAATACAAAAATATGCAACTTATGACTGGTTTGGTGGTCCAGGGTCACATATTTAAGTTGATGTTTACTGTAAACTCATAGTATCTCTCAAATGTTATTCTTCATTCAACACACATAAAATAATTCAGCTACAACCCATACAAGAAAAAGTAAAAAAAAAAAAATATGACTGTTTGGTCATATCTAGCAGTGTGGTATTTTTAAATCTGATTGCAGATGTGAATGATACTTCACGGCAAGCTTTTCAGTAAATAATGACTTTAATTTCAGCTAGTTTAATCACATACACTTTTACTCATAAATGCCCTAAAATCCAATAAAACTCAAACCTTCTACTATTATTTATACTCAATGCATAGTGCTGTATGTCACCATTTGCAAAAATAAAAAAGCAGTCAAATATGTCATCCACTTCTCTAGACGGGACGCCAAAGATCCTCTCTGCCTTCAGCGAGAAGGTGGTGAGCCCGAATGAGCCCATATCACTGGTGTGTCACGTGAAAGGAACCCCCCTCCCCACTGTCACCTGGACGTTGGACGACGACCCGGTCATCAAAGACAGCAACCACCGCATGGATCGCATCATCACCACAGAAGGCCACGTGCTCAGCTATCTGAATGTGTCTCAGACACAGGTCACCGATGGGGGCGTCTATCGCTGCACCTGCAACAACTCGGCCGGATCGGTCTCCTACCAGGCTCGAATAAACGTAAGAGGTGCTTGTCAGATCAGCTCCTCAAAAACACCCACACCACAAGCACACACAACAATTTCACGTTTGTTCGGAGATTCTCTGTATTCTATTTGAAAATTTGAGTTGGATAGAGAATTTTATTGTTTTAGGTTGTAGTTGCAGTGCAGCCTCCTAAAAGGTATATTCTCATTGTCATCAGCTTGCCGCAAGAAAGCAACCTGAAGTGATTTATTTTCAATGAAATTTGGCGCTTTGAAAAAGCACGAGCAGTGACCATTGATGGCACAACAAAGAGCTTAACTTCATGCAAATGAGAGTGTGGAGACAACTGGTGGGAGTGAAGGCAGTGGAGCTCTTGTAATCCACCTCCTGATGGAGTTAGAGACTGCAGTCAAATAGGAATACATAGTATAGAGCAAAAGTGTCCAATCCTGCTTCTGGAAGGCCAGTGTCCTGCAGAGTTTAGCTACAAACACGCCAACGTACTTGACTGGAAGTTTCTAGTGAGCATAAAGACCTTGATTAGTTGGTTCAGATGTGTTTAATTATGGTTGAAGCTGAACTCTGTAGAACAGTGGCCCACCAGGAGTAGGGTTGGACACCTCTGGTATTGAGTGCAGTAGCGGCCGTTCACTTTTCAGTGACATTGGTCACGCAAGTATTTGTTTTTTCCATTCCTTTTCCTATAAGGACTTTTAAAAAGTCTTTGGAAAAGCATCATAAGCCATGAACCAAAAGTGTGAACACACCATTTAGTTGTTTATTGGAAGTAGGTGTACTCGATTTTGTCAAGGTCTACTGCCTTTCCTCTCATTGGTCATTGTTACTACAATTACATAAAGTTAAACTCTGCCTGCCCTCAGGGATGCTCCTCTCCTAAATCAAAATGATCTAATCATTTACTCATCCTCATGTCATCCCAAACATTTGAATCTCTTCAAATTACACAAACAGAGATTTCATGTAATTCAGAGTCTATGTAATGCAAGCAGATAGGGCCCTCTAAAGTTCATGCGTCAAAAATCATTGTCCATACGACCCCAGTTAATTAATCAATTTCATATGAAAGGAAATCATAGGTGTGTGTGAGAAAAATACTAATATTTGAAACTTTTAAACTATAAACCACTGCTTCCTGACAGTTGTCATATGAATTTACGCAACATCAGCATATTTTGAAGCTTGATGTAAGCGCTTGTTTAAGTGATGTGGAACCACAGAGGACCGTCACTTCTCACAGGAGTTTCACAAAGCTGTATTTACAGTTTAAGTGTATACATATAGGATTAAAATATTAGTATTTCTCTTTCACACCTATTGTTTTTCTTTAGAAGAAATGTATTCATCAGCTGGGATCATATGGATCACCATCATGTTTGTTTTACATGGTTTTTTGATATAGACTCGTGGAGAAGGAATATTTTTCTAAACTTCTCTGTTTGTGTTCATTTCAAAAACATAAATATTTGGGACCACATGATGGTGAGTAAATGATAAGTTAATCCCTCCACAAGGCTTTGAAGTTAGGATAAATTATTATTAGTTATTTATTAGTGCTGTCAAAAGATTAATCGTGATTTATCGTATCCAAAATAAAAGTTTTTGTTTGCATAATATATGTATGTGTACTGTCTATATTTAATATGTACATATAAATACACACAGATGCAGAATATTTGTAGAAAATATTTACATGTATATACATCTATATATTTATATTCTTATATCACATATTATATACTATACCTAAATATATTTAATATATAAACATAACATATTTTTCTTAAATATATATTAATGTGCAGCATGTGTTTGTATTTATATATACGTAATAAATAAACACAGTATGCAGATATATATTATGTAAACAACAACATTTATTTTGGATGCGATTAATCATTTGACAGCACAATTTTTTTGTTAGTAACTTATTCTTGTTCAGAATATATAGCTAATAGTAAAAAAAAAAAAATTATTGACACGTAATACATAAGCCTTTCATCTGACATTCTGAGGCACTATGTATTGATAGTTCTTTCTCACAACAGGTCCAGCCAGTATTCGACCAATGAAAAATGTCACTGCCATCGCTGGAAGGGACACGTACATTCACTGTCGCATCATTGGTTACCCGTACTACTCTATTAAGTGGTATAAGGATTCCAACCTGCTCCCGTTTAATCATCGCCAACGTGCCTTTGAGAACAACGGCACACTGAAGCTGTCCAATGTGCAAAACTCAGACGAGGGGGAGTACACATGCTATGTGTTGGTGGATCCAGAGAAACAAATTCACAGGAGTGTCCATGTGACAGTGAAAGGTACTGCCATATAATAGGGAATTTCCACAGTGTGGTACGACTAGGCTTGGCATGGCTCAGTACGGTACTGCACGGCTTTGGTACGACTCGGATTGTGTTTCCACTGCAGTTTAGTATCGCTTGAGTGGGCGGGATTATTCACGTCATTATAGCTGAGCTGCCTTTACTGCCGCGACTCCCAAAAAAATGTTATGATTCCATGTCGCCCAATCAAGCTCTTGCTGCATCTGCTCCTCTGCTATCAACGAGAGGAATGTCTGTTTTTACTCAACAGACAGCAAAAATTTTTGGTTGTGAAAATAAAGGTAATTTCATTCAAACAGTTGCGTTTGATTCATCGTTGGCTGTGCTGATTTAAATCTAGCCGTTCTTTTGTGTTTGTGTCAGTTCAGTGACACAGGTAATGACGATTCTAGCCAGCTAATCCCTGACCAGCAGAGTTTACACGTCACATTTTGGTAATGGTATGGTTCACTTGGAACCTCAACCGAGGTGTTTCTAAAAAAAAGTACCAGGTACCAGGGACTGTCCCCAGTGGAAACCCCCCTAAAAGTGAACCGTAACGAGTCGTACCATGTTGTACCATGCAGTGGAAAAGTGCCATAAGTCAGCTGTTTCAAGAATGCTAGATTTTATATTGGGACATATTCAATGGTGTTTTTAAGGTTAGTATCACTATTGCTCAATCTTATGATCACAATTCACAAATCCCTAACCCTACCTTGGCACACTTGTCCCACAACAACTGTGCTACCTAAAATATAACTCAAATCATGCGTCTTGTTGAGGAAAGAAGACCAGAATATCAAAGAAACTTGTTGAGAGTAAGCTTTTTTGACTCAATATGACATTGCTGACACCTTTCAAGCTAAATAGCTTGCTATCGGTCAATGCAGTAAATTCATGAATTCATATCATGACTTGATATGAAATCTCTTTGGTGAACTCTTTACCTCTTTAAGTGAAATTTCCAATCACACAGATTCCTACATTAAAATGACTCCGTTTCAACCTCTAATCCAGTAACCAACCACTTTACAACCAAAAATCACCATTACAATCATATATTAATGCAGTAATAACCTTAAGAATACTTTATCAAATACATAGCAACATCCACTATACAGTAGCATTATGGAAGCAAGTTTTACATGGAAATCCACACAATTTTCTTAAGACAATGTAAAAATATAATGTAAAATATAAATATAATTACTTCAAATTACTATGAATCAGTCCAAATTAACTATGAATGTTAAAAATTCATTCGATTTATATATATATATATATATATATATATATATATATATATATATATATATATATATATATATATATATATATTATTTCCATAATTAGGGAGTGTTCATGTAATGTCAGTCTCATCCTAGAGAGCATTTCATTGGTCAAAATTGCATACATATATATATACAGTTCTGCTTGAAAGTTTGTGAACCCTTTAGAATTTTCTATATTTCTGCATAAATATATACCAAAACATAATTAGATTTTCACACAAATCCTAAACATAGACAAAGACAATCCAATCAAACAAAGGAGACAGATATATATACTTTGTCATTTATTTTTTGAAAAAAAATGATCCAGTGTTAAATATTTGTTGGTGGCAAAAGTATGTGAATCTTTGCTTGCAGTATCTGGTATGACTCCACTTTTGCAGCAATAACTGCAAGTAACGTTACTTGTAACTACTGATCAGTCCTGCACAATGATTTGTAGGAATTTTATGTTGGTTATGATGTAAGTGGGTTTCCTCCTATCAGCTGCTTGGTTCAGCTCCTTCCACAAAATTGGATTAAAGTCCGGAATTTCACAAAACATTAACTTTGTTCTTCTTTAACCATTCTTTGGTAGTACGACTTGTATGCTTGGGGTCGTTGTCTTGCTGCATGACACACTATCTCTTGAGATTTGGTTCTCGAACAGATGTCGTGACATTTTCATTCAGAATTTGCTAGTATTATTCAGAATTTATTGTTCCATCAATGATGGGAAGCCATCCTGGACCAGATACAACAAAACAGGCCCATACCATGATACAAGCACCCTCATGTTTCACAGATGGGAGGTTCTTATACTGGAATGCAGTTTTCTTTCTCCGAACATAACGCTGCTCTTTTAAAGTCAAGTCAAGTCACCTTTATTTATATAGCACTTTAAACAAAATACATTGCGTCAAATCAACTGAACAACATTCATTAGGAAAACAGTGTCAATAATGCAAAATTACAGTTAATGGCAGTTCAT
Organism: Carassius gibelio; assembly: GCF_023724105.1. Lineage (NCBI taxonomy): Eukaryota > Metazoa > Chordata > Actinopteri > Cypriniformes > Cyprinidae > Carassius > Carassius gibelio. The sequence goes on along the minus strand of NC_068410.1, from coordinate 26,480,577 downwards.
CACTGAATTCAGTGATGTCATCTCTGTTCAGTTTAAATAGTGTTTGTGCATTCATTTGCAATCAAGTCAACGATATCGCTGTAGATGAAGTGACCGCAACTAAGCAAGCCAGAGGCGACAGCGGCAAAGAACCAAAACTCAATCGTCTGAGACAAGGTCTTTACAGGGGATCTGGGGCTCTAGATGTCCTGGTCTCCGCTGTCTTTCAGGGATGTAGAGGTCCTTTCTAGGTGCCGATCCACCATCTGGTCTGGATACGTTCTGGATCTGGGTGACTGCAGTGACCCTCTGATCTGGATACAGACTGGATCTGGTGGCTACGGTGACCTCGGAATAAGAGAGAAACAGACTCATTTTAGCGTAAATGCCATTCTTCTAATGATGTAGCAAGTACATCTGGTGTTATGGGAAGTGTTCCCGGTTCCGGTTTACCTAATTAATGCAGCCTAAAAATCCTTTAACAGATTTGGATATTAGAAGCATATTAGTATGTTATGTGTAAGTCAGGTTAAAGAGATGGGTCTTTATTCTAGAGTTTAGGTGCCAAATAGGAAAAGGATCTGCCGCCCGCAGTTGATTTTGATATTCTAGGTATTATCAAATTGCCTGAGTTTTGAGAACACAGCGGACATGGAGGATTATAATGTAACAGGAGCTTATTCAAATACTGAGGTGCTAAACCATTCAGGGCTTTATAGGTAATAAGCAATAATTTAAAATCTATACAATTTTTGATAGGGAGCCAGTGCAGTGTGGACAGGACCGGGCTAATATGGTCATACTTCCTAGTTCTAGTAAGAACTCTTGCTGCTGCATTTTGAACTAGCTGTAGTTTGTTTACTAAGCGTGCAGAACAACCACCCAATAAAGCATTACAATAATCTAACCTTGAGGTCATAAATGCATAAATGAACATTTCTGCATTTGACATTGAGAGCATAGGCCATAATTTAGATATATTTTTTCAGATGGAAAAATGCAGTTTTACAAATGCTAGAAATGTGGCTTTCTAAGGAAAGATTGCTATCAAATAGCACACCTAGGTTCCTAACTGATGACGAAGAATTGACAGAGCAGCCATCAAGTCTTAGACAGTGTTCTGTGTTAATAGATGCAGAGTTTTTAGATCCTATAACTAACACCTCAGTTTTTTTCAGAATTTAGCAGTAAGAAATTACTCGTAATCCATTTTTTTATATCGACTATGCATTGCATTAGTTTTTCAAATTGGTGTGTTTCACCGGGCCATGAAGAAATATAGAGCTGGGTATCATCAGCATAGGAGTGAAAGCTAACACCATGTTTCCTGATGATATCTCCCAAGGGTAACATATAAAGCTTGAAGAGTAGTGGCCCTAGTACTGAGCCTTGGGGTACTCCATACTGAACTTGTGATTGATATGATACCTCTTCATTCAATGCTATGAATTGATGGCAATCATATTAGTACGATTTAAACCATGCTAATGCACTTCCATTTATGCCATTTAAGTCTATGCAAAAAAAATTTGTGGTCAATAGTGTCAAACGCAGAACTAAGATCCAATAGAACTAATGAGCCCCTTTCACACTGCCATTCCGGCAAATACAGCGGTAAAGTGTTCCTGTAATTGTTCCCTGGTCGCTAGATTTGGCACTTTCACACAGCCAGTGATGACCCGGTATATGTGCGTGCTTTCACACACAACCCCTGAAGATCCCGTAACGACACGTGACATCAGCGCGTGACGTGTAATGTACGAGTCGACAACGCTTGGCACGTTATACTTTAACTGAAGCAAGCAAACGATCTCTGCGTCAGCGCGGAAAGTGAGGAACTAACTGATCTCTGCTTCATTACAGTTTGCACATATGTTTTCGTCGCGAATGTTGATCTTCCTTCAAAACAGCCGGTAAAAGAGTCGCGCGATAACGCGCGTCATCACTTCGATACCGAATTAGATCTGGCTTTTGTTCACACAGCGCTCGTTCCGGATCGATTACCGCAATGTTACTATGTCCCCGACCCGGGTTCGATTCGGTAATCAATTCCGGGACGTGGTTGCTTTCACACAGAAGGCGACCAGGCAATGTTACGGGAATATTGCGGGTCCGACGTGCAGTGTGAAAGGGGCTATAGAGAGATACAACCACAATCAAATGATAAGAGCAGGTCATTTGTAACTCTAAAGAGAGCAGTCTCAGTACTATGATACGGCCTAAATCCTGACTGGAAATCCTCACAGATACCTTTTTTTTTTCTAAGAAGGTATATAATTGTGAGGATACTACCTTTTCTAGTATCTTGGACAGAAAAGGGAGATTCGAGATCGGTTTATAATTAAATAGTTTTTTGGGGTAAAGTTGTAGTTTTTTGATGAGAGGCTCAATAACAGCCAGTTTGAAGGTTTTGGGGACATATCCTAATGACAATAAGGAATTAATAATAGTCAGAAGAGGATCTATGACTTCTGGAAGCACCTCTTTTAGGAGCCTAGATGGTATAGGGTCTAATACTTAAACCAAAATGTTCTGTTTTGGTTTTATCCATCCACAAAATATTTCTCCAATATTCCTCTGGCTTGTCCACATGATCTTTAGCAAACTGCATATGGGTAGCAATGTTCTTTTTGGAGAGCTGTGGCTTTCTTCTTGCGACTCTACCATGGACACCATGGTTGTTCAGTGTTCTCCTGATGATGGACTCTTAAACATTAACATGATCCGATGTTAGAAAGGCCTTTAGTTGCTTAGAAGTTAGCCCACAGTCCTTTGAAACCTAGTGGATTTTTACACATCTTGCTCTTAGAGTGTTCTTTTTGGTGCACTCCTGGGAAGGGTAATAGTGGTCTTGAATTTCCTTCATTTGAACACAGTCTGTCTGACAGTAGATTGGTGGAGTCCAAACTCTTTAGAGATGGCTTTGAAAACCTTCTCTATCCTGATGAACAACATCAACTCATTTTCTGAGGTCCTCAGATATCTCATTTGTTTGTGCCATAATATACTTCCACAAACATGATCAAACTTTGATAGATCCCTGTTTTTTAAATAAAACAGGGCACACACTGACACCTGAAATGTCAGTGATTAAAAACACCAACTTTTAAATTAACACTAATCCTACAGATTCACATACTTTTGCAACTCACAGATATGTAGTATTGGATAATTTTTCTGAATAAATAAATGACAAAGTATATATTTTCATCTGATTTGTTTGATTGGGTTCTCTTTGTCAACTTTCAGCACTTGATCAGATCCGATTATTCTTTGCAGAAATATAGACAATTCTAAAGGGTTCACAAACTTTCAAGCAGCACTGTGTGTGTGTGTGTGTGTGTGTGTGTGTGTGTGTGTGTGTGTGTGTGTGTGTGTGTGTGTGTGTATATATATATATATATATATATATATATATATATATATATATATATATATATATATATATATTAGGGGTGTAACGATATGCGTATTCGTATTGAACCGGTACGAGGCTTTCGGTTCGGTACGCGGTACGCATTATGGACTAATTAATTATATTTGAAAAAAAAAAGTGAAATATAATGATATGCGTTCAACAAGGTAGCCCAATACCCCAACGCCCCTGACACCGCCGAAGAAGAAAAAAAAACCAACTTATATGTTTATGTTAGGCTACTCTCAGTCAGGCGCTCGCTCACTCAGTACGCGCTGAAGGCTAGTTGCAAAATAGCCAGACCAGAAATAGAAGATCCTCCAATAACCAACAGGTCTGGTGTTTGGGTGCACTTTGGATTCCTTGTAAGCTATAATGGTGATGGCAAGAGAGTGGTGGTACACCAGCGGGAATACAAAAAAAAAAAAATAAATAACAACAGCGGGAATACTTGAAACATGTCAACTCATTTACGCCGACATCAGCTTAGTGTGTCAGTATCTGGGAAAAGACGAAAAAGAGGAGAAATATACACGCAACAAACTATCCCCGCAGCATTTAGACAGACATTTCCAACGGACTCAAACAGGGCAAAAGACATCACCGCGGCAATTGTTAGGCTACATTTACGTTACATTTACATTATAGCTGCGGATATGAGACCTTACTATTTACCATTCATTCTATCATCACCATTATAGCTTACAGGGAATCCAAAGTGCACCCAAAAACCAGACCTGTTGGTTATTGGAGGATCTTCTATTTCTGGTCTGTTAAATGCATTAGACATTTTGCAACGAGCCTTCAGCGCGTGCTGAGTGAGCGAGCGCCTTAGGGGCCGTTCACATATCGCGCCTAAAAACATGTGGAAAACGCTAGCCGCGTCTTTGTCCTCCTTTCCAAAGCGCTCGGGCAGAAGCGCCCCTGAGGCGTCTGCCTTTGCTAAGCAACAATGACGTGCTCTCTCCATGAAGACGCGGAAATTTCAGCAAAGGATAAATGGATTTGCAGCTCTAAAAATCGCTTGCAGTAGGCTAGCTCTACTACTAAATTTATTTCCAAATTGCAATCCATATACAACTATGATCAGCTGTTCCTTCATCTTGGTTGAGCTTTCAACGTTGTTACAGGAAAGGATGAAGCTGATTGGTTAGTTCTTGTCACATGACCTGCGGTGCGCTTACTGCATTCTGAAAAGTTGAGATGTTTTTACATTTTGCTGTATCTAAAACGTACCGAACCGTACCGAACCGTGACATCAGTGTATCGTATTGAACCGAACCGTGAATTTTGTGAACCGTTACACCCCTAATATGTTATATTTTATATAACTGCATATATATCATTTTCTTTCATTTTGCTATGAGAGGAAAATAACAAATATTCAATGTAATCTATATGAGTGCATGTATCAAATGCATGTATAAAGAATTTCATGTCTTTTTTTTCATGCTTACCAATTATAAGTTTTACAACGATGCTAATGGTTTTTACAGGATCTCTTAGTTACGGTAATTCCAACATGACGAGCTTTACCTCAAAGCAGTTAGAGCACCAATTAGAAAAAATACTTATATTGTTAAAGTTAAAATAGATACTAGTTAAACTGCAAATATTTTATACCGATGTTATGCAATAACCAAGCAAACATCTGTTTTTGTGACTTCAAAGTCATAAAGACCAAAAAAAAAAAAAAAAAACCCTGATGTGATTGAGTTAGCTAATTTGCTCCATTCATGCATAAAATTCTGAAGCATGCGAAGGGATTCCCTTGAGTCCATTATCCCCATTTTGTTGTGAATTAAATAAGCACTGAAGTGCTGCTTTATTTCAATGTTATTTTAACTCATTGATTCTCAAATGCGACAGGCTGACTAGCACCATGCTTGCAAAGTCCCCGGGGAACAAATTATGCCGAATTTACTGGGAGATGAAAGACCTTCTTTATTTTGTCTTTCTTTGCCCTGTTTCTCGTTCATTAGTTCACATTATGCCTCCTCCTCTATGAAATCTCTAGATTCTGAGCTGTAATGACTTGTTATGAAGGCCGACTGGAGCCTTATTATTGCAAATCACAGATAATTGTACATGTGTGATCACATATGTTCTGTACACCAGCCCATATTGTGTGTGTTCTGAGCTGTTTGTCACAAACGCTTAGAACACACCAAATGCTCATTTTACATTTAGCGTTTCTTCATAAAAGTTGCACCACATTGGTTATATGAATCTTACTATGTATTTGATATATAAGGAGACGGGACATAAATGTACTGTTATCGCCATAATCTAAATCAAACTTTTGCTGTGCAATAATATGTTAACATTTAAAAAATATAATTGCATTGTTTGCTATTTATTCCGGTGGTGCATCTCTCTTACTACTCCATCTCTCTCTCAGTGCCCCCTCTGATCCAACACTCTGACTCTCAGAGCGCTTCAATCGGTCAGCGTGTCTTCATCCCCTGCGTGGTCATATCCGGCGACCTGCCTATGTCTATAACCTGGCACAAAGATGGACGACCAATCAATGCCAGCCTGGGTGTCACCATAGACAACATAGACTTTACCAGCTCATTGCGCATTTCGAATCTGTCGGAAATTCATAATGGCAGTTACACTTGTATTGCCAGGAATGAGGCGGCTGCTGTCGAGCATAGCATACAGCTCATCGTTAAAGGTTTGAGAAAAAAATAAGCGATTCTTATTATAATGCTAGAATTAAAATTCTTGGCATATAATTTAATTTCATTTTTGAATAATTTATGTCGTATTTTCTATTATGTTTAAAATAAAGGAAAATATTTTTTCTTGTTTTTGTTCTTTAAACTGTCTTTAAACACATAGATTTTCAATGGTGCTTTTATATTATACGTGTTTTTAAAAATAACATCTTTTTATGCTCAGTTCCACCACATTTTGAGGTACAGCCAAGAGACCAGGATGGCATATATGGGAAATCAGTGATCCTGAATTGTTCGGCAAAGGGTAACCCAATACCCACTATAGTGTGGAACCACTCAAAAGGTATGCTGTTATTTGCAAATATGTTATTGTATATTATTTCTTGTGTATTTTTGCTTACAGTGAAAATTATTTGACACAGGGTCTGACAAGATTCCTCCATAACATTTGTCCATCATCTCTTGTGTTGTACATTTTGCATCATGTGAGCAGCCCAAGACAAAGCCTTGAGGAACACCAGAATTTATTTTATTTTATTTGTGCTCTGTCCCTTTAAAATAAAATTTTATTTTACAGATGGAATGTTCAACAATTACTTTAAATTATCCAGGATTTCAAGGGCACTATATGGTCATAATGAAAACAATATTCTGATATTCCCCTGGTGCATACAGTATGTAGATGGACTAGTGCAGTGCAGTGCAGTGAATCTGCATTATTTCAATCTTCAGTCAAAAATAATTTCTCAGTTTTTTTTGTTTTGTTTTGTTTGTTTGTTTCAGTAAAAATATGTAACATTCCTAAAAACTATACATTAACATTATCATTACAACTGCTAAAATGTAAGAAAAATAATTGTTCAGCAAAGGTACAATCACCCAATCCCCGATCCAGTATGGAACCACTCAAAAGTTAAGCCAGTATTTGCAATGACACTGTAATTGTATATTATTTATTGCTGTACATTACCAGTGTCTATGGGCAAAAATACAAAATATTGTATTCAATATGAAATTATATAGAAATTAAGAATATTCCCCCTCAAAATCCAGAGAGAAAAAAATGCTTTGTGCATTGGAATCAGCAGATTTCAGCAGATTTTCTCAAATATTTGTAGTTTATTTCAAGCTGTTAATATTATTGTTATTATTTATGCACTGTGTATGAACATAACAGCTGCATATGAACAAATATAAACAGAACAGCTACTGTTTGAGTGATAGACAGTACAGCTGTTCTAACACTGCAATTATGGCAAGGTTTTGTTTAAGTTCCAGTTAACCTAAGGTAGGACCATTTAATGAAGGGGATCCAGCAGACACATTTGATGTGGACACAACTTAAATCAGGTTTAGGGGTGATCTGGACAGGTGGGCTGGGCACAAGTGTGTGTTTGCATTGACGCCATGGTCAAAGAAGCTGGATTACTGGATTAGAGCAGGAGCAGGTGACTCACTCGACCTTGATTGCTCCTGAAGGGGATAGAGTGTTTGAAGCCCTCACTACACATTGTTGATGAAAGCTCACAAATGGAAATCCATATACTCAACAAAAAACCAGGCTGCACATTGGGAGGGTGTCATTAAACAGGGCTTGGATGAAGGAAAAGATGGTCAGATGGAGTCCATAAGGTTAGAGAGGCAGTGAGGTTAAAGGAGTGCTTTTTCTAAACTAACGAAGTTGCATTCTTTGAAATCAAATTTCTACATTCAGAAAATAAATTTCTATCTGCTTTCTAAAATAAATGGAGTTTCAATTATAATGTTCATGTAACATATGTTTTTCAACACTTCATAACCAGGTACAGTATTCCAACATCTAGAAATGTTCAGTACAGCGTCCACCTTATTTTTTTACATAAGAGCAGTTCCATTTCTAAATGTGCAAGGCTTCTGGTGTCATCTGCTTTTGGTTATTTTGAGCTATACAAAAAAGTGTGTGATATTGCAAACTGCTATTTATTGCTATTTATTGTTTCAATTTATTGCCATACACTGATTATAAACTTACTGGTTAGTAGCACAAAAAGTTTTACGGTTTACTGCACCTATAGGGGCTAATGAATCAGATGTCTCCCACATTCACAGAAAATAACGTATTTCTACATTGCAAACTAAGGTGGATATCCTGAAATTCTGTACCCATTTCCTATGACAGTCAAGATTATTTTATTTTGTTGCAGAGACAGGCTGTAGCTTTGTCAGATTAAGTTGCTCATGTGGTATTATGGTTTATTTAATATAACTGAATCCCACAGTGTCATCTAATCCTAATCCAGACATGACACACCAGATACAAAACAATTCCCCTCAGAGATCTTCGAATCATCACATGTAAACACAACATTATTGGTATTGATCATAAAAAGGGTGTAATGCCATTGAATTGTCAGATGTTTAAGATTACAGTAAAACATATCACAGCCACGTTGCCTCACGCAGCAGTCCTTTTTGTTTTGTTATGCTAGAATGAAATACGGTTTAGTGTAGCCTTTTTCAAATGTAAAATTTGTTAAATAAACTAAATTAAACATTATATATCCATTATAAATTTCTACATATTAAAAAAATATAAATATACAATGTTTCTAAATATATAGTGTACTGTATATAGACCCTAGATTGTTTCCGTTTTCTGTCTCAGGTGCTGGCGTACCTCAGTTCCAGCCCATTGCCTTGAATTCTGGCTCTCGTATCCAGCTCCTGGAGAAGGGCTCTCTGCTCATAAAACACGTCCTGGAGGAAGATGCTGGATTTTATCTGTGTAAGGTCAGCAATGACGTGGGAGCCGATATCAGCAAGAGCATGTACCTCACCGTTAAAAGTAAGACCCTGTCAAGTGGAGTGTGATGATTTTGTGTGTGTGTGTGTGTGTATGAGTGACCCATGTTCATTGTGATGCAATCAGATTGCTATTAATAGACATGAGTTATATATATATATATATATATAATTTTTTTTTTTTTTTTTTTTTTTTTGGTCTTTGCCACTCTATATAAGGAGTGTGTGTGATGCGTATGTGACTGAGTGTGTGTCTGGGCCTGAGGGTCTTCTGCCCTGTTGACTGCTGTGTATACGGTACTGTGCTCCTTGGTGAACTGTTTATTTGTTGAGCAGGCAGAGACTTACATCCCCTCCATTAAACCCACTAAACAGCATTTTTGCCCACTCTGGCATGAGAAGAAGACAAACCAACAGAGCAGTGCTACCAGTAGCCTATTCACATTATGCCACTTTCCTTTTGTCTAAACATCACTACCCATTCAGATCAGCAAAAATTAACAACTGAAAATTGAACATTTTATAAAGACTGTATTTTTCCTGAAGTGAAAATGATTTGAGACAAGATCTGTCAAGATTGCTCCATAAAAGTTATCCAAAATCTCTTGTGTTTTGCATTTTACATCATGTGAGCAGCCCAAGACAAAGCCTTGGGGAACACCAGATTTGATTTGATTATACCGGTGCTTTGTCCCATTTAAAATAAAATAGTATTTTACATATGGAATGGTCAAAAATTAGTTTAAATTACCCAGAATTTCAAGGACACTATATGGTCATAATTATAACATATTTTAATATTCCCCTGGTGCATACAGTATTTAGATGGATTTCAATCTTCAGGTAAATATAATTTCTCTCAGTTTCTTTCTTTCTTGTTTTTTAATGTGAAAATATATAACACTCCTAAAAAGTATACATAAAAATTCAGTAAGAAGTATTAAAATTTTGCAAATATTACTCAAGTGAGACAAGTGTGAGTAAGTGAATCAGATGGTTATTTTATTTATCAGATGGTTTATTTTTTTGCAGTGTGGGATTAAAAAATATAGACAGACTTGATGTTCAATTAATTGTCATTAAGCTTGATAGAAAAGGTGTTTTGCTTTTTTTTTCATTTATATCATCATCTTTCTCCTTGTGTGGGTCTGGTGGCACTCCCTCGCCTTCAGTATCAGAGAACATGCTCAGACTGTGACCAATTGTGCAAGAAAAAGGGGGAATTGCTTCAGCATGGCAGCCTACTGCACTCCACCAAACACACACACACACACACACACACACACACACACATTCGTGCTGCCCCTCCCAATCCAGAGAATATACTTCACTCCATTGGCCTGCACAGAGAAGGCAATGAGTATGTGTGTCTATGAGAGAGAAGGGGGTAGATGGTCCGCTCAGGCGTGGCAATGTGACGAGGTGGCCTAGTTTCCCAGGGTGCCCCTGTACTGGTGATGAAATGAGGGCTGAAATGGATTATATACACCTAGAGTTCCTGCCACAGCCTCTGTATTCATCCAGCATGATACACCATACACACTAATCATATTCAACATGGCCATCAAAGTGGAAAACACAAATGGAGTTATCATAGTTCATTCACACCCAGCCATAAATATTGGTCCAAATTACCAATAATATTTTAAGGCTCAGTTGCTGTGTGCAAACTGAAAGAATGCGAATGTGTGATAACAGTTTTGTAGTTTTTACAGTTTTACTCACTGTATAAAAATATTAATATTAACCTTTTTGTGGCTCCAAGATCATTGACAGCTCCGCCACTATAATGGGTCTCTGAATCTCCATCAGACAATCATCTTTCGTGCTTTTTAACCCATGTGCACCTCTGAACTCCACTTACAAGCTTCATTGAACTGATAAGAAAGACCATTAAAGGCTACATATGTGTCACACTCTGACTCATCTTTTGTTTGTGTGCGCGTGTGTGTGTGTCTAGAAGGAGAGATAAATATTATTTGCATGCTTGTCTTGATTACTTTCTTGTTTAAATGGGATGCTTTTCTTTCAAGAAAGTAGCTGACATTTTTTTTAGTAGCAAATTAAGGTTATGTTTGTCAATAGAGAGTAACCCTGTAACCTGATTTTTTAACAGTAAACGGTTTTCATGAAAATGAGTTCTGTTATGACAACTCTCTGAAGCTATAGCAAGGTAATGTCCATGACAATGTTAATGTTTTTGGTCTTGGTGGAATAGATCTGCTACGCTGCTGCTGCGGCAGAGCAAGTACTGAGACTTGCTACTGCCAATACAGCCACAACATGCTGCTGTGAGCATGTAAGAAATACTGCTGCTGCATATATAACATATGTGACCCTGGACCACAAAACCAGTCTTAAGTAGCACAGTTATATTTGTAGCATTAACCAACAATACATTGTGTGGGTCAAAATTATAGATTTTTCTTTTATGCCTATCATAGTTTTTTTTGTAACCTCATATTCCAGATTTTCAAATAGTTGTATCTCGGCCAAATATTGTCCTATCCTAACAAACCATACATCATTGGAAAAATTATTTATAGGTGATGATATAAACAAAGGCTGGGAAGGTTACTTTTAAAATGTATTTCACTACAGATTACAAGTAATCAGTAATGTATTTTGTTAGATTACTCCAGTTTAGGAACTTATCTAAATGCTTTAAAATACGTTGAAATACTTAAGCTATGTAACACAAAGGAACATATTAACTTGATGTTTTTATGCTTTCCAGCTCTAAATAAAAGTGACATCTACGCGTCATAAGATTTGTGTTTTCTTTGCATTTTATTCTTAACAACATCCGTTTTCCACAGCATTTATTTTATCAACAACAAAAAATGTTGTCGTTCAAATCAAATATAAATTTAAACCAAATCAATATAAATACAATTTGAATACAATGAATGGGATTCCATGCTGTTTCATGCTGCATTCCAAGCTTCAAAACAAATCCAAACACATAATAAAAGTAGCCAAAAACAGCTGGCACAGTTCTCCCAAGTTATTGTTTTAATGATAATTTGTGTCATGATGATGAGCATGTATCCCTACAAGTTGCTAAAAGAACAGGCTGCTGCATGCAGTTGTTTTTATTTTAACTGAGAATTAGTTGCTTTATTGGTTAAAATACCCAAACTTTTTACTTAAATATTAAATTAAGAAATTAGGGCTGTGCAAAAAATCAAATGTGATTTTCATGCACATCTCATCAGTAAAGACGCTCCTGTAATTAGAAGTATATCCCCAGCACGTGCGTTCAAATCAGGGTTGCCAGGTTTTCACAACAAATCCTGCCCAGTTGCTTCTTAAACCTGGTCCAAAACTAGCCCAATCGCGCTTCCGGGAGGTTCCCCGATAAAAATTGCTTCCCGGGATTAAAATATACGTTTTTTAGCAGGGTTGCCTTGGTAAAATTCGCATTTAAGGGGTTAAATATCACTTTGTTGGTATTGGGGTTGCTTCAAACCACGGACATGAAAAACAACCAAAGACTTGGCAACACTGATTCAGGTGGAGCGGCAGTTACTACACAGAGCCGTAGTCTACCGACAACTAACACAAAATCGTTTTCAAAATCGACAAAGAATCGCCTGCGATTTTTATATCGATTTTGTGTAAATTGTCAGTGAATTACGGCTCTGTGTAGTAAATGCCAACTGGTGTTGCCAGGTCTGTGGTTGTTTTTTATGTCCGCGGGTCAAAGCGACCCCAATGCAAATAACGTTATATTTAGCCCCTAAAATGCGAATTTTACCAACGCTGCTATGCTAAAAAAAAGGATATTTTAACCCCGGGAAGCAAATTTTTATCGGGGAACCTTCTGGAAGCACGATTGGGCTAGTTTTTGACTTGTTTTGAGAAACAACTGAGCAGGATTTGTTGTGAAAACCTGATAACCCTGATCTGAACGCACGTGCTGGGGATATACTTCTAATTACAGGAGCGTCTTTACTGATAAGATGTGCATGAAAATCGCATTCGATTTTTTTGCACAGCCCTATAAGAAATTACATTAAAATTCAAAGTAATCACAAAATACAGTTACTCGTATTTTGTATGTAACGCCATTTCATGTATATATCATTACTCCCCAGTTCTGTACATAAATATCAATTTCAGACAATTGACACTAAAATTAAGACTTGTTTTGTGGTCCATGGTCACATACTGTATATGAAATACCCCTCACATACATGAATCACCCTATAGCAGATCTATACAGGTGGAGCTGGGGAAGGAGGAGGGCTTCTGAAGCACACTGCAACTGCTATAGCAAACACTAGCCAAGTATTTGATTGGTGAGCAGCAAGCTCATTGGCTGCTGATACAAAATGAACAAATCAGCTGCGCCGAATGATATTGATTGCGTGATCTAAAGTTTTATGACAGAACTTTGGATATATTATGGAAATATTAGCAATAAATTATTTTTCTAAAAATTACATTTATTTATATATTTACAATTACATTTAGTCATTTAGCAGAAGCTGTTATCCAAAGCGACTTGCAATTGAGGACGATGGAAGCAATCAAAATCAAAAAAGAGCAATGATGTACAAGTTCTATAACAAGTCTCAGATAGCCTAACGCAGTATATGTAGAAAGTTTTTTTATTTTTTTATTATATAATAAATAAAAAGAAAACAGACAGAATAGAAAATGAATAAAACAAGCTAGTGTTTGAGGCCTTTTTTGCTTTTGTTAATTGTATAATAAATGAAAAGAAAACAAATATATAGAATACAAAAAGATTAGAGAAGCTAGTGTTCATTTTTGTTTGTTTGTTTGTTTTTTTAAAGAATAGATTTATAATAGAGAGAGCTAAAATTAGAGGGTCAAATAGAGATATAAGATGTGTATTTCTTTATTTATTCGCACTTAGTGGCTGCTTTTATCCAAAGTGATTTGTGACATGTATTAATGTATTAACTGTATTAATGCACTCAGTGTATATTGATTTTGTCAAATAATGCATACCCTAAAAATAGAGACCTATATGACTGCTAGCATTATTCTTTAGAGTAGGCTAAATATTTATATAAGGATATTTATATAAACATCAGCATTAAATTATGTATGAAAAAACCTTTTGTAACTGTCCAACAGTTAACCTCATTGCTTTACCAAAGTGTTTACCATTTTAAAGAATTTTACAGATATTTATTATAATGTCACTTTTCAAAACTGTAAAGCCTTGTTTCACAGAAAAGCTGTAAAACACATCCATGTTGCTTGTGCAAGACAACATTTCCTCACACATGTTGTGAATATCAAACTCTCTCCTGTGGCTTTCCCTGGTTTGTTTAATAATAGTGAGGTGCTGTTCTATGGTTGCTGAAATGAATAAAGGGAGATTCTGTTTGATGTGTGGTTATAGCTGCCATCAGCGCTCCTCTCTCTCTCTCTCTTTATTACAGGAGCCTGTGATATTGCTGGATATTAAAAATATACATCAACTAAGCTGTTATGGGAATACCATTTAGAGCCACTCTTGCCTGAAGCCCCTCTCTTGCTGACTGCAAGACTTTAAATGAGATTATACACACTCTTTTGGATGTGCACTACGGAGAATTTTTCTAAGAACTGTCACCATATTGTGATACTTTCCCCCATGCACAATAGTGAAAAAACAGTGACAGTGAGATTCCTTAAGTTAAGGTGCTTTTAACTGTCTCCAGAGAAATTGATTTTTAGTAATAATGTAGCTGTGTATAAACTTTACAATACAGACCCAGCAAGATTGTTAGGTGCTGTTGTATACTTCTGTAAGAGCCACAATTCATCGTCATCTCAGTTTTATTTCAAATAATTGATTTTAAAAGCTGATTTAATAGCAGACTTAACACTACATCAGACACACTAAAGAGAAATAACATTTAGGGAAGGCAGAGGGATATTTTCTTTCTTCTTCTTCTTTTTTATATGCCGTACTTAAAATTCATAGTTGTCATGCAAAATAAAGCAGTGTTCTCTCGTATGGTGCAGCTGCGGAGATCTTGTGAGTGAATAAGAGATGAGAGTTAAACGTTCACAGGCCTGACTCTGACACTCTCCATCATGTCAACTTCCGCCACTTCACACCGCAATAAGAGGCCAGGCACCGAGAGACTGCATGTGTGCGCCCAGTTTGCTTTTCCTCCCTGTTTTCTTCAACAGTTAATGCTGTGGGTGGACTGAACGAAATCCCATATCACAGTATGACTACTTATTACAGTCAACATCTCAATATTTCTGCTGCAAATTCACCCAAAGAATACTCAGTTGGGTGTCTGTGAAAGGACTGCAGGAGGTCTATGAGTTGATAAAAAGTGAATAATTAAATCAAATGTAAAATTAAAATAAAAGTGGCTGCCCAATTTATTGAATTAAATCTAAAATAGTGATACAGTGTAGTGTAATAATTTAATTAAATGTGTATGTATGATGTTGTTCATTTTATGATTAGAGTTGAAACTAATATAATACAATCACTTGGACTATATTGCTGTAGGTCTATATATAAATAATAAAAAATAAAACATTTACTTAAATATTCCGTCTGTTTACTTGCATGTCATGTGACCATAAACTAACATAAAAAGAACCAATAACGTGCGAATGTTTCTTTAAATTCTTCAAATATTAACTCAAATTCTCATGGGTACAATAAATATTTATCAACTAAGGGGCTTGCAACCCTCTTCGGTAAATGCATGTTTTTGGAAAATAATAATAAATGTGTAAATGTATTATCTCATTTGATTATTTATTCTTTTTAATTGGAATTTATCAAAAAAATCAAAGACTTAAAAAAAAACAATACAAATATAATTATAAGTCAGACAATTCTGATTTCAAATTCTGATTGGTTTGAATCTTTAAAATTTACAAATAAACAAAAATAAAGTTTTTTTGTTTGTTTGTTTTTTTTTCTTGCAAAAATGTAAATCAAAGGAATGATTATGCAAAATGTACAAAAAAGTTAAATAAATAAATACAATTGCCATAAAAAGCAAAATAAGTACCTAAATACACACACACACACACACACACACACACACACACACACACATATATATATATATATATATATATATATATATATATATATATATATATATATATTATCATTTAAAGAGATTTTGATAGTAGATTTTGAATAGATTATATATATATATATATATATATATATATATATATATATATATATATATATATATATGATCTATATATACCGTATATATAATATATATAGTATATGAATACACACACACACACACGTCTCTTTGTATATTTTCACATTTCTACATAAAGTATAACTAATAAAAAGTGGTCCTGATATCCAACTGATACAAAATTACCATCACAAGGTATTAAACTGTTGGATCACAGAGCCCAGTTCTAGTGTATGATGATTTGGGGGCTTTCACATTCCTGCTTCACTAGTATTCGCAAGTATTGCTGACCGAAACAAGCAGAAGAATCTATATGAATAATCAAAGTGTGCACATCATTTAATCATAGCCTGTCTGCCAGGAAAGAGAGAGAGAGACAGATCCCTCACACTGCTTGAGGGTAACAAGGTTTCAGACAGGCCTGAGCATGGTCTCGCATCTTTTCATGTCTGCACTTGCTCTGTGAACTTCTCGCCAGTGAACAGCTCAGTTTGCTTTCTTTCAGCTCAATTACTTCATCTGATAGCGGCTCCATTAGAATCACATTTTTGATCACCAAATCAGTTGTCCACAAGGGTTTCACAGGTCCAGACATTTTAAGAGTGTGTGCTCCAGATCTATATGTTGACATCTTACTCTACTATGACCCTATTTACTGTGTTTGACCCTATTGACTGATTTCATTAATACATTCGTTTGGTTCTTAGAGAATATATTATGAAAATACTGTGTATATAATATATTGTATACAATATACAACAAAACATTGATGGATGGATGGATGGATTGGTTTATTATGTAATGAGAATAATGTTTTATGATGGATGTAGAGTTTTTCTGTGCTGAGTATGTGAAAGTATTTGGCTGAGTCGACACTGACGTCAAATATTATTTATCCATCATCACAACGTGTCTTTCTCTGTTTGTCCTTGTCTTCAGTTCCCGCCATGATCACATCTTACCCCAACACCACGCGAGCAGAACAGGGTCACATGACTGAGATGAGCTGCACTGCTCACGGTGAAAAGCCCATCAAGGTTCGCTGGGAGAAGGAGTCTCATATCATCAACCCAGACATGAGCCGCTATGTGGTTACTGTGAAGGAAGTGGGAGATGAGGTCATATCCACCCTGCAGGTGAGCGAAGACACCATCTACACTGAGAATGCAATCACACGCCTCATTTCCAAGACACATATTCAGGGTCGCCCTGGACTAGCTGTCAGTGACCGACATCATCTCCTGTCAAAAAACATCCACCGTTTGCACAAACTTATATTTGTCCTTATTGTCAACACAAAACTTGCTCTTACACCTCATTTATTTTATGGTAATGTGACAGATTTTCAAGTGGTATTCAATAAGACAAAAATACATGCCAAGAAAAGTTTATTCATTGGGGACTTATATGCTACACATTAAATAATGTTTACTTTGTGGGGTTTTTTTTAATGAACTATTTAATGTGCAATGATAATCTATTCAAATTTAGGTTTGAAGCATTGTTCACATGATCTGTTTGTTTTATATGTTGTACATTTAAATGCTGTATATGATTTTTTGTTTGTTTTTTTGTTTGTTTAACTCAACTATACAATTATCTCAAAATAAATACTCTTATTTTTAATCAAAGATAATTGAGAGTCCAGTCAAATAAGTGTAAGAGTCAAAAAAAAAAAAAAAAAGATTTATATAAATATCCAGGAAGATTTTATGACCAGTTAATTCTAATACCAGAAGTGGAAGGTCCTGTCAAATGCATTGCATTGTGGGATATAGTACCAATATACCAATAGAGAAATTATATAGTACCAATATACCAATAGAACATTTTTGTAGGATTTACTTTAAAACAATTTTCACTCAGAAGTTGCTCGTAAATTTCACAAATAATTACAGAGAAACAGCAAGTAACATGAAATGAAACAGGATTAAACTTGTATTTTCTTTTCAAATGTATTCTTGCCGGGCTCGGAGCTCTCTCACCGGACAGCACGCCAAATACGCTTAACCTATATTTAATTATAAGTAAATGTGAACTCGTGAAATATTATTCAAAGTTTTGCAGATCTGTGCAACTGTTTTGTTTAACATTGCACAAAAGATTACTCAGAAATCATGCTACCCTATTTATTTCATGCTAAGTGTAATGCAAATACAAGTTTTATATTTATGTACTTAATTAAAATGTCCTGCAATTGTACTTTTTGTAAACTAAACTGGCATACTTCAAATCTGCTCAATTGGAACCACAAATGTTGTACTTAATGGACTTTAATTGTGCAGAAGCAGTGCTGAAGTTCAGTTAAGGATATACTTAGTATGTTTTATTATGCTATGGTTATACTATTGCAAGTATACTTCAGGTACACTTTCAATATTTTGCTATTAAAGTCTGATATTGTTCAAAGATCATACAAATCAGACATTAAAACACATTTATAAGTGTGCAGAATTTATTTTTTATTTCATATTTGTTTCTGCAAATTCATGAGAAATCAAGCATATAATCTGGGATACTATGGACAGAATAGCATGCAGGTGGATAGTTATACTTGTGCCACATTTACTTCATCTGACCATAATATGAAACAAGCCTTCATAGATTTGTTGTGTGTATGTGTTACCTATTCTGAGGAAAAATCTGAGGAAATAATAAGGAAAATATGATTTGGTGTTCTTAAAAACATGAAAAGTCATGGGAATTAGTAAAATCTTTATACAATTGTGGAAAATGTTTTTTTTTTCTCTCGACTCCTAACTATTGTTTATAAATGAAGATAGATGTTTTTGCAGAACAGTATTTTACAGTGTCTGCTGAGGGTCTTACTGGAGTTATGTGTACACTAATAAATATAATCATTAGCACAATCAATAGTTCAAAAAACTATACCTGATTCAGAAACATCCAAATGAAATGATGAAATTAGTTCCAAACAATTCTTATCCATGAACAGCAAAACTCCCAGAGCAATATGCAGTATTCTGTAAGTGTTACCAAAATGCCTTTATGTTCTAGTCAAATGATCATATTTGTACTTTTGTATTTTTACAGATCTTGCATACCGTCAGAGAAGACTCTGGCTTTTTCTCGTGCATTGCCATCAACTCTTACGGTGAAGATAAAGGAATCATTCAGTTGATAGTACAAGGTAAAGTTGAATTTAAAATGCAATAAATTATATTCTTCTTTTATCTCATTTTTAATGAAAAAGTATGTTATTTGTCTAATCTCCACCAACATTTTTCTGAAGATCGCCCGGACCCTCCCGAGGTGGAGATCAGAGAGGTAAAGGACCGAACCATCGCACTTCGCTGGACCATGGGTTTTGATGGCAACAGCCCCATTACAGGATATGACATCAACTATAAAAACAAATCATGTATGAGGGTTTTTTTTTTTTCAATCTTTTGTTATTACTTATATTTTTGAAAGTAATATATAGGTGTTGTTATGCAGTCATATATATTATAGAAGGTATTACTTATCAGCCAATCAGCATCTTGGACCGGAACAATCTGTTTTTTTTTTTTTTTTTATGAAAAAGATGTATATATATAATCAGACTGAATGACCATTGTTCAACTGTCCATGTATCAGTCATTCATAGAATGGACCTTGATCATTATGTTGATTGGAAACTTGAAGTGGTTTATCTGTTAATACAATTACTTCCTTTAAACTATGATACAATGACATATTAATGACTAATAACATAGACTCCTGTGTCACTCTGTATTTCTTTAAGCTCCATGGGCCTCATCTCAAATGACCAAAGACGTCTCCCCTCAGCTGAATCAGGCCACCATCATTGAACTCCACCCTGCTTCCACCTACAACATCCGCATGTTCGCCAAAAACCAGATCGGCGAAAGCAGACCAAGCAATGAGCTGACCATCACCACGGATGAAGCACGTGAGTATTCCCACAACTGAAAATGGCGTGAGCCTTTGTGAGCTTTAGCTATAGTTCTCTGTAGAATCAGACATTTTATTATCTGTGCCGCCACCTAGTGGTTAAGTCCATTATTTTCTCTGTCCAGCACCTGATGGCCCTCCTCAAGAAGTGCAGCTGGAAGCAATCTCATCCCAAAGCATCAAAGTCACATGGAAGGTAACTTGTGCTGCTATAGAATCCTATGCAAAATTAGAGTTTGTGCTGGCTAAATCATGCTATATTTCTGAGGAATATTTTGGGTTTAAGCTATGTCAACAGTAGTGGCTTAATGAGAATTATCACAGAAAATGACTACCCCCTCTTTAAAACATAAAAACTGAGGTGACAGTGGAGGTATACATTTATCAAGGCAGCATTCTGGAGGGCCAAAAAGTAAAAATGTGAAGATCATATTTTGTTAAAGCTCTTACGTGAGTTCTTCATTAATACAAATAATAATAATAATAATAATACAATAAAATATAAAATACTAGAGTGGAGCATCCGATCTGTAACATTGTCTACCTCTGTTGTGGGTTAATTAACCTGTGGTTTTTGAGTTATTAAAATATAATAAAAGTTGTTTGCTCCGAGGAAATAGGCCACTTCTACTGTGATGTGTCTGGGTTTTTATTTATTTATTTAACAGAGCCACTAAGTGGACATGGACAAACTTTCTGGATATTATTATTATTATTATTATTATTATTATTATTATTATTATTATTATTATTATTATTATTATTATTTTTAATTAAAGAAAATGTATTGAAGCCAGTGTGTTCCCTTCAAATAGATGTTTTTCCCCAAATAGTTCAAATTAAATAAACTTACAATAAAATACAAATACAGTAAATAAAATTACAGAAGTGATCAGCTCTTTTAACATAAGGGCAAAATATTCTTCTTATTATTATTTCTCTCTCTCTCTCTCTCTCTCTCTCTCTCTCTCTCTCTCTATACTGCCTCTGCCTCACAAACCCATACACTAACAATTATGGTATTTTCTGTTGGTGAATGAAAAGAGCATAGAAATATAGTAAGAAATGGACTGTTGAAACTTTCATGTCGGTTTGCTAAATAAATCTCTCTAAAGGTCCCAACACTTTTCCATCACTAGAGAAGTGCTTACTTTAGGGAACTGGAATTCAGCCATGTGCTTGTGAGAATCGAAGAATATCTGATGTTACAATATCTATTCTTTTTCCAGCCCCCCCTCAAACACTTGCAGAATGGTTTGATCCGAAGCTACCAAGTGTGTTATCGGGAGTTTGGGACAGGGGGCAGCCCACAATACAACACCATCAATGTAGACACCACAGGGGACACTGAAACCCTCACCCTGGATAACCTGAAGAAGTACACCCAGTATGAGGTTCGGGTGCAAGCAGCCAATCGAGCAGGCATGGGTCCCACCTCGGAGGAAATCACCATCACCACGCTAGAGGATGGTTAGCTGCTTTATGAGTCCCATATTTATTTTATTACTGGTGTTTTCTTAATGCATTTACATGCTTTGCTTAGTGGCATGAGAACAGACTCCAGATACTTAATCTGAAGCTTAATTAATTAATTAATTTCACCTATTAACTTGAAATTTTATTTGTAAGATATAGCAATGCACATACATGTTTTGTGTTTTTAGATGATCGATAATGTCACATTTATTGACTAAAACTCTCCTGTTTGCGCTAACAGTTCCCAGTCGCCCACCTGAGAATGTTGTGACAACAGCTGCAACCCCTGAGACTATCTCCCTGTCCTGGTCTGCTCTGCCCAAAGAAGCGCTCAACGGCATGCTGCTGGGATATCGTGTCATCTACTGGGCCAACCTACCTGACGGAGGTCAGACAGGGTTATGACCCTTTCAGTTTTCTGCAGAGATTTTCTTACTTGTATGCATAATAATGAAGCACGCAGATGCCCCCAATGGTTCCCCATTCCAAATACAAAGATGTTTAATGAAGACTTTAATAATGAGTAATAAATTACATTTTAGAATATAGTAAAATAAAAATATATTATTTAAAATTTAATATGACCTTTTTTTTTACTGTATTGTTGAATAATTGCAGCCTTTGTGCCTTCCAACCTTTTGACAAATACAGTAAGTCTATAATTAATTACTTTATGGGTAATATTTTTTAATAACTTTTAAATTATATGCATGCTTACACGTCATCAATATGCTTGCAAATAGTTATCAAAAATGTATAAATCATTTTTAATATTTTGATAATTATCAAAAGTACTGTTAGCAGTGTACTGTGGTATAGTTATGGCATCAGGTGGTAATACCATAGTACATTTCAAGTTCATACACTCTGCTATTTACATAGTGCTTCAAGGTACTTCAGAGATGTATGTTGTTTGTACAGAGTATCTCCAAATAACACAAAAAGGGGCTTTTGTAGATACACCTTTAATGTCATGAAAATATGATTGTTGATATATAGGATATATGTGCATCTTCTAATGTATATGAAATACTGAGGCACTATATTGTGTTTTAATGACTCACTCATGAACATTATTATAAAGTAATACAGTAAATTTTTGACATGCAATATCAATTCTATTGCATTTCACAGACCTCTAGAGGGCACTGTGGCTTTGCTTTAGGAGACAAAGTAAAAAATAAAAAAAAAAAAAAAAAAAAAACAGAGGGCAGTAGATCTACAGTAGAAGCACAATACTTAATGGTCTTTGGATAAAATGCTTTTGTCCAAAGTGGCTTACAGAGAAATTTCTTGGATAAAGGTGTTAACATTTCTTTGGTGCACCAGTTCATAGAATGTGCCTATGATTACTATGCACACTGTTTTTACAATGTATACAGCATACTATGGACAGTATGTACATTCCCTGTATACACACTACCTGAATCTCAGTAGCAGGTTGCATTGCAGAGTCATTAATAATTGAACTAAAATAAGGTATTGATGGAGACACAACAGTCTGTATAATGTAGGATTATACAGGACACAGTGACCGATGACTATGTAAAATATAGTTAATTTTCTAATGCAAATGATAATAAAAGTTAACTCAAATATATAAATCTTTGATATCTTGGCAAATCTGAGCACATTTTGAGACACTGTTGGAACTGTTGAAACTCTAAAAAGAGATACGTGAAATTCCTAAGGAGCAAAACATTTGGTAGGGGAAGATCATTTAGTTTAAGCATAAGTCTCCATTTTCTTGCATTTTGATCAAGGAGTAACAGTTAAGCTAATAAAGATCTCATTTGTGTATTTTTTCCCCCTCAGAACTGGGAGAGATCAGGAACATCACAACCACCAAGCCTTCACTAGATTTGGAACGGCTGGAGAAGTACACCAACTACAGTATCCAGGTCCTGGCCTTCACTCGAGCCGGAGACGGAGTCCGTAGCGAGCAGATCTACACACGCACCAAAGAGGACGGTGAGACTCAATCCGGTTACACATACTCTTATTTATTTTACATAGTAGTAAAATAAAATAAAAAATAGCATCTGGGGGTTCGGCACCAGACCCCCATCTGCTCCCTGGGTGCCGCGGCATAAATGGCTGCCTACTGCTCCGGCTGTGTGTTCACAGTGTGTGTGTGTGTGTGTGTGTGTGTTCAATGCTGTGTGTGTGCACTTTGGATGGGTAAAATGCAGAGCACGAATTCTGAGTATGGGGCACCATGCTTGGCTATATGTCATGTCACTTTCATGTTCATATATAAAAGTTATGTGAGTCCCATCTCAGTTTAATCTTCAGAAACAATTAAAAGGTAATGTCCCAAAAGCCAATTTTCATTTACCAGCCCCATATCCATGTTATCAATGGTTAAATACAGTATATATACTGTATATGTAGTACATATTCCCACCTTAAAGGAAGTCCAAAAATGTCATACTATTTCGTTCTATGTACAATTCCATCCATCTGTTTCGAGTTTCCTAGTGGGGTATACTGCCTTAAGTAAGCCATTTACAGATTGACTCCTTTGCTCATTGCACAGATGTCTGAATCCAGTGACAACACCAGTACAAATGGAGAGTGGTGATTGGACTGTTTGGGAAGTTGTGTGAAATCACACATCTCCGCTTTCTATGAAGTTAGAATAGAACAGCTGTAGGTCACTTCCTTTGTAGCATAAAAGGTGTCTTTTCTAGAGCTTCTCCTCAACAAATTGTATTATTTCTCCTGCTAAAACCAGTTCCTGGACCCCCGGCTGGAGTTAAGGCAGCTGCTTCAACAAGTTCTGTGGTGTTTGTTTCCTGGCTTCCTCCACTCAAACTCAATGGAATCATCCGGAAATACACCGTCTTCTGTTCCAACCCATACCCCACGGTGAGCATATCTGCAGCTCTTTTTTGACTTTGCACAGCCCCACATGGCCCCCCAAACTTAATTATTTAAATTCACCCAAACTGAACAAAACTTTAATTGAATTCTTGAGAATTACGACAGTGATTCCCTGACCTTGTTCCTGGAGGCACCCATAAGTACACATGTTGGATGTTTCCCTTATCTGACCTATACATTTAAGGTCCTCAAGTATCTGCTAATGAGCTGATGAGTTGACTCTGATGAGTTTCGAAATGTATGTAGAGTTGACGTATCTCCAGGAACAAGTTTGAGAAACTTGAAAGACAATACTGTACCATGTAGCTCCTACAAAAAGGTTATGGGTTTGGGATACTTGAATGACCTACTACATTTTCCAAAGTAGTTTCAATGTTTATTATTGCTTAATGCATATAGAGCTTCTTCTACTTCTTCTTCAATAGTAGGCAGAGTATAAATCAATTTTTTCTCATGAAAACTTTTAATTGGTTATCATTACAGGTGATCAGTGAGTTTGAGGCTGCACCTGATGTTTATTTCCGTCGCTTGACCAACCTGAATCAAAACTGGCAGTACAGCATTTGGGTTGTGGCTGTCACTGCGGCGGGCCGTGGAAATTCCAGTGAAATTATCACCGTAGAGCCCCAAGCTAAAGGTATGCAAGACTGGCTCATGGCAATCAATCACCCTTTCTATAATTTTTAGTGTGAGGTAGAATTGTGTGAATCAGGATGCACCAATATTGTACCATTTACAGAACCAATTTGACATAGAGGAGTTTGTATGAGAGGTTTTGTCCACCATTGTGATGGCATTGTTGGTTTCTTAAGCTCCTGCACGAATCCTGACGTTCAGCGGCACTGTGACCACCCCCTGGATGAGGGACATTGTCCTTCCATGCAAAGCTGTCGGAGACCCTCCTCCAGCCATCAAGTGGCTAAAGGGAAAGTATGTTTGAGCTCTATATTCTTTATATTTATAAATATAACATACTTTGCTTTCTCTGTTTTGGCCAGACAAACACTGTTGCTCTTGATTAATATGAGGTTTTACATTAAAGGATTAGTTCACTCCCAGAATAAAAACAATCTTGATAATTTACTTTCCCCCATGTCATCCAAGATGTTCATTTTTTTCTTTCTTCAGTCTAAAAGAAAATTAAGTTTTTTGAGGAAAACATTCCATGACTTTTTTCCATGTAGTGGACTTCAATGGGATACAGTGGATTGAAGGTCAATTTGTGGTTAAAAACTATATTTTTTTAGAAAATTATTGATTGTTTCGCTAGGTAAGAAACATATTCCTTTGAAGCTGCATTGAAACTGCAATTTTGATCTTCAACCTATTGGCTCTATTTAAAGTCCACTATATGGATGAAAATCATGGAATGTTTTCCTCAAAATTTCTTTTTGACTGAAGAAAATGAACATATTGGATGACATGGGGGTGAGTAAATTATCAGGAAATGTTTATTCTGGAAGTGAACTAATTCTTTCATATATATATATATATATATATATATATATATATATATATATATATATATATATATATATATATATATATATACTTTTAAGTCTTGTTAAACTGATTATGTTTTCATACAGTAATGGGACACCAGCTCCAGTTTCAATCGATGGTCGCCGCAGTGCTCACAGCAATGGCAGCTTTGTTATTCGCACTGTCAAAGCAGAGGACTCTGGGTACTATAGATGTGTTGCCAGTAACAACTGGGGTTCAGATGAGATCATGCTAAACCTTCAGGTCCAAGGTGCTTATGACATCAAATATAAAAAAAAAATCTTCATGTGGAAATCTATGAAATGGCCGAATTGCATCCTTAAAAATTAACTGAACAATGTGACTGCTCCTTTAGTAGCTCACACCGTTTTTGTGTTTTTGCTCTCAAAATGTTTCAGTGCCTCCGGACCAACCGCGCCTCACAGTGACTAAAACCACAACCACCTCTATCACGCTGTCCTGGATCCCTGGAGACAATGGAGGAAGCTCCATCAGAGGTTAGACTACACTGATATTTATATTCAATATATTCATCCACTTTTTCTCCACTGTGTTACAAATATGGAACACTATCCACCTAGACCTGTCAAATGCTTTAAATCAAGATTTATTTGACACACTGTAATATTTTACTAAACTTGAAGGTCAGGTTTGTATAGTAGGTTATCTATCAATTTACAGAGCTCATAAAAGTGAATCAAATAAAGTGTGGCATTTGGGGTTTATTTTAAAAGTGGTGTGGTGTTCTTTGTTCAGGCTACATTCTGCAGTTCTCTGAGGATAACAGTGAAGAGTGGGGCAGTTTCTCCATCAGCCCCAGTGAGCGGTCTTACCGTCTAGAAAACCTAAAGTGTGGTACTTGGTACAAATTTACTCTGACAGCACAAAATGCAGTTGGACCTGGACGCATCAGTGAAATCATTGAAGCTAAAACCCATGGGAAAGGTATGAATATTTTATAATATATAGTTATTTATGCATATCACTATTGGCTAAACGCCATGATAGATAACTAAATAGTATCCTAATTGAATTGTTACCTACTGCTGATTCAAAGCAGGCTATGAGCAATTATGCCCTTGAGGTAGGTGTACAAAAACCTATTTGAAATATAACCACTAGTTTATAATATAGATTTCATTACCATGTTCATATACTGTACAAGTTAAGAGATCATGTTT
This sequence comes from Carassius gibelio, assembly GCF_023724105.1. Classification (NCBI taxonomy): domain Eukaryota; kingdom Metazoa; phylum Chordata; class Actinopteri; order Cypriniformes; family Cyprinidae; genus Carassius; species Carassius gibelio. The sequence goes on along the minus strand of NC_068410.1, from coordinate 26,453,594 downwards.
TTTCCTTTGTCATCAGTACTTTTTTTCAGTTTTCCTCAAATGTGTATACTGTGTCTGCTTTTAACTTATTTCTAGCATACAGATGTTGTTAAAGATGAAAGACATGGGATGTGTCTGAAATCACCCCCATACCCTTACATAGTGCACCATTTGAGTCACAACTATTTTGTAGTGGTGTCCAAAACCTAGTGGACATTATTAAATCCAATAATTCGGTCCCATAATGCACTACTAGTGCTCTGCTGGGTTCAGCCAAGGAAGAGCAGGATATGTCAGAAGATGGCGAAGAAGTTGATGCTGAGCCTTTTCAATCCTCCTGCCCTGCGTATCTAGACCTGTTGGAGGTTAAGGATCACACCACGGCAAAGTTGGACTTGCGTTAGTGCGTTAGCAAGGTGAAGTGCGTTAGCAAGGTGACACCGCAAGGTCGTCTTGATGCCCTCCAGCTCAGGTGAGCTTTCAATTTCTGCCTTATCTCCATACAGAGATGGAAAAGGAATGGAACAGGTGGTTTTCTTCTCACATTCATCAGTTTCAGCATACGAGTTATGCCAACATCGAGGTGATACGCGAAAGCGGCTATTAGAGGAAGCCCCCTGTAGAAGAGATGGTGGCTAGCTATCTGTCTTTGGGGGAGACTTCCTCTCTTAAATCTCCCTCCTTGCCATCTAAGCCCCTTCAGGATACATCTCACTTAAATGGCAGCAGCAGGTCAGGCTGTGGCTTCGTTGCACACAATGGCAGTGCTTCAAGCGTATCAGGCTGATCTGCTGAAAGACCTGGATAAAGGCAAGGGCCTTTTACCCTGATCAGGTAGCTGAGCTGCACCGCATCACAGATCACTTATTGATTTGAAGCTGCGTTCAAATCCTTCATTCCACGAAGGTCCAGGTCTGAGCCCAAACAACATAGGGGTCCTGCTCCGTCTCGGTCCTAGGATCAGAGACAGGCACAAAAGGCTAGTGTCACGACTCGTGCTCCTCCCCCACCTGCGAGTTGGGGTAAGAGGAATCACAGGTCAAAGGAAGGTAGGCAAGACCTAAGGAATTTGAGGCATCAGCGCTTTCATCTGAATCAGAGCAATTCTTGAGTATCTACTCGTTCCCTTTAAGGGTTTTTACATCTGCTCTTATCTTCCCCTTCCTAATTCCCCTGTAAACACCAGCTCTCCACCTGACCGAGGTTAGGTGGGAACTTCTTGTATAATAGTCTCCTATGCTGGACCTATGATGTTTTTGGTTGGTACTATGTTTCATCGTAACCACCTTACTGATGGTCCGGACTAAAGGGAGTTGCCCCTTGAGCGGGGCTCCAGCGCAGGAACCAGGGTGGGTGGGTATGATCCATTCAATATATACATATATATGCACGGCACGGCACTGCAAGGAGTTTCCTGGATGTGCGGCCAGGTCACCCTGAGGGGCTTCCTGGTCACCTGGATATCCCTTCTTGCTGACGCATCGAGCAAGAACTATAGGTGGCATTTGTTAGAATGTTATTGTACATGCTGTCTCAGGTAATGCTCCCCTTCGCCAGAGGTTTGTAAATTTTAGCTTGTCTCTCCCGTGCAGTTCAGCACCTCTGCGATGCTTAGGAAGCTTTAAGTACACATGCTAAGCTCTGTGTACTTTCTGAAATCCATATGGTGGTGAGTGTGCACGCTGAACACTTTGCGCACTTTCTAAAATCCAAGTAAGTGGTAAGGGTGGATGCTAGCACTTTGCGCACTTTCTAAAATCCACATAAGTGGTAAGCGTGCACGTAAGACTCTGCGCACTTTCTGAAATCCTGTATGGTAAGGGTTACGTGCTCAGCTTCATCCCATTTCTTTGAGTTGGTTAGACCTTGGTTCCTTGGGCTCCACTCAGCCAGTGTGTCTTTATTAATACACTTCAAGCATTGCGTGCCTCAATATGAAGTGCTATTTGGGCAGTTCTCGTAGTAGTTTAGCAGTGCTCCCCTTTACCAAAAAGGGTAGACTATGAGTGTGCTACTCTCTTCCTAAATTCTGAGTTCTCTTCTCCCGTGAGATTGAGTTCTCTGTTTTCTACTGTTTTTCTATATTGAGTATTTAGAACACACTCTTTGTGTTTGAGTCTTTGCACACTCTGCATTCTTTCTAAAATCCTATATGGTGTGGGCTTTGCGTAGATGCTTTATGTCCTTTCTTGAGTTGGTAAAAGCCCTGTACATTTTGGGCGCCATTTCATCTATGTATTCTCGGATACCTATCTAAACAGGATGTTTCTACTAGGGATCTGTTGAGCAAGCTTATGCAAGATCAAGCGGGAGCCCCTGTGTGACAGGCAAGACTAAGTATAAAATGCTAGGCTCTTTGCCGTATCACTTTTAAAAGAATCTTTCTTGATACCAAGCCTTGAGCTCGACCCCGAGTTGAGGCCCTAACAGGTAAGTTGGGTATGTAGGCTAGGCCTTTGGTCGTAAGGGATAATGTCACGGACAGCCATCTAACGTCCCAGGGGCAACTCCCATGGAAATGGTAGAGTTGGTACTTAGTGTTCACCCTGATTCAGGCCTGCACTCCCCTCAGCATGGTGGCGTGTGTATTCTGTTCCCCATAGCAACCCCTAGAGGACGCAGTTTGAAATTCCCTTGAAAGGGAATGTCTCAGGTTTTGAATGTAACCATGTTTCCCTGAGTAGGGAACGAGACACTGCATCCTCTAGCTTCCAGCCATGCCACAGACGCAAGCTTCAGACAAAGAAGTGAATGCCGTGTTCTCCCGTCATTAACTTCTTTTTGGTGTTTTTTCAATGTATGCTTCAGACGCGGGTCACGACGATGTGTTCCCCATAGCAACCCCATAGCTCCATAGTGAGGATGCAGTGTCTCGTTCCCTACTCAGGGAAACATGGTAACCTGAGACGTTTATGCAAGCTAGTTGTCAACTGATTATTAAACCAGCAAGCAGGAAATATGCAAAAGATGCCGAACTTCCAGCAAAGTTAGTGTCTAATTTCGCTCACTTGTTTTCATTCACTCTTTAAAGTGAGCTATAGTAGTTGAGTAATGTAGTCAATAGTCAATGAGAGTAGTGGGGCAATTTCCGACACACCAATGTCCTACATCTTATTTTGGTTTCATGGGATTGTTGAACTTGGATTATTAAGTCATTTAAATAAAAAAGCCTGCTAAATAACTTCCTAACTTCAGAGTTACATTATCTCTCACTTCTCCACATTATCAGAGCCACAGTTTGCCAAAGATCATGAGCTTTTCTCAAGTATCAACTCTACACGTGTGGAGCTCAACCTCATCGGCTGGAACAATGGCGGCTGTCCAATCGACTCCTTTACACTGGAATATCGACCGGTGGACACAATGAAATGGACCATGGTGAAGCGAGATTCACTCACCAAGAACCACATTCTCTACGACCTACAGGAAGCCACCTGGTACGAGCTCCAGATGAGAGTGGGCAACAGTGCAGGAACAGCAGAGAAGAGCGTTCTGTTCGCCACTCTAAACATGGATAGCAGTGAGTGCTTGATCTTATAATACCACACAGGGTCGAAATCAATGTCGTCTTAGTTCAGACTTTGGAAGCAGTTGCTTAAATGGATTAACCAGCAAGACTTCCAACTAACATCAGATCTCAATGTCTTACCAGCACTTTTTTAGTCCTGTCAAACAATTAATCGTGATTAATGCATCCAAAATAAAAGTATTTGTTTACATAATATAAGTTTGTATACTGTGTATATTTATTACGTTTTAATGTATGTACATGTTTAAGAACAATGTGTTATGTTTATATATAAAATTATTTATATATAATATAAATATATACTTGTAAATACATGTCAATATTTTTCAATATGCGTATGTGTATACGTATGTATATAAAAATAATAAATATACACAGTATGCACAAATATATTATGTAAATAAAAACTTATATTTGGACGTGATTAATCGCTTTTTGCTGGAGAACAGCATAGCAATGTTGACATACCAGTCGGACCAGCACTAAATCCACCATAAACCAGTAGAAATGAACTAAAAATCGAATTGATCAAAACTTGGTTATGACCAGACTTTTCAAAATCAAACTCACCCCTCAGCTTTTCGATCTTCTATCTCCAGGGACAATTGCTCCATTGCCAGAGACTGTGGACCCCAGCCAGAAGAATAGGCAGGGCAATGAGGGACTTAAAATGATGGTAACAATCATCTGCATTCTGGTGGCAATTTCCATGGTCTTCATTGTTCTTCTGGTGTTGAGGAGGAGAAGAAGAGAGCAAAGGCTCAAGAGATTACGAGGTGTGTGAACACATGCCGTATCTAGTGAACAGAACATCATACCTACTTGATGAAACTCTCGATTAATTTCTTAACATCAAACAGTATTTTGTAATTAATAACTTTTAAAAATTTTCCTTACTCAACAGATGCAAAGAGCCTGGCAGAGATGCTAATGAGGTAAATTACAGAAGTAATAGTATTGGCCTATAAATCAGTGCACTGTCATAAAGTAGCGCATGTAATTATTTTATGTTGTTTGGTTATGTATCTCCAGTAAAAATGCACGTACACCAGACACTGTGAACAAGCAACAGCAGACTCTGAGGATGCACATCGATATCCCACGTGCTCAGCTACTCATTGAGGAGAGAGACACTATGGAGACAATCGGTAAGAGAACACTGTGTAACATTTATAGTTTACCTTTCCCAAAAGGCCCTGATATCCTTCAAATTGAAGGAAGACCGAACTGGTGTGACAATTTCACCAGAAAATCATTCCAAAACAACGTTTGTTTGCAGTTAATTTGGGAGTTTGAAACTGGAAAGGTTGGTGTGTTAAAACATGCTCTCAAAACTTGTCTTGAACTGTTTGTGCTAACATGAATGATACCGCCTCAATTCATGTTGCTTGTTGTGCTATTGCTTTTCTTTTGCAATGCACAAAAAGCCAATAACACCCACCACTCAGAAACAGTATATTGCTTGAGGGTGATCTTCTCTACTTTAATTAACCTGTTTGCCTGTGTCTTTCAGATGACCGCTCCACAGTGCTGTTGACGGACAATGACTTTGGAGAAACATCTAAACAGAAGTCCTCAACCGTCACACATACAGTGCATTACCAGTCTCTATCTCAGGCCACTGGACCACTAGTAGATGTGTCTGATGCTAGACCTGGTACAAGTAAGAACTGAACTAGTCTGCTTGGTTATGTTGATGTCATAACTTATCATAAAAGCTGCCTATTTGTTTAGATGACTATAAACAAGATTGGTTATACACTGTGTTTGATATCAACAAACTGTCCAAGAGTAGCATAGAAGATGCAGTACATCTCAATTTACTATCAGATGTAAATATTTCACTAGATCAGAATTTTTGAATCTCCAATTATAATATTTAAGATAGGATGCCATAGAATATTAATTAATTAATAGGGTTTTTTGTTTTTGTTTGTTTATTATGTCTCAAATGAAGCTCTATAATCCTACCCAAACACAATAGTGAACAAAAAGTGAACACACAAACACACACGCACAAACACACACACCTTGTAACCATGGCCCGGTTTCCCGATAACGCTCACTCTTAGCGTGCTAAGAAGACCTCTTACCAAAGTTGTTTATGTTCCTAAGTGTGTTCCCCGAAGTGTCCCTTAGGAAGCTTCTTAGCACACTGCCTCTTACGTCCGATGTTACAAGAGCGCTGTCCAAAGTGAGGGTGCTAAATTAGTTGCCATCGATTTTCCACTTCACGCGAAGGTGAAGTACAGCGTTAAGAAAGACAACACGTTCTATGTAAATGAAATATTCCACAAATTATTATAGTAACATTTATTTTAACATATTTTAAGTTATCAGTAGAATATAGACTATAAATTTAATTATCAAATTGTCAGTAATACGTTCACACCATATGTTGTGACAGTTAGACGAACCGGGTATCCCTCACTAATCATCCACCCTCCTTATCCCGTTGTGCCACTTGTGCCGCTTCTTGACATGGGTTTATAACGACTTATAAAAATGATATAATACACTTTTATATTAATGGTAAGGTACTTTACAATCAGAATTGATTGGCAAGCAGCTGCAGTTACTTATGTTTAATGTGGTATTGATTGCAATTGGTTTATGTTTTTAATAAAAAGCAACCTATCTACAATGAACAGAGAGAGAGAGAGAGTTAGATACAAAATATGCTGGGGAAGCAACGTAAAAAAGGGCACCAAGCCTCTCGTTAGAGGAAGATTAAGTTTTGCTGGACCTTGCCATGAGGTCAGATATCACACCCCTATGGTTCACTATAACCTGCACGTTTATGGCCGCGTATCCCTATCGCAATATGTACGCCTGATCAATCACTGATGGATTGGCGATAGGGATGAGTGTGGATGTAATCTGGATGTAATCCCCGGCATGGCCCAGAAGGGCGTTGGTGACAGTGTGGACACACCTCCACACCAAGGTCTTGATAAGGTCATAGCCCTCTCCCACGACCTCGATGAATCTCTCTGTAGCAAAAAAAAAAAAAAAGTAGCGCTGGGCTTCAGGGCTTAAAGCAAAATTCCGCCACGTTAGCCTGGCAAGCGCAGGTCTGAGAAGGTCCAGCAGCTCCAGCAGCTCCATAATGAGTTGTCTTGGGAGGCGTTTTTTTTTAATATAGCCACGTCAGGAAAAATGTCAAAAGGGCTTTTGCCGAAGTTTTGCCGAATAAAAAAATTGACATAGACTAAACGGCTCCGCGTCTGGCTCCGTCTTTGATTCAATACAATGACACATTGGATCGCTGCCATAGTTGGTCACTTACTGGACACCACCATGCTTACCCATTTATAGATCTAATCCATTTAGAGCCAAATTGTTTGCCAGATTTTAATTATCATAAAATTGATTGTCAATTCGCTTTAATTATTCAATTCAATTCAATTCAAGTTTATTTGTATAGCGCTTTTTACAAAATAAATCGTTACAAAGCAACTTTACAGAAAATTATGTTTCTACAATATTTAGTAGTAGCTAGTAGTTTGTGCACATTTGACAGGATTTTAGAAAAAATAAAAATAATAATAATAATATAAGACGTAGTCAGCTAGACGATGAACTATCAATATTATTAATTAAGTTATTATATGATTCAGTCACACATTTAGCAATAATTGTTAGTTCTGTTTGTTAATTACATTACGAAAATGCCTAGGCTAATAACCACCATATTAGTTCTGATACCACATAAAGTCAACTTCATAAATAGGCCTGTATCCATTGCGAACATAATTTATTATGAGTCTTAAAAAATAACATAAAATCATTGTTGAGGCACAACATTGTCAACATACCATAGTTTGACTTGTACTTCACTGCGCTGATTTCTAAAGATTGCTGTACAGTAGCGTCTTGAGCTCAAACAACGCTAAGAGAGAGCTTATGAATGATCCAGACCAACCTTATGAAAGTGTGACTTACAGAAGATATACTTAGCGTACGAACGTGTTGGGAATCGTGCCATTAAGGAATAGGTTAAGAACTACTTAGCGATAAGAACGTTTTGGGGAACCGGGCGCATGTTATTATTTTACTTTAGTGTACAAAAGTAACAAACTAAAGGATTTTTGCATCCATATTTGACCACAAAGCATATAACTTCACATGTAACCCTCAGGTGCTCTTCGGTCACTTTTGACATAAACTTTTTTAAATTTAGATTTCTATTAACTTTTACATTTTTTTTTTTTTTCAATTTTTACATTTTTTTCAATCACAGCTTAATCGGAATGATATGAAACTTGGTGAGTTTTATATTGCATTTGTAATGTGAACACACAAAAAATTGAGGGCATGATTTCAGCAGACTAAGTGGTCAGAAAAAAATAGTCACCTTTGTGGACTTCAGTCAGACCACAGGAAATTAATTGGAAAACGACATTCTGAGAATTTTTGTGAACAATCTACAAATCTTACATAATGCAGAAAAAAAATTACACAGCAATGGCAGGGTGAGACTCTAACAAATCAAGAGTGCAAAACCAACACATCCATTCACACACACATATGCATGAACACACAACACACACACATCTATGAACTGAATTGACTGTAAAATAGCAAATATGTACAGTGGATATAAAAGTCTACACACCCCTGTTTTCTGTGATGCAAAAAAAAAAAAACAATGACCAAGATAATTATTTCAAAACTTTTTCCATCTTTGGAATTTTGGAGGGACAGCCAGTGCTTGGTAATATCACTGGGGAGCCATATTTTCTCAACTTGATGATGAGTGTCTTAACTTTGTTCCATGGTATATCTAATGCCTTGGAAATTATTTTGTACCCTTATCCTGATTGATGACTTTTATCAATGACATCCCTCTCATGCTTTGAAGCTCTGTGCGGACAATGGTTTTTACTGTAAGATGTGACTAAGAAAATGTCTGGAAAAGCCTTTTAGAACAATAACACTTTATTTGGGTTTAATCAGAGGCACTTTAAATGATGGCAGGTGTGTACTGACTCCTATTTAACACAAGTTTGACTGTGACTGCTTAATTCTGAATGCAGCCTCATCCTTAGTTCTAAGAGGGTTAGCACACTTATGCAACATTATATATATATATATATATATATATATATATATATATATATATATATATATATATATATATATATTTTTTTTTTTTTTTTATTATTATTTATTTAAAAAATGTATCCTTTCCTAAAATATTTCAGTTTGTTTTTAATTGAGTTGTACAGGTTATAGTTTACATTAAAGGTGGAAAAAGGTTTGATTATTTATCTTGGTCTTTTTTTTCACAGAAAAAAACATCACAGAAACCTGCCAGTTTAACAGGGGTGTGTATACTTTTTATATCTACTGTAAAATAAAATCAATAATTCAATTACATAAAAAAAGTAAAAAAAGTGGACAGCAAGGAACAGGTTATACTCTAAAACATCAAGAGTGCAAAACAGACACTCACTCAAACACACACTCACAGACACACACACAAACATACTCAATTATACACTCTCAGATGACTATAATAACCATGTAGCCAAAATGAGTCAGAAAACTGAAATAAGAGGTTTAAATCAAATCAAACCCTCTGATAAAACATTTCTATTCATTTTAGTTACATTCTTAAAGAATTGTAATGTTTTGTGTAAAATGCTTTCTCTGTGTTCAGGTTTGAAATTAGTAATAATAATTCAAAAGCAGAGGCCTCAAATCAACATATAATATATATATATATATATATATATTATTTATTTATTTTATTTTATTTTTTTAATGTTGAGTATATATATATCTAAATCTTTACAAAAAGTTATATCTTTGAGAATGTCTAAGTATAAATCCAAACAAAAATAAATGTTTATGTCCAAAAACAATTAGAGAATTTAAAGGCCTCTTATATAGAGCTATATAGAAATCTATGGGCTAAACCAGGGGTGTCCAAACCAATGCGTGAAATGCGGCCCGTGGATGAATTTTAAGTGGCCCATGCTGTCTTAAATAGTCTATATTAGATATGGCCCGCCAAGCATAATTTACAAAATAGGCTTATGCAGTTTCACATTGTAATTACAAGATGGCAGTACAAAATGTTAGACCAGATGTAGCAGTAAAACATTAGTTATAACAATTGTTTGATAACTCATATGCGCTCTCAGAAAAAGAGAGCTAAGAGCAAAGATTTAAATTCTGTCACGTTCACCCTCATGTCATTCATCCCCATTACTTTTTAATGCAGTTCCAAATGTGTAAAAGAATGACTTTTACAAAGTTATTTTCCCTATTTTCAAGGTGTTTTATGGAGTATTAATGGATCTTTACAGTACCTTAAATTATTATGCAAATACAGTTGGGGAGGAGGGTTGTTGCTAATGTTAATTATTTTACCAAAATAAGAAAAATCATACAAAATACATGTTATGGATTATTTAGTACTGACCTGAATATGATTTTTCACATAAAAGATGTTTACATATAGTCCACAAGAGAAGGTCATATTTTTTAAATAGTTAAATAGTTTATAAAAAATAACAATGTTCAAAGGTTTTCATCTCCTTCTTAATACTGTGTTGTTACCTGAATAACCCACAGCTGTTTTTTTGTTTGTTTGTTTATTATTATTATTATTATTATTTTATTTTTTTTTTGTTAAGTGATATTTGTTCATGAGTCCCTTGTTTGTCCTGAGAGTTAAACTGCCTGCTGTTCTTCAGAAAAATCCTTCAGGTCCAACAAATTCTTTGGTTTACCAGCATTTCTGTGTATTTGAACCCTTTCCTACAATGACTGTGTGATTTTGAGATCCATCTTCTCACACCGAGGACACACTTTTGACTTCAACTTTATATCTGGCATAACAAAGTATCATCTGATACCATCTCTACACCATAGTATAACCACAGTAGTTTTTCATAAAGGAGAGCAAAGATTTGGTTCACTTTGTGCCATATTAACATATACTGTATGTCTCTGTTTCCTCAGACCCCACTGCCCGCCGCACAGCTAAAGCAGGTCCCGCCACACGCAGTCGATATGCCAGCCAGTGGACCCTGAACCGACCTCACCCTCCCGTCTCATCACACACCCTCTCTACTGACTGGAGGCTTCCCACACCCCGTGCCACGGGCTCAGTGGACAAAGAGAGTGACAGTTACAGTGTCAGTCCCTCTCAGGACACAGGTAACAGCCAACTGTTTTTGTACTTTTGTAATAGTACGATGTTCTATGAAAACACACTGTAGCTTTCAGGAATACTTGGCTCTTAATATATTTCTGCAACACTGTTATCACATCCCTTACTGCACGTTTCGAGGCAGTTTCAAATGTCCAGTGAGTGGCACTAAAATGCGGGTTCAATATGTGACCCTGGCACGTTTTTGCTAGGTAGATATAGGTACGTATTGCTGTGTTTTTATTATGTTGCTTCAGGTACCTATATGATGGTTGATCATTAAAATATATAGGGAGTGTTGCTAGAAGTTAATGCTCTAGTCTGTTGTGTTGGAAATACTGTATCACCTACTCCATACCCAACCCTAAACATACCCAATACAACAAATGCAAAACTGGTAAAAAAATGATTTGTTGGTGCAACCGTATCATTTGAACTTGCTTATTTGCACGTTTAAACTGTTTTGTGGAACCGAACCGCAGATTCAAAGTACCCAAGCTCTTCACTTCTCAAGTCGAACTCCATACTGCATGAGCTTCTGAACAAACCTACTGTATATAAAAACCCATACGTATGAAGCTGGATATGTGACCCTAACATTCAGAAGTAATAGTTTTTACATTTAAATTTAAATGAATTCATAACATGATATTCCTCAAGTAATTGTGCAAATTTAGGCTTTATTAATTGAAGCTGTGGACCAGCAAATCACACTTTGTGTGAAAAGGAATAAAAGTTGTCTGAGCTTTATTACCTCTAGTGTTTACTTCAACTTCAACTGAGCCTATGTTGCAAAATTCCCTTTCTAGTCCATACAGAGCATAGTTTTGTTCAAAATTCTGTGACATTCTAATGGCATACGTATTACAATAACACATGACCATCCATATTTACATGTTAAATCCTATTTAAGTATTCAGGTCTAAATATTCAGGTCTAAATGAAATATTAAAGCTTCAGGCCCTTTCTTTTGGAACACGCTGCACAACTCCTTGTTCAAGCTCTTGTTCTGTCCAGGCTGGACTATTGCAATGCTCTCTTTGCAGGTCTTCCAGCCAATTCTATCAAACCTTTACCTGGTTTCTCCCAAGGTTTTTTTCTCCATTCTGTCACCGATGCAGTTTTGGTTCCTTGTCGCTGTCGCCTCTGGCTTGCTTAGTTGGGGTCACTTTATCTACAGCGATATCATTGACTTGATTGCAAATAAATGCACAGACACTATTTAATTGAACAGAGATGACATCACTGAATTCAATGATGAACTGCCTTTAACTATCATTTTGCATTATTGAGACACTGTTTTCCTAATGAATGTTGTTCAGTTGCTTTGACACAATGTATTTTAAGCGCTATATAAATAAATGTGACTTGACTTGACTTGACTTTACAATTAATCCAGAATGCGGCAGCAAGATACATGTCATACCTCTGTTTATCAATTTGCACTGGCTACAAATGCTCTTTTTGTTGTTTTTGATTGATTTTGACTGTCCTCATTTGTAAGTGCTTTGGATAAAAGTGTCTGCTAAAGCATATAAATCATATATGAAGTGATAAAGTGAAAAAAGCCATATGAAATATAAAGCCATGTGCATTCTCTCTCACAGACCGTGCTCGCAGCAGTATGGTGTCTACAGAAAGTGCTTCCTCCACATACGAGGAGTTAGCCCGTGCTTACGAACATGCTAAGATGGAGGAACAGCTACGACATGCTAAGTTCACGATCACGGAATGTTTCATCTCAGACACATCCTCCGAACAGATGACGGCCGGCACCAATGACTACACAGACAGCCTGACGTCCAGCACGCCGTCAGAGTCAGGCATCTGCAGATTCACCGCTTCCCCACCCAAACCACAAGACGCCAGCCGGGTCATGAACATGGCCGTGCCCAAAGCACACAGACCCGGTAAGACCTGGCTACAAATACAGGGAAGGGGCAACTTGCCTAGTCTCCAATTCAAACTAAGGTCCCACTTTATATTAGGTGGCCTTAACTACTATGTACTTACATAAAAAATAAGTACAATGTACTTATTGTGTTCATATTGTATTGTAAAACACTTTTGCTGCTATTGAGGTGGGATAGGGGTAAGGTTAGGGAGAGGGTTGGAGGTATGGGTAAGTTTAAGGGTGGGTTATGGTGTAAAGTATGCGTCAACAGTGTAATTATAAATGTTATTACAGAAATTAAATACAGATGTAGTTACATGTCGGTTGCACTTTATTTTACAGTACGTGTACTAACATGTACTTATAGTATACTTACAGTGTATTTATCTAAGAAAGTTCTGGTAATACAAGGTAACTACATGGGCCAATTATAAAGTGGGTCCCAAACGAAATTCTCAAACTGATACTACTGTATCAAAATGAAGCTCGGTGAGATCTATGGTGTGTAGGCATATTTAGGACAGCAACACCAGTGTGTTTATTCAGTACACACATACACCAGTCCTGTTAATTAGTAATTAATATGAAGAGACCTTCTTGATCATGATTTTATCTATAAATTCATTACAATGGGAAGTCATTTCCACTCTTTGTATGGTGGACTTTTATTAACATTGAACCTCTAAATTGTTTTTATATCCCATATGTGTTTTTTTGCTAATTGGACATATTTCAGAGGAAGACAGGGTTTTCAAATAGAGAAAACATGAACTTTTGGTATTGAGATTTTGGTCAAATCGATTGGTTTGTTAAAAGTGAGCGTTACATATCAGAATGGAGCCAGCTGGTTGAAGAGGGGGAATTATGGAAATGTGTGTGAATATAAATTTAGGCAGTGTAGTTTTCACATTAAAATTTAATTTGTGAAGACTATTGCATGCAAGTTTATGTACACTTCTTGTCAAAAGTTTGAAATTATTAAGATGCTTTTCAAGGAAATACAAAGCTCACAGAAGCTGCATTTATTTAATGGAAATACAGTAAAATTTAAATATTGCAAAATATTATTACAATTTAAAATAAAGTTTTGTATTTAAATATATTTTAAAATGTAACTTTCGGAAGCCAGTATTCAATGTCACATGATCCAGAAATCATACTAGAAACATTTCTTATTATTAATAATGTTCACAAGCTTTTGCTGCTTTTGTTTCTTCTGCTGTTTCAGGTTACTTATGTAACCATGGTTCCCTGAGAAGGGAATGAGACACTGCGTCCTTTGAAGCATATATTGAAAAACAATAACAACAACATGTTGGCCGGCGACAGCCCATGACATCACAACCAGTGCGACTAAAGTATAAATAGACCCTGGGAGAACAAGTCATCCACTTCTTCGTTTGAAGCTTGCATCCAAAGCATGGCAAGAAACCTAGAGGATGCAGTGTCTCGTTCATTACTCAGGGAACCATGCTTACATAAGTAACCTGAGATGTTCCCTTTTAAGGGAACTTCAAACTGCATCCTCTAGGGGTCGCTATGGGGAACAGTATACACATGCCACCATGCTGAGGGGAGTGCAGGCCAGAACCATGGTGAGCACTAGTACCCTCTGCCATAAAGCATTAATACACTAAGTAACTCTACCATTTCCATGGGAGTTGCCCCTGGGACGTTAGATGACTGTCCATGACATTATCTCTTACGGTCAGTGACCTAGGCTACATGGCCAAACTTATCCTTTAGGGCCAGACTCCTGGGCCCAGGGTAGAGCTCAAGACTTGGAATCAAGAATAGATATGACCAAGATAATACTAAGATAATATTTAGTCTTGGCCTGTCACACAGGGGCTACTGCTTGCTCTCATCTAAGCTTGCTGAAGGAACTGACTCAACAGATCCCTACTAGCAACACCCTGTTTAAATAGGTATCTTGAGGATACATACTGTAGGTGGAGTGGCAACGGAGATGAACGGGGCTTTTACCAGCACAAGAAAGGGCATGAAGCAACCACGTGAAGCCCTCACCATATACGATTTTAGGAAAGAACGCAGAGTACTAGCGTGCAAACTTACCACAGTGTGGATTTTAGAAAGTGCTCAAAGACTTCATGTGCACACATACTATAGCATGGATTTTAGGATACCGTTCTAAGGGGCTCTCATGGCACTCTGAAAGAGCAGCTCATAGATGGAATGTTGCATCCCAAAACCAATATGTTCAAGAGTCACCAACTCAATCGGAGTTGGGAATGGCGTGCAAGCAAGCACTGCTGAAACTACCATGAGAACAGCCCATGGAGTGAGGGATCCAACTCCTCAGATGGAGAGAGAACTCGAGTGCTCGCCAGGAAGCACCATGCTCACAATAACCCTCAGTGCTGAGGGGAGCGATGCTTCAAAGTGTGTCAATAGACACAGTGGTTGAGTGGAGCCCAAGGTACCGGGGTCTAACCAACTCAGAAAAAGGGAACGAAGCTAATTTGCTTAACCCTTACCGTACAGGATTTCTGAAAGTTTGCAGAGTCTTGCGTGCACACTTACCACTTATGTGGATTTTAGAAAGAGCACAAAGTACTCACAGAGGACCTACCTTAGAAAGGACAGTAACCCACAGGTCCCAAGGAAGCCTCTAGTTCAGATCATCAGTAAGGTCGACACTATGAAGCCATAGGACCAACCAAAACATCATATGTCCAGCATAGGAGACTGTAATTCAGAAAGTTCCCCCCTAACCTCGGTCAGTTGGAGAGCTGGTAATTTTATAGGGGAATTAGGAATGGGAAGATATGGGCTGATTTAAAACCCCAAAAGGGAATGAGTAGATACTCAAGTATCACTAGGATCCGGACGAAAGCGCTGACCTCTTGTCCGGATCACATCCCTTAGGCCTTGCCTTTCTTCCTTTGACCCACAATTCCTCTTACCACTACCCGCAGGTGGAGGAGGAGCGCGTACCATGACAATAGCCTTCTGTGCCCATCTATTATCCTTAGACTGAGACGGACCAAAACCCCTATGTTGTTTGGGTGCAGACCTGGACCTTTATGGAATGAAGGATTTTGAACGCTGCTGAGCACGCCTTCTCCTCCCTGAATTTCTCGACACACAGCCGATGAGCACGAGAGGGAAACCCTCTCTTTAAACTCATCAGCCAGATCCACCTGCTATCCCCATGAGCACATTCATTAAAATAGTACTGTCAAAATTTACTAAAGACGCCCAGTTAATTAATTAAGGCATTAATTTGCACTGCTCTTTGTACACTGTAAATAGTGATTCTCTATATTTATTCATTAAAATTGTAAAAAATGTACAAGCAATATTATTAATTAAATTTAACAAATTTAAATTAAGTAGAAATAATCATTCAAAATTAGTAGAATGAAAATGTTAAAATTAAGTAAAATTTACACAAAAATATTGATTTCATTGGACAAAAAAACAAAAACAAAACACTATGCTAAAGAATACTATGTTATGCATGCCAGGCCAGTAGTTGGCGATCATGAAACTCTTAGAAAACATCATATGCAGGCACATGACATCAGCCTTTTTACAAATTCACATTTTTGTTGCAAAAGTTTGTAAGGCCCCCAAAACAGAGTTATTGAAGACACCTTAAAGTTCACGAACAGAATCACTGAAGGAAAAAAAATTATAATTTGCTTACATTGTCAGTAAACCACACACAGAATTTTGCCTCCCATGCTTTTATGGAATGGACAGCTCGATTATTAGTCTATTACAACAATTGGCATGTATGCACAACCCAAGTAAAGGCAGCGAGGCATCTCACTAGGTTTTGGAACAAAGCTCATGAACAGTCAGTTGAATCGTTTAATAAAGCAGTCACGGCAGTGAATTTTTAAAGAGATACATTCATAATTATTTTTAGAAAAGAAAACTTCAGTCTATGTTTCATTGTTTTCAAAAATGTAAATTATTAAATAAAACTTTTTAAAAAATTTAATAGAAAAGATTCATAATTACTAATTATTTATTTATACGGATTAAAAATCGAATTTTTGCTCAATTGTTTGTATGATGTTTTGTTGCCAATTGCAATGTAAACATTTTCTTAAACAGAGAACATTTTCAGTTATAGGTCCAAATTGTAGATTGTATTATAAGTAAATTTGGAACTTTATATAGAAGGGTATAATGTAATGCACAATTGTAAGGAAATGAACAAGATTTCCTAACAGGATAGGAATAAAATTGGCAAATACTCTGTGAGAGTTTGAGAGGTAGTTTAGTGATGTATCTTACATTAGTTTAGGATAGAATAAAAAAAAATGCTTTATTGATTCTCAGTTTCCCCTGAATTCAATAACCAGAGGAGATCAATGGAGTACAAGTATCTTATCCTATCCCACCCTAAACCTATTCTGTCCAATCCTAAGACTACACTGTCCATGTCCTGTACTGTCCTGACTTGATATATGGGATCAATAGACCTTAGGAAAACCCAGAATCTTATTTTAAACCTATGACATTCCTTTTTAATCTAATTACTCTATCTTTTTTACCTTGTTTACTGTTGTGGAAACCTGTCTCAAGGCAGTTCTATCTTGCCCTATCCTAACCCAAACTATCCTATCCCTACCCTACCATAACTTAACCCTAACAAAGATATTACCCTGCACTACTCTAAAATAAACCTATCCTATCCTGACTTGATATATGGGATCAATAGACCTTAGGAAAACCCAGAATCTTATTTTAAACCTATGACATTCCTTTTTAATCTAATTCCTCTATCTTTTTTACCTTGTTTACTGTTGTGGAAACCTGTCTCAAGGCAGTTCTATCTTGCCCTATCCTAACTTAACCCAAACAAAGATATTACCCTGCACTACTCTAAAATAAACCTATCCTATACCAACTTAGACCTTCCCTGAACCTACCTTGTCCTGAACTGTCCTCTTCTACCTTAAACCTAACCCCTTCTAGAATATACTGTATCTTTTTTTGTACTGCCCTAAAACATATCTGCCCTATACCTTATCCTAAATCTATCCTACTCTACCCAATAGTAAATCTGTTTTGTCCTGTCCCTATGCTACCCTAAAGCTAACCTATACTTTCCTAACATACCCTATCCTACCATAAAACAAATCTTTCCATTTCTAAACACATTCTATCCTACCCTTTAACCTACTGTTCTCTGTTCTATTCTATCCTATCCTAAACCTGATCTGTTCTACCCTACCTTGCCTTATTCTATCCTAAAACTCTCCTGTCCTTTGCTGTTGATAGATCTTGAAACCAAAACTTTCCTTTAAAGGATTAGTACACTTCCAGAATAAAAAAATCCTGATAATTTACTCATCCCCGTGTCATCCAAGATGTTCATGTTTTTCATTCTTCAGTTGCAAAGAAATTAGGTTTTTTGAGAAAAACATTCCAGGATTTTTCTCTGTATAGTGAACTTCAATGGTTACCAATGATTGCAAATTGTTGTTTCTTTGCAGCTTCAAATGGCTCTGGACGATCCCTGCCAAGGAATAATGGATTTTCTTCAGTTTATATTTCTATAGTTTTTAACCACAAATGCTCAGCATGCTCTAGCTCTGCAATGTGCTAATGTGTTTTCACACATTGTGTAATCTTGTTGGAAAGGTCACACATGATTAGTTCTTCGTTTGTGGTTTTCAGTTAAAAACACTATCTCATGTTCTACTCCAGTTTTAAAATAATCCAACATCATTGGTTTACCTTTTTTGTAAAGGGCATTTGACTTTTTTTGCATGTTCACATTTTCGTAAACATTGGGCCGGTACTTCTGTGACATTTCCAACATCAGCTAATTAAGACACGCATGCACATTTCAGAGCTAATCCTAGCCAAGCGTTTGTGGCTAAAAAGTGTATATATATATATATATGTAATTTTTTTTTTTTAAGAAAATAACCAATAGTTTCACTAGATAAGACCCTTATTCCTCTGCTGGGATTATGTAGAGCCCTATGAAGCTGCATTGAAACTGCAATTTGGACCTTCAAATCACTGGCCACTATTGAAGTCCACTGTATGGAGAAAAATCCTGGAATGTTTTCCTCATAAACCTCAATTTCTTCGTGACTGCAGAAAGAAAGACATGAACATCTTGGATGACATCAGTTTGACAAAATCTCAGGAAATTTTAATTCTGGAAGCAAACCACTCTTTTAAAGACTAGTTTCTCCATCCATTTTCATCACGGTGTGGAAAGCCAGTCTGATCTTTGAGCAGTGCTCACACTTACATGACTGTCTGTCTCGTAGCAGGTGAACTGGTCCATCTCCCCCCTTACCTACGCATGGACTTCCTTTTGAACCGGGGAGCAGCCCCTTCAGGTCGAGAGGCCACAGGACAGACTTGTATGGACCCACAGAAGAGCAGAATGGCGAAGCGGCCAGCCTTGCTGGCCCCCACACCCTCCGAGACCCCCTCATCAGCCCTCTCTTCCTCCGGCCCCCCCAGCAGAGAGGCAGTACAACAGTGGCAGCCAGGAACTGCCTCCACACTGCCACAGCGCGAGCCGGGCGACCTGGCCCAGGCCGCCAAACTCAGCAGCTCCCAGGAATCGCTGCTAGACTCCAGAGGACACCTGAAACAAAGCAACAACCCCTACGCAAAGTCCTACACACTTGTATAACACAGGACTACAGCTGCGGACCACGTTGCACTGTCACGCACACATAAACACGTGAGGACCTGCTGCAAAGACGAGCGCTTTTCTGATTCAGAGATGAGTCCTGTACATACATTCTGAATTCCTAAAGAAGTGGATAGTTTTCTTTGCATCTGTCTTTCATTCTATCTATCTATCTATCTCACTCTCTCTCTCTCCCTGTTGTTTTTTTACACTTTCTTTCTTTGCCTCACCTTCTTTTCTTGCCCTCTTTTCTGACTAAGTTGGATTTTTTACGTAAGCATTCATTTATTTTAAATACCACCGTTATGAAGATTGCCAAAATTATTTATTTAAATTGACAGAGGAACTACTTTTGAATTTATATCAAGGATAATTCTATAGTCATTATTATTATTATTATATAAAAATAGAGAAAAATTATCAAAAAATGGTTTAAAAAGGTGGGGTGTGGTCAGCTCTGCAGGAAGATGTTTCTTTCTCTATTCATGACTCTGTTGTTTTGATGAAACTATGAGATGTGATCAACCTTTTTTCTGAAGTTGTTTGTCACAGCAGTGTATCTGATGATTACAGAAGACATGGAGGAAGGACAGTGAGTCCACATTTTCCAGTCGTCTCAGAATGTTGTGCTTTCTAAGGACTGCATGGGGACCTGAAAATAAAAAATGAATTCCAAGAGATTTTCGTCACACTAAGGGATTATATAATGTTATAATAAATGTTATGACATTATATGTTATAATATATGTTATAATATAGATATAAATATATATAAATCTAAATATATACATACACATGAAGATATCATTTTTATTTGTGGATAATACAGGGGGAAAGATTTGGTAAATAAAGTCCTTAGTCATGTTTGCACACATCTGGTTTGATTAGAAAATTAAAACTGTTGGGTTCTCTTGTCTTTTTTTCCACTCATGGAGTTTTTTGTGACTGAATAATGGTAGTTTCATAGGATCAGCTGCAGAGCATGTGACACAAAGAGACACAAAGAGAACCTTGGAAGATCCGTAAATGTCTATCTGCAGTTTTCTCCAGAAGCTCCTTGAATGAATGGTATTTGATTCACCTGTTTGTAGATGGTGTGGCCTGTTTTGTGTAAGACACGCAACAAAGAGAAGATATTTTAATTGAGCAATATGACACTGGATTTACTAATAATTTCGTAATTCTTGGACATCTTGAAGTACTAACAGATATGAATGTATTCAGTAATGCATAATGAAAAATAAACCCGAAGATGATTGACAATAAAGAGACAAACTAATGATGCAGTCTCTAAACTATAATTGACAAACGTTTTTAATGATGACAGACAGACAGAATGATGAAAACACATTCACAGTGCACAGTAGTGTTCTGATATCTAATGCTCCACTTGATTTGCTGTTTCCATTCATGTTTTCAGTTGTCAAGCCTGCCATTCGAATGGCAGCCTAGACGTCAGTTAGATGTTTGCCTTAAATATGGAAAGACCAAAATGATAAAACATGATGCTTGTCAAGATGAAAAAAATGCATTAAAAATCCTCATAAGTAAAACATGCTGGTGCCTCACCATATCAGAATTAGCTAAAGTCAGGAAAATTATATATCATAATACCCCAAAATCTAGAGGGTCTAGGACAGGAAGTCAAGGGAATGTTTTGTGACCAAGTTACAGACTCAGATGCCCATCCATGATCATAACCAACAGATGGCACTGCAATGTCTTTTGAAATGTTTATGATAGGAGCTCCGAATACTGTCTGTAGGAGGAGGTCTTCTGCTTGTGTGGATTTCTCATCCAGCTGAAAACCAGCACATGCAGTAATTAATGCACTCACACTATTGCAAATCAGTAGAATTTACGTTTTCTCTCCAGATCTGTCTGCAGTCTAACTCGAGGCCTCATATTCATCCGGACATCTCCCAATCAACTCCAAGAACTACAATGCATTCACTAAAATAATAGAAGTGGTTAATTTTTCTTTACTTTTTCTTAGAAAAAGTTAGAACTTTTCTAACAATGGTCCCGCTCCAGAATTAAAATATAGTTAAAAACATACATGTTTTATGCATGAAGGACAGAAAATGACACCTAAGAACACTTTACATATAATGAAAACTAAAATATAAATCTAAAATATAAGAAATACAGGAATGAATGAATTTGCATTATCTGTTAAACATTCAGAAGTATTTATATTTTTGTACAACCTTCAATTTTGTCAGAAATCTGTATCAACACCATCAGACACTAAAACAAGGTTTGGTTGTGTTAACAGTGTGACTTGATAATTCTATCATGATGAGAATACACTGAGATTACAGGCTTGCTGTGATTACAAAATAACACCTCAGTTACATATTGTAACCCACAGTCCCTAAAGCAGGGAGCGGAGATGTTACGTTGATGACCAATGAATTGGGAACCACCTCATAGAGACCAATCTACTTCGAGTTTAGTCTAAACGAGCCAATGCACATTGTCATGCGTTGACTGCATCCAGCTGCTGTTGATCACAGTGTGAGTATAAATAGGCAGTAGATGCACCAAATATTCAAGTTTTCGCTGAGTAGCTGAGCCAGTGACCTGGCTGCTCAGCAGTAGTATCACAGCCATGGTGACGGGACATGATGTCTCCATTCCCTCCTTCAGGGAACGAGGGTTACAATATAGGTAATCCCTACCAAAGTGTGAGCTGCCTGCACCCTCTTTGTTGTAGGCCGGGGCTTGCAACAAGAAGGCCAGTCATTGTTGTCGTAGCACTACCAACTGATTGAGATTGGATAACACTGGGAAAATGTATCCGTTCCACTTGGAACATGAATGTTGCAGAAGCCCCATCCTTCCCAATGTAGGTTTCGGAAGCACTTACACATATGAAGAACCATTTAGGTGCATATGGAACTATTTTATTTGATTGTAACCCTCTTGGGAAATGGCAGAAGTCTCTCGGCAGACATTGGCTCTGAGGCTATACTGTGGACTTTACATATATGGAACCCAGCCCTCTAACGGTTGTCACTGAATCGTAATTTGTGTCCAGTCCACGTACAATCTTAAAGTGTGGATGGGACAAAGCAAAGCAAGGACTGGGTCTGCCTCCTACGGGGGCAGCACTTGCAGATTCACTACCTGATCCCTGAAAGAACCTTGGGCACATAGCCGGGCCGGAGACTCAAGATTACCTGGGAGAAAGCCTACCCAAACTCTAGGCATGATTCGTCAACCCTAAATGCACGGTGCTCTGTCCTCGGTCAGGGAGAAGAACAGCTGGCAGTGAGAGGTTTTTATAGCGGTAAACAGGTCTACTCTGAAGCGTCTTTAAATCAGCTGGACCAACAGGGTATGGATTCTCCACTCTCCGGGAAGCACAGCTCGTGACAGCTCGTCGGCTGCATGATTGTGTAGGCCCAGAATTTGAATGGCAAAAAGCGACCTCAGATGATTCTGACTCCAGAGGAGGAGGTGGCGGGCGAGTTGCAACATACAACGGGAGCACAGACCACCTTGTTTGTTGATGTACACAACCATCGCAGTGTTGTCCATATGGACCAGTACTTGCCTGCCTTGTTAGCATCCTCTGAGATGCCACTGCAGTTGGGGGCTGTCCACACCCCAACACTGGTCTGTCATTGTACGTGGCATCGCAGCCGGTGGTGGAGGCATGTTCTTGGGGCACTCCTGCCTGAAGAAGCATGAAGTCTTACCACAGGGTGAAGGTTTGGTAGCAAGCTAGTGTGACTTGGACCCGGTGAGTGCCATGCTGCCACGCCCACCTCAGGACTAAACCATGGAGCCAGTGCTGAAGTGGTCTCATATGAAGCAGCCCAGTGGTGTGACTGCCACTGCAGCTGCTATATGCCTCAGGAGCCTCTGAGATTGTTTCAGTGGCACTGTCATACTGCCTTTGAATGAATTCAAGCAGCTCAACACTGAGCACATTCCTTTGAGAGTCATGCTGTCTTGTTTAACCAAATCCAACTCCATACATCATCTCTGGATCTGATTCAGGCGATGCTACCGTCCCAGAGGGTGGCAGCACAGCTGAATCTTCCTCTCCAAAGGCCTCTGGCTCACCCTCCGATGCAGTGATCAACATCCCATTGTTGGGAGCAGCCCCAAAGTACTCCACTGACTTCTGCCAGGAAGAGAACAAGTTTGTGGCAGTGGCACCAGAACTTCACCCCTTTTGTGGAAATGTAGCCTAGTCTGCCACTCTGAGATGGTTATCTTCCTGCAATGAGAACATGACTCATCCACCAATGCCACTTAAGTATGTATGCCTAATGCCCAGGTATGTGAGACAGTGAATGCTCTTTTAGGAGTGCTCTTTTAGTTGTGCTGAAGCACACAGGGGAGATGGATGCTGCAGCACTACATGGGGTAGTGCAGCCTGTACTTTGCCCCCACCCAATGAAGGTAGCCCTACCTGTTGTAGCACCATACTACCTGCACAAAGAAGCACTTTTGAGTGCACTTGCTCGTCAGCACACTAAGTTCTTGGTAGGAGCACAACGATAAAACACTCGGCTCCTAAATGAAAAGCTGAATATGCAGTGCATCTGCTGCCTGTTTATTCTCATGTTGCGGTCATTGGCAGCTGGAAGCAATCATCGCATGCCAATTTGCATTGCCTCGTTTAGTTTACACTCAAAGTAGATTGGTCTCACTCTAGCGAGATTACCAATTCATCAGTCATCGACATGACATCAAAAGTGACCGACTGAAAGGTAACCGTATTTTGAATATTACAGAGGCCTATTAAATGCAGTTGTTTTGCATTTCTGAAGTTGCTTACCCTTTTAAAGGTTAGAGAACATGATTCTTAAAATCCCACTCAACCCTGAGAATGGCAACTTCACCAAACAAATTGTCCTGACTAGGATTGCACAATAAATCGCATGCAATATTTAATGGCATCTTGTCAGTAAAGCCGTTTCTGTAATCAGCGGTAAATCTCCATCATCTGTGCGCTTTCACATGGTCAGGCATTAACTTCACATGGCTGTTGTTCACTGACAAGCTGTGCAAAACATGCACAAAATATGATAATTTTTTTGCGCATCTTGTCAGTGAACAACAGCTCTGTGTAGTAAATGCTACTCCATGTTAAAGCGCACAGGTGATGGAGATTTACTGCTGATTACAGGACTGGCATTTCTGACAAGATGTGCATTAAATATCGCATGCGATTTATCATGCAGCCATTGTGCTGACTAGAGATTGTGTAGCCATACTGAACTCATAGAAGATTAAATATGGAAAAAGGATATTCAGGGCAAAGGTTGGAATCATTATTACCAGTTTTTAAATGCTTTTGTGGATATCTGACAATGATAATAGGGACCAGTTAAAACATTTATTAAAAAATATATAATAATAAAATCTAAATCATTCTTTAAAATACACACAATATATTCCCATTCAAAACTCAGCGGGCACCTTGATATCCATTTGACGTCAAATATTAGACAAGACTTGATCAAGATGCTGTAACTTCATTTTAAATTCAGTTTGGATGGCAACATCCTCCAGTGGAGATTGAGTGAAAAGAGGAAGTTAATCCCACACTGAAATTGGTTTAATGTATATGTAGGCAAATATGTTTGATTCAATTAACATCAAATCAATGTCACATCATGTTGTTGACGTCAGTTTGATTTGCATATTTGACCTGTTTTTTTTTTGTTGTTTTTTTTTACAGCAATTTTGATGTCTATTTGATGTCTTTTTACCATCACTTGCCCACTGGGGTGACTTGAAAATATACAGTATATTGAGACAATAATATAAGATGTATAATGTTACAAAATAACTATTTCTATTTAAATAAATGTTGTTCTTCAAACATTCTGTTCATCAAAGAATCCTCCGTATGCAGTAGTGGCACTTACAGAGCTCATGCTTTCTAGAGTCTTTACTTCACACAATGAAGATGCAGCTGAGCACCAGAAGCATCTGTTTCTCGAATGAACGGTTCTGATGTACTCATGCTCTTGCTGTTGTGCACCTGGGCCATCTTCTTCTCTTTCTGTGCTGGTTAGATCCAGTTTGCATTCTTCTTTAAAGACAATAGTGCTCTGAGACAAGAATCAATAGACTAGTCTCTTTCAAAAAGAGCAATACACAGATGGGTTTATGGGTTTCTTTTTGAACCTTTTTAATACCAGAATCATTTCTTAAAAAGAAAAGTTCAGTAACTTCAGTAAATTCAATTGAGACTCATGTTTAAACACACAATATTCTTAAAACAGAAGGTAAACGATGGCCTACTACATAGGCTGAGATTCTCAAATGTGCATTTGCATTTTAATATTCCACCATGCAGCAGATGGTGAGTGTTCTCAAGTTATTAATGACTTAAACATTTCTTAAATATAGGACTGTTTGTTATTTTTAATGCAATCTTATGTGTTTGGTCATGAATATCTTGAGGACAAATGAAATTTGTGATAATAAGGGCAAAAACAACTGTTATACAGTTGACTAGTCATGATAATTTCACTAATTAAGAGAAATGTAATCCAACACCATCTTGCTCAAAGGAAGTCAGTTCACTAATAGTTGCTGATAGCATCATATCCATCAGTTACTGCACTAATGATAAGCATTTGACTTGTCATCATTGCCTGTTAAAAGGAGCATGGCAGGAGCAGTGTGTTCCGTTTCAGTAAGCAGACCACTCATACCACTTTAAAAACTAAAGCTAGATTACTGATTAACAGTTTTTATGATTCATTCAAAAACCTAAGAAGCATAAAAAATTGTAACGGTACATACAACTGTATCAGAAACATGTGACCCATTTTTGGGTGACATACCAGTTGAGTTCATAGGCTTACACTGGTTATCATCTGTATGTGAGAGTGGAAGTGAAATTATATTTCAGCAGTAGCAATCTAGTTCCAATACTGCATTATGTCCTTGGGCCCAGCAGTGGCAAGACATGTGTTTTGGTCGATTGAGAGCGTTGGGCCATATCTACAAGAGCTTTAACTATTGCAAGGCACACTTTTGCAAGGAAGTATATGGCCCTGGTTCATTTGTATTCAGTGTTTTTCAAGCTTTTCCCTTATTGACAGCTCCACAGATGGCATTATTTCCCTGTGCTGGGCCTTTAAATCTTTCTGAAGGTCTTTGTTAATGGATCTCTGCTCAGTACAGAAATGTGTGTGTGTGTGTGTGTGTGTACAGATGAGGGGATCTGGGTTCAAATACACGAGAGGATTCATTGTAAATAATACACTACTCAGTGCAATGTGTGACCTTCACCAGATCTGAAGTGCTCTTCTTTTTTAAAATGCTTTCACATAGAATTTGAAAGAAGGTCCAATTTTTGTTCTGTCAGCCATTTTCACTCTGATATCAGTATCAAATATGCAAATTAAAGACTGAGATGCCTTAAACAGGTCTTATGGATCTTTTCTTAAAATAAGAGAAGTTTCCATTCTTTAATTCTGTAAATAAACTGAAGAGAAGAGAAGAGAAGAGAAGAGAAGAGAAGAGAAGAGAAGAGAAGAGGAGAGGAGAGAAGAGAAGAGAAGAGAAGAGAAGAGAAGAGAAGAGAAGAGAAGAGATGAGAAGAGAAGAGAAGAATTTCTACTTCAAAATATCATGCTTAAAGGTTTAGTTCACCCAAAATGAAAATTAGCCTGTGTATTACTCAACCTCGAGGTATCCTAGGTGTATCCTATTTAGCGCCAAAACTCTGGAATAACCTACCTAACATTGTTCGGGAGGCAGACACACTCTTGCAATTTAAATCTAGAATAAAGACCCATCTCTTTAACCTGGCTTACACATAACATACTAATATGCTTTTAATATCCAAATCCGTTAAAGGATTTTCAGGCTGCATTAATTAGGTAAACCGGAACTGGGAACACTTCACATAACACCCTATGTACTTGCTACATCATTAGCCACCAGATCCAGTCTGTATCCAGATCAGAGGGTCACTGCAGTCGCCCGGATCCAGTACGTATCCAGACATGATGGTGGATCAGCACCTAGAAAGGACCTCTACAGCCCTGAAAGACAGCGGAGACCAGGACAACTAGAGCCCCAGATACAGATCCCCTGTAAAGACCTTGTCTCAGAGGAGCACCAGGACAAGACCACAGGAAACAGATGATTCTTCTGCACAATCTGACTTTGCTGCACCCTGGAATTGAACTGCTGGTTTCGTCTGGTCAGAGGAGAACTGGCCCCCCAACTGACCCTGGTTTCTCCCAAGGTTTTTTTCTCCATTCTGTCACCGATGGAGTTTTGGTTCCTTGCCGCTGTCGCCTCTGGCTTGCTTAGTTTGGGACACTTCATTTACAGCGATATCGTTGGCTTGATTGCAAATTATTAACACAGATACTATTTAAACTGAACTGAGCTGAATGATGACATCACTGAATTCAACGATGAACTGCCTTCAACTGTCATTTTGCATTATTGACACGCTGTTTTCCTAATTAATGTTGTTCAGTTGCTTTGACACAATTTTCTTTTTGTTTAAAGCGCTATATAAATAAAGGTGACTTGACTTGACCATGCCTTTTCTACATTCAGATGAATCATACCGGAGTTAGATAAAAAATGTCCTGTCTATTTCAAGCGTTATCATTGCAGTGGGCTGTTCAAGAGTCCAAAACACTTTAACACTTTAAATAAAGTGCACGCATCCCTACTAAAATGTGCCTCACACAGCTCCGGGGCATGAATAAAAGGCTTTCTGTAACGAATACATATGTGTTTTTGTAAAAAAAAAAAATCCATATATCAAACATAATGAGCGTTACAGTGGATGATGTAGGATGTATGTGTTGCGTGCATGCCTCTGAGATATGCTAGTCTCATGCTTTGGTTTACAGAAGCAAAGGAGACACAAGTTTCCTTACTTAAGCACAGGAAAACCAGTCCTCTCTTAGCTTATATCAAAATTCTCCAACATTTTTCTTTACAAATCCTTGGTTTGTTCTTCTAATTAGTGACCAGCATTTTGTTTTTTTCTCTCTCCGCGTTTGTGACTAATCACACAATGATGACATCCGTTGTCCTACGCCATCCATCCACAACTTCCGCATTCCACAGTTAGATAAAGTAGAGAGTAGTTTTTATTACGTTTGAGATATGGATATTTTTCTTACAAAAACATATGGATTCGTTACAGGTGGCCTTTATTTAAGCCCCAATAATGTACATTATTGTTTCTCCTCTTTGCCCCGCCTTCTGAAACACGTAATATTTTTAGAAGGCTCATTGGTCTGAAAAGCGAGGTGTGCTGTGATTGGCCGAATAATAATGTGATATAAACATGATTTCAAAGTAGTTTGCTTTCTCAATGAAACAGAGTCACTTGAGTGAGTGAAGGCCAGAGGCCTACAGTGAGCGAAGGCCTAAAGTGAGCGGAGTAAGCAGAGGCGGCTGTGCTTGAGAATGGTGCGGCCGGCAGATTCTATGAAGGAGCATCCAGCGGGCTTCCAGCAACCACATGTGATGATTCCGTGATGATATCGTCCTCTTTTGGAAGGACAAAGAAAGTAGTTTTGCTTTCACAACCAAACACACAGCATCTATACGACATGGAGGAGGTGGAAAAAACAATACTACAACGAGAATAAAAGGAACGCCTTCTTTCTTTGCGTGAAAATTTGGGCAGGATTATGCAAATTGTCCAACAGTGACATAGAGATGTGGGGACGTGTTAGAACGAGCTGTTTTAGGGGGTGTGGTTGACTCTTAACTTTTATAAAGAATACCTTTTTGGATTTGAGACTTTAGTCTTTGCAACTTCATAAATCTACTTTATGCACCAAGAGCTTGTAACACATTACAAAGAGAAAGGAAAAATTTTAATCGCATTATTTGACCCCTTTAATGAGTGATAATGACTGATTTAAATCTATGCAGCATAATAAATGGCAACAGAGGGGTTACCAGGATGTCATGTTTGGGGGGGCATTTGGCTTGTTTGGGGGGGCAACATACACAATTGAAAATATCGGCACAAAATTAAGCTATATTACACACAATCTTTTTTAATGCATATCTTTTTCTAAGCCAGGAACCCAGAGATAGGCACAGGGCCCCTATTAGACTATAGGGCTGTCACATAAAAGTTAAACCAGGTCAACAGATATGACAGATTCATATATATAACAGATCACGGTGTTTGCCTGATAATGAGTGACACGTGTTTGCTTGTGAGAAGACGTGTTACACAAGTAGGTTACCGAGAAGGACAAGAGAGTTCTTTAAATGAATCTTACATTACGTTTGTATAGAGAGGAGGTTAATTAATTTGTTTCTTCTTTTAAGCTGGTCCAGAAGTAGATGCTACTTTTAGGGCTGAAATGCTTCGTGAATTACTCATTGTAAAACACATTAGCAGTCATTATTTGTAGGAGTTTCTCTTAAATTCACCAGTTAAGGAGCTACTTGTAGCCTCTTATAAGTTTCTTTGTGAATGCGGCCACAGGTAATTTTTTTTTGTTGATATGCTCATTTAAACAGTATGAGAACAGTATTTGAATGTTATTCTGTGGTTGTAAGTGGCTTTGTATAAAAGTGTCTGCTAAATGAATAAATGTAAATACGTAGGCCTAGAAATATATTCGGCTACAGGGTGTCAGGAGATTTAGAGAGTTGAAATAAAAGCTATTTTTGTAAAACTATAAGAATTTCAATTATGATATGATTAGCAGAGGCAACATAACTTTTTTTTAAATATAGTTAAAAAAAAATTTTAATTATTAGTGGTGCTTGCCATAGGCAAATATTTTTATTATTTTATGGGGGGTTGGAGTCTATGGGTTTGGTCTCCCACAGGGCTGGGTGATATAATAAAAATCGAACAATTTTTTTTTTTTTTTTTTTTAGAAAATACCATGATTTTATCCTGATTCTTTGTCATGTTGGTTTTTCTATTTTGCAAGCTGTTTGAGCATCACAGCCAAACTAATTTCCCTATTATAAAGCCTTTTAAGGTAACAAAATATGAAAGAGTGTGGCAGATATTTAGGCCAAAGTGCATGGATGAAAATCTTTGTCATTATTTTATCTTTGTTATTAAAAAATGAGAACAAAGATACACATTACAAATACAGATATTATACAAATAAAGTGCTTCATTTTCAGGTAAAAGGGGTGTATTTAGCAGGAGCATTAAAAAAATGTAATGAACAAATATAAAAATAAAAACTATATACACTGATTCCTATTAAAGCAACTGAATTAAAGTTTTTCAGTCAAGAGTATAGAGTATTGATTTTTCTCTGTGTGTTTGTTGTTTCATTAACATATAATTCACCCAAAAATTTAAATAGTGAAGAAAAAAAATCTGAATGAGTTTCCTTCTTCTACTAAACATAAACTCTATTTTGAAGAAGGTGGAAAACCAAACAGCTGCTGGTTCACAGTGACTTCCACAGTAATTGTCCCCCTACTATAAAAGTCAATGTGGACCAGCAACTGTTTGGTTATCCTAATTTTTCAAAATATCTTCTTTTGCTTTCAGCACAAGAAAGAAGTTAATATAGGTTTTGGACAACATGTGAGTGTACAAACAGAAATAGAAATAGAACAGAAATGATAGAAATAAAATTTTAGGGTGATCTATCCCTTTAATTCACACGGCTGCATGTAGCCTACTGTCCCTTTAAGACCTGCGCGCCTCTAATATTCAGACATGCATCTGTTTCTTTCAGTTGTTTACTTTCGTTTTAACACATATGAGTCTATACACAAACCTTGTGTGTTTTGACAGTATTAGCACACAACATAACTTAGTAATCAGGCACAGTTCGAAGGGCTTTTTCGTTTTCGGGCCGCGCGTTGTGCTCAGAAAAAACACACGTCAGAAAAGGACACGAATTAAACGTTTAAATAACCAGTAAGGATTTAAACAGATGAAAAAAATGTGAATGAGTTAACTGTGATGTTAATGTATGTCGCAGTATATTAATCCCGCTGGGCCAGAACTGCAGCTGATAGAATGTGCGCAGCACACAATGCAACGATATTTCTTCGAAAGCAGACTGTGGAGACATTTTTATCGCCCACAACCAAAACTATTAACATCCTACCCTCGGCAGAAATCGAGGACAAAATCAGGCTGTTCAGCTGTCAATGCACTTCGATCCCAAACGCTGTTTTGGGTTGGCAAATCTAATTTTCTTGCCACCCTTTGGCTTCTGGACACGCCACTGCTTTAAAGCTCTGCCAGGTAAACAGCGCGTACCCCCGAAGCGCGCGCACTGTGAAACAGCGCCAAACTGGATTTTTGTTGGATCAGACCCATCTGCAAGCTATGAAAAATATGCACAAAACAATCCACTTTAAAGTTTTAATTTAACATCAGAGGGACAGATCATTTCTCAGGGGAGGCAGGGCTTATCCTAGGGGAGGCATTGCCTCCCCCAGCCTCCCCCTAGACACGCCCCTGAATGGCAAGAGCTGGTATGTTCATTATTTACACAAATACACTAATACAAATACTATGAAACAGCTCTTTTAAATGGTAAAGTGAAGCTGAGCTAGGACAATATATGAAGTGTAAACAATGAAATAATAAAGATTATGATATTGCTAATAAACCCATAAAAAAATATATCAAATAATGTGAATAACTTCCATATCATGTTGATTATATCAATAGTTTGTCACAGAGACACAAATGGGATGCAAATGGGACCATTACCTGAGAACCCCCATCCCCCCCCCCCCCCCCCCCCCCCCCCCAAAAAAAGACAATTCTCTAATAATTTACTTACCTTTGTGTTGTCCCTTTCTTGAGTAAAAACAAAACAAAAGATGTTTTGAAAAAAAAATATGATATTTTCTTTTGTACATTGGAATTCAAGATCAGGGTGATCTGTTGATCTGCTTTATAAACACAGAAATGTTTAAGGCAGCAACTCAACTAAAATCAGGAGTCAAGAGCTTCTAACTTCTAATAAGAACTTCTGTAGACTTGGCAGAAATAAAGTCAGTCTGGTTAGTAATAATGTAAGTTAAGATGGTAATGCTGTTTGTGGAGTTGTTTAATCAGATCTTGAGAGATTTAATGTGTTTTATCTTCAGTTTATCTAAGACTGTGGCTGAAGAAAGTTGTAGTTTGTGTTCTTATTTCTCTTTCTTTCAGTGCTTGTTCACAGCAGGTGTTTGAATGATTTAAAGAATGTTTCAGGAACACCATACTAACCTTTAAATAACGTTCTACCAGCATTAAAGAAACTGGAAATACTTATGTTGAAAGAATGTTTGAGGTACATCATAGCTTTTAAAAATGTTCCTCTAATGTGTTCCCAGACCCAAGAAAAAGAAGCTGTAACTAACGCTGTGTGTTTCATTGTGAAAGAGTTACATTTCATTACATGCTTTTATGAATTCAGCCAATCAGAACACACTGGACAACTGGCCAATCAGAGCACACCTTGCTTTTCAGAATGATGAGCAGAATTTCAGGAAGGCGGGGCATAGAGGAGCAACAATAATGTACATTATGTGGAAAATAACCCAGATGAATGTTGTTCAGTTGCTTTGACACAACGTATTTTGTTTAATATTTTGTTTTATATATATATATAAAGGCGACTTGACTTGACTTTAAAATAATGTTGTTGTTTTTTTTACCTTAAACTGCATAAATACATTTCGTAAAACCAAATACACAAAATAATGTTCTTTTTTAGAAACGTCATATGACCCCTTTAAAAATCATGTTGATAGTATTGCATAGTATTTATTTTATAAAAAAAAAAAGGATCCTGCTTTAAGATTGAGTTAAGACAATACAGTATTCAGTTCTAGAGACTCAAGGATGTTTATTAATAGTTTCTTGTTTCAATCATTCTAAGATGAGATATGAGTTGAGGTGAGATAGAAATCATTGAGTGTTTGATTTGGCTGATGATTTTGCCATGATCCTTTGCAAAGGAAGAAAATGAACAGAAATGTTATGATATGCCACAGCAAGCTAGACAATCAAACATGCTCTCAAGTCATTTCATCCAGCTTTGAATTCAATATCCTGAATCAATAAAGACACCCGAGCAAACAGTGGGGATTTGGGAATATAAGATGGGAATTATTCAACAATATGGGTTTCAAAAGACAAGCTATTTTTAGATAGATATTTTACACGTGATGATCACAGTTTCTGACTAAAATAAATTTTGTAAGCAACTCACAATGAATTGTGCTGTCACAAATAAAGGACAGGCTGGCAATCCAGCTCTTTGAGGTAAAAAAGAAAATCATGCACCAATAGTAAAACAGATATTCTTGGCTAGAATGGAGAACCAAAATCAATATAAACTACACATTTCCCAGTTACAGCAGTGAAATAACAGGTCAGATCAGTGACTGACAGACTACGACCTTGATTTATCCTCCCCTCTCTTGAGTCTATACAGAATGGATTCTATTACATGCAACATCAAGCCATGCTGTCCTGATGAGGCCATTTGGACAGAGGGGTCCACTGGCAACTATGACTTTTCATCATTTTTCTTCTTCTGGAATTTCCTGAACTGCGATTGAATGGCGACAGCGGCCTTCTCGGTTTCAGGGGCGTCCATGTCAATGTCAAAGTCCTCGGGGATGTCTTTCTTAGACGCGTCTGGGCATAGAAAAATCAGTTAATACATGAGACCAACACTTTCACAATGACATAATGTCAGTTTCTAAATACATTCACACTATGTTGCAGATCAGAGAAAAATCATGACAGAAATCGTGACAATTATGTGACTAGAGAGGGACAAGATAAATTTCACACGTCAAATGGCAATAAGAACATTAATACACCATACATTAGACTAGCAGTGCTGCATTAGTATTGAGAACTAAGATGAAAGCAGTATCATGTAGCCTGTCAGTTCACTTGGTGGCCAGCACAATAATGATCCAGGGCAGCTACTTACTAGGCATGCAAATACAGCTCCTATTTTCTTGAACAGAGAAGGACCAAAATACCCAATACTGTTGGCTTAGCTTAGGTTTTAATAGAACATTTCAAATAACCAATTAAAATAAAATTATTTATGTAATTGTTTTTAACTGAAACGCCAGATTTTCCTTAAAAGTTAGTTACCTTCTAGGAAGGGCTTTTCATTTTGAATAGCTACTTTGCATTTTTAATCTATCCATCCTCCAAACCGCTTTCCCTATGTAGGGTAAAAATGTGAATATTTCTTTGTGTGGCTCAAATTAGCATTAAAAAAAAATAATAATAATAATTCTATATAAATATATATATATAATAAATATATATATATATATATATATATATATATATATATATATATAATAATATATATATATATATATATATATATATATATATATATATATATATATATATAATAAATATATATATATATATATATATATTAACATATATATATATTAACATATCTTTATTGCGATGATTAACCCCTTGAGATGAAACATCTCGTTTTCGAGGGGGTCCTCCAGTACATCAAAGCAAAATGAACCAAATCAG
The DNA here is from genome assembly GCF_023724105.1 of Carassius gibelio. NCBI lineage: Eukaryota > Metazoa > Chordata > Actinopteri > Cypriniformes > Cyprinidae > Carassius > Carassius gibelio. The sequence continues at coordinate 26,418,888 of NC_068410.1, read as the reverse complement.
CAGAGCAAATATCACGGTCAAAAACAGCACAACAAAACACAACAACACACACACACACATTCCACACACATTCCAGCTCACAATGCTCAACCCCACCCCACCCCACCCAGCACGAACCCCACAAGTGACATGACAAACAAAAAAAACAACCACATGACTAGCATTGCACAAGAACAAGGACTAAGAGGAACACAAACAAGAACATTGATGATGATAATAATAGTAATAATAGTAATAATAATAATAATTATTATTATTATTATAAATAAATAAATAAAAATAAGGACATAAAAATGAGAGATAGTAAACACATGACCAGTGAATTCAAGTCCAAGGTCAAGCAAACAAAACTAGAAACAAAGACAATTGTTCCGAAGATGTTCCCCGAGGGCCGTTCGAAACGCTGTAAGTGAAGTTAAAGAACGGAGAGAAAATGGAAGATTATTCCAATCATATGGAGCCTTAAAACAAAATGCATATATATATATATATATATATATATATATATATATATATATATATATATATATATATATATATATATATATATATATATATATATAAAATATTATCTAACAAAATTAATTTGCACTCAACCTACATGATATTTCTCCTTCTGAAATGTTTCATAAACTGGTGAATGTCAGAAATGCATACTGTTTTGAACCTTTCTAGAGCATGGTGGATAGAGAAGCAAAACAATCTCCCCAAATTATAAAGATTGTTGTGTTGACCGCTTCCAAGTAATCCATTCAGCCTTGCTATTTTAATAAAAAATGTACAGTATCATTAACTACTAACCAATATTTGGTGTTAAACTACTAACTATTAAGGTATGAATGGTGTCTTTTTTTATTACATCCTTTATTTTATTACTCCAAGCTTTCAATAATACATCAATTTTAATTTGAAATAAATAAATTAAACAAAAATTAGGGTTTTAAAATCACACCTTGATTCAATATTGAAAATGCTAACCTCATATAAAGTAAATGCAAAATAAAACAGCACATATATATATTTATTTATTTTTTGTACAGAGTGATGGTAAAAGAGTTTCAAGCACTATTCATGAAAGTACAAGATGTGAAGGTTATCTGTTGTTTTGGTAAGAAATCAATGCTCAATAGCAAATACCTCTGACATGAAACAACACATTAGACTGTTGGAAAATTCAATAGCAATTTAAGCAGGGAGGAGGAAAACCTTGACATAGACGTTAAGCACAGCGAGAAAGGAAAGATCCTTTAAATATACCTCTAGAGAGAGCAGGCCTCATGTTTGAGTCATTGAATGAGAGGTTTTCTTACCGTTTTCCTTTATTTGTATACACACATCAACTGAGTAAGAAACCTTCATCTATATACAGTAATAACTATTTTTTACATATTTTTTGTGCAATACATACTGCGATAAATAACAGACATCATCCTCCGGTTGAGACTAAACCCAATGCACGTAATTACCAAACAATTATCTTCCATGAGAAACTTCAAGTTCAATGCCTAAGGACTAGTTAGGACTTAAAGTTGCATTTACTACCTTTACAAATGGCCACAATAAACCACAAACTCATTGGTCCAATCTGCACTGTGCATGTGGACTTATGAAGACATCACGTGTAATTCCCCAGTTTAATTATTCCTAAGAAACTCATTTATTTTCAGTTCCTTTTGGCATTAACATGCCTTCTCTCTTAATACCTGCAATATCTTTTTAGACTAGCATTACATGCGGTCACTGGCTGGATACGCCTGTATAGCTTCCCTGCATGTCTTTCTTCACAAAGGCGAGCAGGATGAATAGATGCATTTGCATGCATATGAATCCGTAGTTTTGTGTATGAACGTCCTTGCTCTTGCACATGAGTGGGTGGAAGCACATCAAGCGCTTCAATAGTATTTTCTTCCCATCCTCCTAGAAATATTACAAGCTCCTGTACTGCAGGATATTCAGTGCAACTTTCAAGGAGTGTTTGCTGCATTGAATTGGCTGCTGAGAAATTAATTCTTGCAAAAGCTTAGCATTATTTGTTTGCTTGATTTGATATTTTGTATCTAATGCAAGAACATTTAGTAACACTTTATTTTAAGGTGTCGTTGTTACACGTTACATGTACTTACTATTATAATAACAATAAATTATGCATAGTTACATGCAAGTAACACTAATTCTAACCCTAACCCTATAGTAAGTACAAGCATATAATTGAATGTATAACTGCAGTGTAACAGAGACACATTAAAATAAAATGTAACCAAACATTTCTATGTGGTTTAGAGGAATAGTTCATCCCCAAAAATTTCATTTTGTTGATATGTGCCCACCCCCTCAAGTCATCCGAAATGTATAGTAGATGAGTATGTTTCATCATCAGAACAGATTTAGAGAAATGTAGCAATGCACTCTTGCTCAGCAATGGATCGTCTGCAGTGAACGGGTGTGCAAACAGCTGATAAAACATCACAATAATCCACAAGTAATCCACACAACGCTTTTAACTTCTAATCATCGTTTCTGGCAAAAAAAAGTCATCTATCATTAATATTGCTTTCCCCAGTGAAAAAGTCATCTCGCCTGAATCCAGAGAGAAATATGCACAGATCAAGCACCGTTTACAAGCAGAAACAGGACAAAACAGCTCTAAACAAATATGTCAATGGAATTTGGTGTGAGAGAATAATAAGGAATGGACATTTTTTTTTTTTTTTTATTAAAGGAAGCATTGGATTGATATTTTGGCCAGAAGCAACGGTTCAAAGCTAAAACACTTTTAATAATGTCTTTGTTTCTTAAAAATGCACAGTTTGTTGATTCACAAGGTGCTAACTGATGGACTGGAATTGTGTGTGGATTACTCATGGATCATTGTGATGTTTTTATCAGCTGTTTGGACTCATTCTGACGGCACCCATTCACTGCAGAGGATCCACTGGTGCACAAGTGTGATGCTAAATTTCTCCAAATTTGTTCTATACTTTTTGGGGCCACTGAATATTATTTGGATTTAGCAGTAGATTTTGAATTCTGTATGTAGTATATCATGCCTAATATTAAAGTAAAAGAGTTGGCGGTAGCAATGCACTATATTTATTTTTCCAGTGTCTAAAGCATCATTTACAATAAGACCATGCAATTCTGTGAAGATTCAAGCTTCAGTGAAATCAGCATGCTTTGAGATGCAGTTCTTACACCTTGTCCAATAAGCTCTGTACCCGGCTCTCCCCAGGGCTTCAGTGACCTCAAGAGCATTACTTCATCAGGAAGAAAACCAACAACACTAAAACCCTCAAGTCTTTTAAGTCTGATTTAAGATGTATGGGCCAATTTGTTGGTTCAGTTCCATTTAGTTGGCCTTAGCTAAAACACTGGGGACCATGTTCATTACTTCAACCCTTTTCATTTTTTACCTCCTTCTTCAGTCTTTTTTTCATACGCAGACACACGTTTTTAAAATGCTTACCAGACTCTTTCTTCCTTCAGTGAGCACAGCGCAGAACATTTTAGTTTGGTGGGACACTTCAGGGAATACTTTAAAATGCTTATGCCGGAAGATTTCAGATGGGATACTGGGCTTTTCTGTACGCTTAAGGTTGTTTGGGGTAAACTCAACAGCATGATGAATCTTTTCTCTTCCACGACAAAAAAAAAGTCCTGAGACATGCTATTTGTATTCACAGTAAAATCTGCCGTAAAATGATTAAAGGTCTGTGATGTGTTCCATTTCTAGTGTGGAATTTTTTCTCAGTACCTTGTGCCCCAGAGGTTTTGCTGTTGCCACCGACTGCTCCGGATCCTTGCCTCTGTTGAATGGAATAAGAGAACAGAACTGAATTCAAATATTTCTTTACTTTCAATAATCATTTTACAAGCCAGCTGAAATACAGTGGGTTTGGAAATTATTCAGACCCTCTTAAATTTTTCACTCTCTGTTATATTGCAGCCATTTGCTTAAATCATTTAAGTTATTTTTTTTCCTCATTAATGTACACACAACACCCCATATTGACAGAAAAACACAGAATTGTTGAAATGTTTGCAGATTTATTAAAAAAGAAATACTGAAATATCGCATGTTTGATTATACTGATTGAATTTGATTAGGAAAGCCACAGACCTGTCTATATAAGACCTTCCAGCTCACAGTGCATGTCAGAGCAAATGAGAATCAGGAGGTCAAATGAACTGCCTGAAGAGCTCAGAGACAGAATTGTGGCAAGGCACAGATCTGGCCAAGGTTACAAAAAGATTTCTGCTGCACTTAAGGTTCCTAAGAGCACAGTAGCCTGCATAATCCTTAAATAGAAGATGTTTGGGATGACCAGAACCCTTCCTAGAGCTGGCCGTCCAGCCAAACTGATCTACTGGGGGAGAAGAGTCTTGGTGAGAGAGGTAAAGAAAAACCCAAAGATCACTGTGGCTGAGCTCCAGAGATGCAGTCCGGAGATGGGAGAAAGTTTTAGAAAGTCAAGCATCACTGCAGCCCTCCACCAGTCGGGGTTTTATGGCAGAGTGACCCGACGGAAGAACGGATCACTCCAACAAGACAATGACCCTAAGCACACAGCTAAAATAAAAACAACTCCATGACTGTTCTTGAATTAAACCCAATTGAGCATCTCTGGAGAGACCTGAAAATGGCTGTCCACCAACGTTTACCATCCAACCTGACAGAAATGGAGAGGATCTCCAAATCCAGGTGTGAAAAACTTGTTGCATCTTTCCCAAAAAGACTCGTGGCTGTATTAGATCAAAAGGGTGCTTCTACTAAATACTGAGCAAAGGGTCTGAATACTTACGACGATGTGATATTTCAGTTTTTCTTTTTTTAATAAATCTGCAAAAATGTCAACAATTCTGTGTTTTTCTGTCAATATGGGGTGCTGTGTGTACATTAATGAGGAAAAAAAATGAACTTAAATGAGTTTAGCAAATGGCTGCAATATAACAAAGAATGAAAAATTTAAGGGGAATATTTTCCGTACCCACTGTAAATGGAGAGAAGGTTAGTTAAAGAAACACTTCACCCAAAATATTTCATAATTTCTTATGTCGTTCCAAACCTGTATGCGTTTCTTTCTTATGATGAAAAGAAAATGTTCAAAATATATAATTTTGCATTACTTTTTATATTTTTTATTGAAATAAAACAACCGGATATTGTCTATTATTATTCCTCCCAGTCAACATATTTTATATTTTATAAATATGTAAATATGCTATTACATCGTAGTAAATAAACATACCTAGTGCTCTTAAAAGCATGAAATGAATTTATACATTTTTTTCCCTGTGTGTTGCCTCTGACATCAAACATTCTTGTTGTTATAGTGTCTGATATTTTTGAAAAATCCCACATTAAAGAAAAGTGTGTACATGTCCTCAAAAAAGTTGGGAAGGGCTTCTTAAAAGTGAGTTCTTTTAATATGTAACCTAGTAAGAGAAGTTATATAACAATGAGATAAAAAAGTATTAGAGGCCTGTGGCTTAAAAAGTAAGTGGAAATCCTGTGTTTATGACAGTTATGACTGCAAAAAAATGAATGCTAAGAATAGTACAAGAAGTATCTTAAAAAATAAAACGGGAGAGAAAAGCATGGGCTAATGGTGTGAATATGAATCACGGTTTATGATCTTTGTTTTACACCAAAACCAAACCAAACCAAATTGTGTGTTTGGATCTGAAGTCACGTTCAAAAATATCAGGAAAACGGGGTGCAGGTAAACAGCTGAGCGAGTGAGAAGACATCGACCAAACTTGTTTTCCCTGGGCACATCCTCTCCTGCATTATTAACTGAATTTCAAACAGTGTTTGTAGTGCTTTGATGTGAGGAGCTCAGGCAACCTGCATGTCCTTTCATGCAATGCAGAAACACATACAACCCTCCTGTTTAATGTTTCCTTTGACTCTTTTTAATTAAAGCTTTCATGCATTTAAACATGTGATATACTATAGACAGGGTCCAAAAATTACTTGCTGCTAAACCTGCCTAAGTGTATAAAGATAATTTATCAGCCATGAATATTTAAAGGGGTAGAGAGCTTTTGTTGATTCTTCTGTCAGATAATACCCATCCTGTGAAACTCAAACTAGTACAGTATATCATTCTGATATGTTTCATAGCCACAATTTGTGTATTTTTTAAACTATTATTAAATAATAAGGCCAATTTCACAGTAAAGACCTTAATCAGATCGGCTTTGAGGAATAGACTTGCAGTCTTTATAATGACACACACTGTATAAAGATGCTAGATAATGTAATTTTCACATCTCAGAGTTTTAGTGTTAAGTTTTTTGGTGAAAAATCAGTATGCTGTTGAAAGTGAATTTCACTGGACACACTCTACTTCTATCCCTCACATCCTCGTTTTTGTTCCTGTCAAAAATGATGACATTACCCTGACTATGGTCTATTCTACTGATTTCTGTTCCAACACTGAGACCTTTTGCTTTTATCAATAACCCTTACATGGTATCTTCTGTGTGATGTTGTGTCTTATTTTTTAGTACATCTTTTATTTTAGTTTATTTTCTAGTAATGCCAAAGGGTATAACTAGTACTTAGGGTTATGTCAGTGTTTTTATAGTTTAGAATTTTGTATTTATTTCTGCTTAATTGTAATTCTATCCTTTGAACTTAGTATAGACTTCATTGTATTTAATTTATTTTATTGTATGTTAAATAATATTAACAAAAACACCATTTACTACATGAACTAATTAAAATGAATTAATGAAACTAGCAAATCACTTCATTTGGTAGAGACAAAAAACACTAGTGGCACTCATTGTAGCAATGCTGCATTTGTTTTGAGCAAGGTGAAGGATATGTGTTCTCTCTGAAATCCCAAATGTGCCGTTAAGGAATTCATCCATGCGGCAACACTGCAATGACCAATGGGAGTGCAGACAATGAAGCTAAATGAAGTGATCTGCAACTAGCTGGATGCAGCAGGCAAGTTAGAACAGTAGAAACCAGCAATACATTGATTCAGTTACAGCCAAACTGAATGAACTTTTTTGGTTTCACAGCCTGCAAAATCCCAGTTTAACCCCTGCTTACTATTCACAATCATACGACTGCACGGAGAGGTGTTTTTACTGAAGCGGCAAACTGTAGGGAAAAACATTACAGTAACTGCAAAGAAATTCTAATTATGTTGCTTTGACAAGAAGGAGAACCGTACTCGCACTCGCACACAGACACACTCCCAGAGGGATGCAGCCATAATCAAACCACAGCACTGGCAATTACAGAGAACTTCTTTAGAGAATGTCAGACACACATGCAATCTTGTTTCCACTCAGCACAGTGTCGGAAAAGACAATGTTCAAGGTAAACACGCTTCTTTTGTTGGCTTTTCCTTGCGCAAGCACAGGACACGAGCAGAGAGAGAGAGGCTCCTTCAACAAAAACACAGGGAAAAACCAATTAGAAAACCAATTATGTTGCTAAGGTCTTCTGCATTTGAAGGAAAGTGCTTTCTTTAGTGTTAAAAACTCTAAATCAAGGTTGCAGCGAAGTCTAGTTTTGCATAGAAATTAAAAAGCTATTACAATGACCTCTCTCTGAAGAGCCAAGATATCCAAAGCTTTCATTCAAAATGCATGTTACATACAGGAAAAGAAATAAAAATCTTGCACTGCAATATATTATGGATAAATAAGTGGTATTTAAAGTGGTATATAGTGCAAACACAACATTATATTTTAGGAATAGTTCAACAAAAAAAAAAAAAAAATGGCAACAACATTTTCTTTTTAGTACTAAATATCCATATGTGATAACATTAATATTTATAAACACTGCTTTTTCAATTAATTATAATGAACTAAAGCAATTTAATTTCATTACATACAAAACACTTAATCCTTGTATGTTGAGACATGAATCTTTTTTTTTTTTTTTTTTTTTGACAGTGGATTAGTTACATGCAGGCTTTACAAGGAACTGAATTGGGGAGTTCAAAGTTTTAGAGTTAAGTTGTTTACTTGTTACATGTAATAATTAATATCAGATTTTATTGGGGCTTCTCTTTTTTAGGTTAATGAAGTTTGTTGAACAAAACGTTTGTGTTTTCTAAATTTAATTAGGTTTAATGAATAAAAATATATTATTATTAGTTTTATTGTATTTTTTTATAAATATTGTATAAGACTTGCATATAATTAAATCATTTATTATCATTACATTTAACACAAGGGCTAATAGTCAAGTCACCTTTTTTATATATATTACAATACAGATTTTGTGAAAGCACTTTACAGTATTAAATAGGTAAAAAGTGTGTCAATAATGCAAAATGACAATAGTAAACACTCCGTTTCATTTTTTCAGTTATGATATCTGGTGGAGGACAAGATTTTCAGAGAACACAACTTTCTCACACAGCACCTGAAATGAATCGCATTCTATAGAAAAGGGCAGCTCAGACATTTTGCAAAGCATCTCCCTCTGTGTTCCACACAGGATACAACGGCAAGGTTTTAAATAAATATTTGAAAGTAACACCCCAAGACACTCAGCATCCCTCATCCCCAGTGTATTCAGTTAACACACTTTCTTCGTTCTCTGTGGCTGGCAGTGCGTCACAGCTGTTTTGTGACCATCATGCGAGAATCAGTGTTGAAGTGTCTGTGGGAACAGCAGTGCCCCACAGACAGCTTCCTCAGGCTGCCTGCTCGCTCAGAACCATGGAGAAATGTGCACTTTTTTGTTATATTACTGTATGTTCTACTAATCAAGATTCATGTGCACAAACTGATGCTCCTAAAAATGTAAACACTATGCTTATCAAACCACATGGCACAGCAAAAAAAAAAAAAAACATTCAGGACTGGACATACATTGTGTGTGGGGTTTGGGTGAATAAAGGCATATGTAATATATATGTTATTGGGTATTAGTAAATCTGTAAGTTTCACATTATTAGTTTAAATGCTGCTAAATCAAAATCTGAATTTAGTACGTTTCATAAAGAGGAACTGCACATATGCCTGTTACTTCAGTTGTAAAAGATGGAAAACAAAAGATACAATTATCATTATGAGCTGAATAACTAAATGATTCCCCACAGCCATTGTAGTGCTATTTTAGGAGCTTGTTGATTGCAGTCTACAGAACTTCTGTGTGGCTTTCACTGTGAATTAAAAATTTGAGGAAGACACAAGGAATCAGGCCGCAAACTCAAACTGCATTCAGATTACTTGTGTTCTTTCTGTGCAAGAAATTATCTTGAACTAAAACATGAAAGTCTGTTACATACAGTACAATATGCCTGACCGATATAGCTAGATATCTGCATTTTGTGAAGCACTAGGAAACTACTGAAATTATTATTATTAATTACTTATTAGTTACTTGAATAATTACTATTATCTGACATAGAATTTACATTAGGACCACCTTTATTTACCACTGGTCTCATCTTTAACTATTTTAATCTACAATTAAAAAACATGAAACATCTAACTATATTTTATTCAGTGCACTGTATTAAAAATAATTACATTTAACAATGTTACCTAAGCTATTCAACCCTTTTATATATAGTTTATTCAAACTTGCACATATTTGTTGGAGAGTATCATTTCATCGTTTCAAGCGGCCATATTGCTATTCCTCACTGGGCGTTATTAACTGCCAGCCAAATCCTTGAGCTGAAATCACCCAATGACCTCATATGTCATCCTCCCGGGGCTTCCATGTACAACTGTCAGCGCGAGCTAGATTTGTCAAGATCCTGTCAAGGAAATCACCCACACCTGTTCCCTATCAGCGATCTCATCAAAAGGGACTATAAAAGCTGTAACCTCAACCCCAGTTTTGGGTCAAGCCTCCAACAGGAATCGACCTCACAATCTTGTCTCCAGCTCACCTCGACTTCAGAAGATCACCAGAAGTAATGTATACTTACCTTTTGAGAAGCTAACCTGTGTGATTTTGTTCTGATTATGTTGATGTACATCATCAGCACAGTCTCACGACTAGCGCCCTTCTCTGGCTGGGTGGAGAATTGCAACAAGTTCCTATCACAATGCTCGCTCGTCCTGGAACAACACGCTCATCAATACCCCACGGAAAGGTCAAAGATATAATTAATTATCCTGCAATTATCCAGAGCCACGTTGAGATGGGACGAAGCGTTGTGGTTTCAGGAGACTGCAGTCACTTCGTCCTTCCTGAACTTCATTCGCCATTTTAGACAGGTTTTTGGGGAACCTATAGACGACAACTCCACAGATCTTCCCCCGATAGATCCCCAGTCAAAGCCCAGGATGGGTTCCCAACCCCCAGTTAAGCCCAGGATGGGCTCCCGATCACCAGTTAAGCCCAGGGAGGGTTTCTGAACCCCAGTTGGACCCAGAAGTGGTTCCCGATCCCCAGTTAAGCCCTGAAGAGGCTCCCAATCTCCCGTCAGGCTCCTAAGAGGTTCCCGATCTCCCATTAAGCCCAGAAGAGGCTCCCAATCTCCCGTCAGGCTCCTAAGAGGTTCCCGATCTCCCGTTAAGCCCAGAAGAGACTCCTGATCTCCCGTTAGGCCCCGACAAGACTTCCTTTTCACCAGCTCAGGATTGCACGGAGTCCCCTGCTGCACTTCGGCCCTCCAGACCCATGTCTCCACCTTCGCCTGTCAGCCTGCCGGCTTCGTGACGGCTCTGCATCCCTTTGGCTCCACCGAGGCCCGTCTGCCCAAGGACTCCTCTGGGCTTCCTCGTCCATCCAGACAAACCTCGGTTGGTCGTCGCTCAGCTTCCGCCATGGACTTCCGTGTCTCCGGCTTCGCCTTGACCCGCCACCCCTTTGGCTTCACCTGGCTCCTCCCTTCCTCCGGTTTCCCTGTCATCCTTGCTCATCTCATCATCGTCCTCGTCAGCCGAGTCCTCGGCTCCGCCTCAGGCACGTGAGCCAGCCACTCTGCCTTGGGCTTCCAGACCAGCACTCCACTCCGCTGGTTCTGTCATGCCACCCTGGTTCCGCCTCCGTGGACCGGCCTCGAGGTGTCGCCCAGTCCTCCTGTAAAAGCTCCCCCCTGGTTCTTCCCACTGTCAGCTCAACTATTGTGTTGGCCTCAAGTTTCTCCAGGCTCCACGTCCTCACGGCAGACACCCACGACATTGGAAGAAAGGGTCCGCGTGGTGTCAGGATCCTGTCAAGGAAATCACCCACACCTGTTCCCTATCAGCGATCTCATCAAAAGGGACTATAAAGCAGTCACCTCAACCCCAGTTCTGGGTCAAGCCTCAAACAGGAATCGACCTCACGATCTTGTCTCCAGCTCACCTCGACTTCAGAAGATCGCCAGAAGTAACGTATACTTACCTTTTGAGAAGCTAATCTGTATGTCTTTGTTCTCCTGTCTCCAGAACGCCTGTGACAAAATCTGTTACCTGAATTCCCTACAAGCTTTGATATCTCCTGTGTTCTCGTATGACTATCTGGGCAGTGGCTTTCCCTGTAAAACAAAGAGACAAGTATTAGTGTCCCATAATTGTGTGGCTTTGATGTCTCGACAATTGACAAACTCATCTGTATTTCACCGAAGTGAACTCCACAGAACCCGCACCTGAAATTAACCTCTACTCACCTCTCACAAACTCTTGTTTTAATAAAGACACTGTGTTGAATTCGAATACCTCTGTCTCCAGTGTACTACCCTGAAAAAATTAAAGTGATTATTACAATTTAAATATTGTTATTTTTCTAACAAATCATCGATTCGCTACATCAGGACTTTGTTCATCCCCTGGAGCTGTGTGAGACACTTTTTATTAAGGATGGGTGCTTTTTATTTAACTTCTTTTGGACTGAAGCACTGCAACACATGCTGAGTGCCATTAAACAGCTTGAAAGATCAAAGACCATTTTTTATATAACTCCAACTGGATTGGTTTGAAAGAAGAAAGTTATATAAACCAAGGATGACTTGAGGAGTAATTTATGGATTCATTTTCAATTTTTAAGTGAACTACCCCTTTAAGGAACAAATATGGATACTTTAGGTCAGGGGTGTACAAACTCGGTTCTGGAGGGCTGGTGTCCTGAAGAGTTTAGCTCCAACACCAATTACACATACCTGAACCAGCTAATCAAGCTAAAGGCAGGTGTCTTGAGGTATTTTGGAGCTAAACTCTTCAGGACACTGGCCTTCCAGCACCAAGTCTGGACACCCCTGCTTTAGGTACACAGTGTACCTTTTGAAAAGGCACCACTTTAGTAATCGCTTTTGTACTTTTTTTCTGAGAGTGTAAGATTTCGTGTTATTTTAATAGAATATATGGGAATGCTAGGGAATAGCAATATGGCAGTGTGGTCACTTGACTTTTTGTGTTGCATGAGCCATCCAGTTCTCTGTTATACATAAGTGGTTGTCTCTTTATATCTCCCAATAACTTGTCTTAGTATTAAAATACTAAATTTATTATCAAATCTCTGTAGTTTTTTTGTAAGAATGTATGATGCAATGCAGTACAATGATGTTTGAAAAATATATGTTTATATAAATTCAGTACAGTAGTTAATGAACATATTGGCATAATAAGTCATTTTTATATTTATGTTTATTTCATAAAAATCATTAAAGTAGATTGTGTGCAACACATTTCAGCAAAGGTTTGATAATGTTGATTTACAGGCCGTTTTGTGTTTCTTTGTTTGCTTGCTTTTTTTTATTCTCTAGAAAATAATGAAAATCAAAATAATCTATGTTTTGGTTACAGAATTGCAAGTGCAGTAAATGCACTGTAACTGTAAATGCTAATAAAACAGGACTTTTAACACTTGGTTTTACCTGCTAAGGTACACAAACAACATTTCTGAGGGTCAAGCTCCTCACTAAACACTTTACGTAAAACAATCTGATGGTGTGATAAAAAGAATACTTATTTTATGTCTCTTACCCTTTATACATGACTTGGTGTTCAGCAACCTGGTTTTTAGAGTACAATATACAATATAATGATTTCATACTCAGTTGAAGAATGAATGGCTATGACGTAATTTCAAAACTTAATCGGGCTGAAACTAACTTTGTTTGGAGTTTGTTACGGTGGTTTGAAACTTTCAGGAAAACTTCACAAGGGCTGTTAAGCACCTTCAAACTGCCACTGGTCCATGATGACTCCACAATAGGTGGGTGTGTTCTGTAGACAGAAGGCCAGCTCTGTAGGTTTCGCTATGTAGCTCTACCTTTCTACAAGATTTCAGTGATCAAAACAACAGATTGAGAGGGAAACCATCCACTGAGCTCTTGTGTGCTCGGAGCACTGAAGCAATGTGTAGGTTAAAGATGAACGAGATTGTGTGACAAATTAAGTGACAGATATCAGCTGTCACAGTAGGGGTGTGCGATATGAAGATTTTTGATCGTGGACGATAAAAAAAGTCTCCACGATCTGCTTTTGAAGAAATATCGTAGTATCAAGCTACAGCGCACATTCTACCAGCTGAAGTTCTGGCACCCCCATCATATACTGTACAAAGCCACATGCATTCACACCAGTGTTAACTCAGCAGTAGAGTTACTCTCTCATTATTTGCATTTGCTTTGAAATGTTTCATTTGCACCCTGGTCTGACCTGTGCTTTTTCTGAGCGCCGCATACATCGTAAAGCCTGTGAAATAGCACCTGATTAGTGAACTAAGTTATCTTTTGCGCTAATACTGTCAAAACACACAAGGTTTTTATGTAGACTCAAGTTGGTTGTGTCTAAAATGAAAGTAAACAGTTGAGAGAAAAACTTAAACGTGTCTGTAGATTAGATGCATGCAGGTCTTAAAAGGAAAGTAGGCCTATTAAACATGACGTCTCCAAAATTCTCCTGTCCAATCATCCTACTACTTGTCCACTTGATCCGATCCCCACTCACCTCCTTCAAGCGATCTCTTCTTCAGTCATACCTTCGCTTACTCACATTATCAACTCCTCTCTTCACTCTGGAACATTTCCCTCAGCATTCAAGCAGGCTCGGGTAAGCCCGCTGCTCAAGAAACCATCTCTAAATCCAGCGCTTCTTTAAAACTACAGACCGGTATCCCTTTTTCCATTCATTGCAAAGACACTTGAGCGAGCTGTGTTCAACCAGCTTTCTATGTTCCTTGTACAGAACAACCTCCTAGACAGCAACCAATCTGGCTTCAAAAGTGGCCACTCAACTGAGACTGCTCTGCTCTCGGTTACTGAAGCCCTGCGACTAGCAAGAGCAGCTTCAAAATCCTCGGTACTCATCTTACTGGACCTGTCTGCTGCTTTTGACACTGTTAATCATCAGATTCTCCTGTCCACCCTCAGAAAGATGGGTATCTCTGGAACTGCACTCCTGTGGGTTAAGTCCTACCTCACTGACAGATCCTTCAGTGTGTCTTGGAGGGGTCATGTTTCAAAGTCACACCTCATTGCTACAGGGGTTCCTCAAGGCTCAGTACTTGGACCACTTCTCTTCTCCATCTACATGACATCTTAAGGATCTGTCATTCAGAAGCATGGCTTTTCTTATCACTGCTACGCTGATGACACCCAACTCTACTTCTCATTCCAGCCAGATGACCCGACGGTAGCTGCTCGCATTTCAGCCTGAGTGACATTTCTAGCTGGATGAATGACCATCACCTTCAGCTTAACCTTACAAAGACAGAACTCCTGGTGATTCCAGCTAACTCATTGCTTCATCACAACTTCTCTACACAGCTGGGCTCGTCAACCATAATTCCTTCGAGGACAGGCAGAAACCTAGGAGTTGTGATGGATCATCAGTTAAGCTTCACAGACCACATTGCTACAACGACCCGGTCCTGCAGGTTTGCCTTATACAACATTAGGAAGATTAGACCCTTCCTGTCTGAGCAAGCAACCCAACTTCTTGTCCAAGCTCTTGTTCTCTCCAGACTGGACTATTGTAATGCTCTCCTGGCGGGCCTTCCTGCATGTACTGTCAAGCCTCTGCAAATGATCCAGAATGCAGCAGCGAGGATTGTCTTCAATGAGCCAAAAAAAGCTCACGTTACTCCTCTCCTCATCAGGTTACACTGGCTACCAGTAGCCGCTCGCATCAAATTCAAGGTACTGATGCTTGCCTATAAGACGACCACTGGCACGGCACCAACTTACCTAAACTCAATGGTTAAATCTTACTTGCCCTCCAGAAGTTTGCGCTCTGCAAGTGAACGACGCCTTGTGGTGCCATCGATTAAATGTAAAAGGTGCAATCGATTAAATGTGGTGCTAAATGATTAAATGTAAAATGTAATGTAAAATGTAATGTAAATGCAGCCTATTGTCATTACTGTCAAGAGACAGATCACACTAAAATTAAATTTGTCATTATTTACTCACTGTCACGTTGTCCCAAACCTGTATAAAATGCTGAACACAAAATAAGATATTTTTAAGGGTGTGGGAAACAAAACAGTTGCTGGTCCACATTGAATTTGATAGTAGCAAAACATTTTTACAAGTCACTGTGGACCAGCAACTGTTTGGTTTTCCATGTTCCTCAAAATAGCATTTGTTCAGAAGAAGAAAGAAACTCATTCAAGTTTAAAATCACTTTTGAGTGAGTAAATGGTGGTATAAAAATAAAACCCTTCTGTCAGCTGTCTGTCAATTCTGTCATATTTTTATTTTTGGGTGACTTGTTCCTTTAACGTTAATAGCAGTAATAGCAGCCGTAGCAGAAACCTCAAAGGAACGTTTCACTTCCTCAACACCCCACTCCTGCTGTCACCAGATCCCTTGTCTTATATTACAGAAACGTCTACTTTTAAAAATAGTCAACTAAACTTTAAAAAGCATTGCCTCTTTTTGATTCAGTCAGTTTAACAGAACTAATAATTCACCAGCACCATTACTGTATATTCACTTTTGCTAATTACTCAGGTGTTGGATCAGAGCATGGTGATCAGAGCAAGATTCAGTTCGATTTGGTGAATTGGTTCAAAAAGATCCGGTTACATCGAAAGAGACACGAAAGAGAAGACAATGCTGAATAAAGTCGTTGTTTTTGCTATTTTTGGACCAAAATGTATTTTCGATGTTTCAAAACATTCTAACTGAGCCTCTGATGTCACATGGACTACTTTGATGATGTTTTTCTTACCTTTCTGGACATGAACAATATACCGTACACACAGTTTCAATGGAGGGACTAAGAGCTCTCGGACTAAATCTGAAATATCTTAAACGGTGTTCCGAAGACGAACGTAGGTCTTACTGGTTTGGAACAACATGAGGGTAAGTTATAATTACATAATTTTGCTATTTTGGGTGAACTATCCCTTTAAGTGAATAACATTAATTAGTTTACAATAGCACCTGTCCACTGTAATATCTTCAGATAGTAAGTGAACAGTCAGTTCTTAAATTTCATTTGTTTCAAACAGAGAAATTTGGGTAGGCGAAAAGAACTGGAGACTTAGATAAGGGCCAAACAGTGATGCTAGATGACTGGTCAAATCGTATTGTTGGGGTGTACCCAGTATGTAGGGGAAACAGTGTTGTAAAAAAGGACAAACAGTGAGCTGGCACCAGGGTCATGAACGCCCAAGGTTCACTGATGCATGTGAGAGGCTAGCCCATCTGGTCTGATCACACAAAAGAACTACTGTAGCTTAAATTGCTGAAAAACATAATGCTGCCCGTGATAGAAAGATGCATTGCAATTTCATGCATATGGGGCAGACTGGTCAGGGTACCAGTAATAACCCTTGTCCCCTGCCAAAAGCATCTACTATAGGCAGGTTGGCATCGGAACTGGACCATGGAGCAATAGAAGAAGTTTGCCTGGACTGATAAATCATGTTTTCTTGTAGCTTAGGTGGATAGCCCAGTACATGTGAACCATTTACCTGGAGAATAGTTGACGCATGGCAGCAGAAGGCATTATGGGAAGAAGACAGGTCAGCAGAGGCAGTGTTATGCCTTGGAAATGTTCTGCTAGGAAACCTTAGACATTACTTTGATACCTACCACCTATCTAATGATTGCAATCGATTATTTTTGTAATCGATTAATCTAGCACTTAATCGATCGGATACATTTTTTTTTGTGTGTTTTTGTGTGTGTAAACGCATGCCGTGCGTGAGGAAGAGTGACACCCCAGTCAGACCAGTTGCTTCATTGCAGTTTGGTACAGCAGAAATACACACATTCGTTTTCAATAGAACGCTGCACTGGGCTTGCATCACTTGCATTGGACTGCATTTTAGGTGAAGCATCCGTTCAAAAAATCGTGTCACAACATCACGTCCCGGTGTATACAGTGAATGCATGCTGAAATTATTGTTGCGTGGCCACATAAAAGTTTAAGCATATGTGATGCATTGCCGCGATTGGTCTGACTGGCACGTGAGAGAGACAAGGGTGCATGTGTATGTGTGTGTGTGTGTGTGTGTGAAGGGGTTATATTTTTTAGGCTATAATCTCTTTTAGTTGAATGTGAATGCGTTTACTACTTAAAAACATACATGCAGGGAATTCTAGGAGTGTCAATTTATCCGATCTTTCATTTGGAAGACGGGACTGTTTTCACTAGAGTTGCCATGTTTTTCCCTTTGATTGTAACACCAGTGGTCAGCTTCAGTAAATATGGTCTCTGCTATATTTGGAGCAAAAACATAAAATTATGTAGTGGATCTACAGGGGAAAAAACAGGCAAATTATACATATAATTAGTTTATTATGTAGGGCACAGAGCAATCCACGAGAGGGAGCTCATCTTATAAATAACAGGCTAAATCAATCAAGCTAGCACCATGTCCCTGGCGGGGAGAGATTTATTAACTGTTTCTACCCAGTTTATTGTTCAGTTGACTAAATGTTCTGCTATCAACTTTCAATTCACTTCTCACCATCAAGGGGCTTAATAAACTTGTCAGTTTGTTTTATCGATTTAATTTACATATTTACATTGCATGTGCGAGATGCAGTAGAGTCAGCAGGGAATCTTACAAACCCAGTGCTGAGAGCTGACGCAACTGATGAATACCGCCTCAGTAATCAAACCAAAACTAACACATTACAGGGACAATTTATTCTCATAACAACACTTAGACTGTCGGTCTGTAGATCGTCAATGTGATTCATGACCCTTTTATTGAAGTAAATGATCACTCAAATATTCATAGCTTTTTTTGATGTACTTCCTGTCACTGCATGTGCTAAATAATATGGAACAAAGCAGCATCTAATAAGCATAAACCAGATAAAACCAGATCTCTAAATATGCCTTGGTCCTTGTTCTTTAGACATTCAATTGGTTACTGGAGCTGTTACGATGAAATGTTGCACTTTTAACTTAAAATTGTATTCAAAAGCTTTTTTAAACCTTTGCTTGTTGTTGGTGATAACCAGGGTGCTGCTCATACAGTATATTTGGTTGCTAAGGTTCTCCGAGTGGTTATTAGTATGTTGCTATGTGGTTACAATCATTTAAAAGAGTAAAAGCACAACTTTCCTCAACAAGCCATGTGATTTGAAGCATCACTCATGTGCATAAAACAGATGGTCCAGGAATTTTAATACTTGGGGTTAAGGGTTTGTACAAATCCTCAGTACGCTCAGTATGAGCAGCAGTTATAGAGACGCTTGCCTTCAGAAGCACTACCAAACATGCAGAGCTATAAGAATGATACTGCAAAGTTCACATAATCCAGCTTGGATAACAAAACTATTTGCTTAAGCTTCTTAATATGCTGATGTGTTGATGTCTTCGGCCAAACCGCAAAACGTATTGCGGCTTCGCCTGGCGTTTGGGTTACTTAATTTGCAGCTGTTCAAAGAAACAGCTTATGCTTTGGAGATTTAAGCAAAGGGGAAATAACAACAATGATTTCTTAACTTCAAACTGGCAAAAAGTAAATCCTTCACTAGAGTGGCATGAGGTGGACTTAAGAAAGTCTTTTAGTATTTTTTATATAGTCTTATGTAATTCATGTTCCAATTTTAACATGCATCCACCACTGTATTTTTGTCTTTATTATCTTGCTCATATTTCATACTATTATTATTCTCACACATTTTTTTTTTCAAAGAAATTCACATCACAGTCAAATGGTTATTATACATAAATTGTATCCTTCCCCTCCTTTTAGTACCATTAGTCAAATAATACATCCCAATTATTGTGAAGTGCACAAATGCTTGTCTAATGTAATACGGAAGCTGACTTCCTATTAAATAAAAACAGGCAGAATGAGAACAGCTTCCGTTTATGGAAATATTGCATCAGACAGTTGCAAGTCAAAGAAAGTTTGTGGCAAACATTGGGAGCTTGGATGCCGCGACACATTCTTGCTCATAGCAGCACGTCCAATCAGATTCCTGACATCTCGTTTGCTTCTTCGAGAAATGTAGAAGGCCCTTTGAATGTCATAAAACAATCCAGTGTGAGGGGAGTGATGCATGGAGTGGTCAGAGATGAATTAGATGAGAGCCGTGGAGACCATTTTGAAATGAGTAATGTGGGCAGTTTTTCAAGAGTTGTCAAATTTAGATTAAATGTGCCGTGTGGCTCTTGATCTATCCCCAGTCTGTGCTCTCCAGCTCTCTCCATGTGATGAGTTTATTCACAGGGCCTTATGATTTCCACAATTCAAACAAAATGGAATTTAAAAAATGGAACCAGCTGTTGTTCATTTTGAATGCTTTTTTTTTTTTTACTGAAAAAATTAAAACTAAATTTTGTACATGTGCTGACAAATTTACACACTATAAAAATTGTATGCATTGTTAGAAAAATTATAAAAGTACAAAATGTTATGCTGCTATCATTGTTGTGTTTTTGTTATTAATTTGAAAATATTTCCAAAAGAAAACCAATTAGAGCTTTATCAAAAAGTTGTAACATCTCTAGAACAGACATAAGTCAAAATTATCTCTATAGTAAAGATGTACCAAAATGTATAGACTTATGGCAAAGTATGTTCTGTTTCGCGCTAGGCACTGCATTCTGATTGGATCGGATAGCATAATGCGGGAGGTCAGGGCCCCGGAAAATGGTGCTATAAAGCGATTTAGAAATCATTTTAATCATTTCAAATTTTTTTTTTTAATAGTAATTGGTGGCCCACCTGCAATACCTGTTGAAAACCACTGGCCTACGGTGAAGTGCCTAAGGGGAAGTGAGCCCACTAGGGGACACCCAGGGAAACAGAGACTAGACACTCTAGAGTCTAGACAGTAATGGGGGTGCTCTGAATACATCCGGCATCCTAGTTTTCTTCATCTACTTAGTACTTTGTGATCAACAAACAAGGGCTGCATGATAAATTGCATGTGATTGCCATGGACATATTGTCAGTAGAGCCGGTTCTGTGATTAAAGCTGCAATTGGTAACTTTTGATGCTCTATCGGTTAATAAACAGAACTGCTTGCGTCTTGCGGAATAACATCGTACTACTTCTCTCTGTTTATGTCTATGAAGAATCACAAAGGTACTGGGTTACTCCGCCGCGGTATCCCCGAAGCAATCTAAAATAGTCCGAATATAAACACTTTTTTTAGGTGCACCCTAGTGATTCAGGACAAGCCAAAAACACGGTTTGGAAAATGGATTCATGGTGTACTTGCTTATTATATACATTTTTCTACATTTTGAACACAAACAAAGTTACGGACCGTAGCTCTGATTGGTTGTTTTTTACCGGGAGCGATGGAGTTTCTGCAAACGGCAATAGGACACTGGGAGGAGCTTGATTTTTTTCACTGATTATCTGTCTCATATTCTACTGTCAGGACATAATGACAGGTTTAACAAATATGTAAAAAATATATTTTTACAAAAGTTACCTACTGCAGCTTTAATAATACCGGTAAATATCTATCACGTGCTTTCAGGTGGAAATTAAGCAAATGCATTTAGTACACAGAGCCATAGATCACTGACAAGCTGCGCTATATCCTGCATTTGATTAAGAACGCATTTGATTAAGAACGCGATATTGCGTAGCTTGTCAGTGTTAGTGTTAGTTTTATTGCCAATTATGTTTTTGTTAATACAGCATATAGCACTAGTCAACTAAATGAATGTAACATGGCAAAGATGAATGCACTTTTCGAAGTTGAATGTAAGGGAAATATAATTTTTGAACTTTTGTGGTCTAATGTGATGTTTTTGTTCATGTTCTTGTTTATGCTGAAATTGTATTTTATTGCTGTAATTAATTTATAGCATTAACAAGATGACCCGTTGAATTCATTTTGGAAACAATGACTGATGAATGTATTTTTAGTCCAGTGCCTGTATATAGGAATAGTATTGACCAAGTTCAGGGGCTGTCATATGTGGATCAACTTACTATGTTATGCATTTTAATCAGTTTCAATCTAAAAAATAACTTTCATATTGATTCAATGGATTTACTGCATTTTGGAAAAAAAAATATGGATTTATTGCATTTTGAGGAAAAAATATTCAAATTGTAGTGAATCTTTGAAAATGAAAATGTGGATTTGAATTTTTAATGTTATTTAAAAAAAATTACAAAACAATGCTGGGATGGATAGAAAAATAACTAAACATCTTTCTCCTACTAAATTTTCTACAGGGAAAAGCAGCATGAAAGCTAAAGAGAAGAAGCTGGAGAGATGTGGCATATGGTGTTTGATCACAGCTCTCACAGTAATTGGTCCTTTTCTTTAGATATTAAACGCTCTAATACTTAGAAGCAAACTGAATGCATGATAATGACCTGACTGCTTAAATCAGGGCTTAGTTTATGCTAATTTCCTCTCTCATAATTAGCATCCCTCTCTATGTTACATCTGGCACATCATTTTCAAAAGCACTGCAGGTCACAGAAAATAACATCAAGAAAACGCACACACCTAGCTCGTGTTGCTGGAGAAAGATGTCACAAATGGCTTTGAAGTTAATAAGCACTTCCGCTCTAAAAATGTATTAACTATTTACTGAGAGAGAATCAGTGAGATTATGCTGTACCCAACAAATCAAGCACAAACACTACAGTTTGCAGCCCTTCTGATGGATAAATCTTAACCAAAGACAGAAGTCCAAAAAAAGGGAAACTGGACATTCTGATATGGACAAGACATTTCCTAGTGAAACATACCACTGGTTCCCAACTAAAGTATGTATTCTGTCCCAATGGTTTTGCATACAAACATATGTATGTTTTTATTCCTTGCATTTAGCTTTATTTTTCCATTCTATTCACAACACAGAACAGACCAGCACTCCACAAGCTGACGTAGACTGCAATATGTTGCAAGAGAAAAAAAGCTGACAACAGGCTATTACTTCATATTTCTATATATTATATATATATAAAAATTATAATTCTATATATATATATATATATATATATATATATATATATATATATATATATATATATATATATATATATATAAAAGCATTATACGGTTGTTGTAAAATCACACTGGCATAAACCTATTAAGGCAAGGTTCACCTACATTTTTACAACAATCTCATAATCGGGAAAGTTACATGTTTTGCACGCTATATATTTTGCTACTGATTAATTATTTAGTATTTTCATTATTTAGGTCACTATCCAGATTTTGCTGAACTACCAATAAATAGCTCAACATGCCTTTTAATTAAAGGTTCCCATAGTGATAACATGCCCTGCTATTGAGTGAGATCACTGTGTTTAATAAACCTTATCACTTTCTCCAGAAATATCCATCTGAATATCTGAAAATATCCAATGCCCTTATACAGCTAAAACTTGTGTTTATGCAAACATGAAGATTCCAAAACAAAATAAAAAGTATGACATCAAGCCCCAACTTTCCCTATATTTATGATAGATAGATAAAAAAAATACCTTATAGAAAGTGGACATTGAGTATAATGTGATGATTATGTCAAAAAAAAGTGTAATGGTCAGTGCATGCTCTTGAGAAATTCACCTCAATGTGTAAAAAAAAAAGTGAATTTAAATAAACACGTTTCCATCGGCAACTGAAAATATTTGTGGTTACAGAAGCTGAACTGAATCAAACTACGCTGAGCAAGGATTCACAGCTACACACTGCAGCATCCAAAAGCCATTTTAAGTTGTTATATAATAAAAATCTGTTAAGAAAATCTGCTTTAAATCTGCTCTGGATGCGGTGAAGCTAGAGGTGCACTTACCTCACTCATGGCTCAGTGTTATCTCACGGGTTTTCCTCAGCGCACTTCAGCTGTAAGGACTTCACAGTGGTTTCCTCACTCTCAGGCTGCTTTATAAAGTATGAAGCCGTCTCCTCAATGCCATCACGGTTGCACTAAACCAATAGGAGAGCCGTTGGCAAATCTCCTCCCTCCTATCTGGAATACTGTGCTCTTTTACTCCTACAGTAATGACGAGCTGTGTGTCTCTGTCCCTCACATAGACAGTGGTCCCTCATGATGAGCGCAGCTTCACAGCAGCCTGACAGTCGGGGATAAACAGCCACCAGGATTATATTAGTGGGACACTGTTTACTAGGATTTTAAAAAACGACCATTTTGACATAATTGAATTAACGCGAAGCAGATTTTCTAATTGGGTGAGACTCGAAGCCTTTAAAATAGATTATTATTTAGCACATTTGTACGAATTGTTGGCACTTTATCTATTGTAAGAAAAGTACAATTGTACTTACAATTAAGTACAATTTTAACTGTATTATTTGTGTTCCCTTCAAAATTTGCTCTTGTGAAAATTTATGTTTATTAACAAACCCCCACCCCCATCCACCCACAACTGTTAGACGAAATTTACACCCCTGACCACAGAAAAAAAAAGCTGCTGTATAACACAGGGTGGCTTTCCTTGTGTTGATTGCAAATTATTTCATGGATACTATTTAAACTGAACTGAGAAGATGACATCTCTGAATTCAATTTAACTGTCATTTTACATTATTGACACTGTTTTCCTAATTAATGTTGTTCAGTTGCTTTGACACAATCTTTTTATTTAACACTTTCGAGTCGATTAACGTGTATATGTGTTAAGAGTCATTTTCTCCTGATAACCTAGAAAATAACTTAAATTACACTTTCAGTTTTAATCATACAGATAAGAGCAATACATCAATCAAACCTGTAAAGGGTCTACTTTTTATTGTAGACAAAATAACAACAAAACTTTGTGCATTTATAAAATAAAGATAACAAACAAGGTTTGCTGTCTGCAGCCTTTGTCTGCTGTGATCTTCATTTACAAACGCGTCATTAAAGTGAACTGTAACTCTGTGAATACTGTCACGAATGCACACAGGAAACGAGAGATCCAAACGCAGTATTTTAATGGGGTAATCCAAACTCAAAATCCAAAAAAACAGGCTAGAGGTCAATAACAGGAAAAGCAGTCCAAGAAACATGAAAAAAAAACACAAGAGAACACGAGAAAGCTGGGTGGCCCTGATGAGATGGTGGATGGCCTCCATGGTCCTGACAGGATAGGACGATCGCTCAGGAAGTTTGGCAGAGACTTGATGAGGCTCTGGAAGTTCAACAGAGATGTGACGAGGCTCTGTTAGTTCAGCAGAGACTTGACGAGGCTCTGGAAGTTCAGCAGAGACTTGACGAGGCTCTGGAAGTTCAGCGGAGACGTGAAGAGGCTCTGGTAGTTCAGCAGAGACTTGAAGAGGCTCTGATAGTTCAGCAGAGACTTGAAGAGGCTCTGATAGTTCAGCAGAGACTTTAAGAGGCTCTGGTAGTTCAGCAGAGACGTGAAGAGGCTCTGGTAGTTCAGCAGAGACTTGAAGAGGCTCTGATAGTTCAGCAGAGACTTGAAGAGGCTCTGATAGTTCAGCAGAGACGTGAAGAGGCTCTGGTAGTTCAGCAGAGACGTGAAGAGGCTCTGGTAGTTCAGCAGAGACTTGAAGAGGCTCTGATAGTTCAGCAGAGACGTGAAGAGGCTCTGTTAGTTCAGCAGAGACTTTAAGAGGCTCTGTTAGTTCAGCAGAGACGTGAAGAGGCTCTGGTAGTTCAGCAGAGACGTGAAGAGGCTCTGGTAGTTCAGCAGAGACGTGAAGAGGCTCTGATAGTTCAGCAGAGACGTGAAGAGGCTCTGGTAGTTCAGCAGAGACTTGAAGAGGCTCTGGTAGTTCAGCAGAGACGTGAAGAGGCTCTGGTAGTTCAGCAGAGACTTGAAGAGGCTCTGTTAGTTCAGCAGAGACGTGAAGAGGCTCTGTTAGTTCAGCAGAGACGTGAAGAGGCTCTGATAGTTCAGCAGAGACGTGAAGAGGCTCTGTTAGTTCAACAGAGACGTGAAGAGGCTCTGTTAGTTCAGCAGAGACGTGAAGAGGCTCTGGTAGTTCAGCAGAGACGTGAAGAGGCTCTGGTAGTTCAGCAGAGACTTGAAGAGGCTCTGGTAGTTCAGCAGAGACGTGAAGAGGCTCTGGTAGTTCAGCAGAGACGTGAAGAGGCTCTGTTAGTTCAGCAGAGACGTGAAGAGGCTCTGTTAGTTCAGCAGAGACGTGAAGAGGCTCTGATAGTTCAGCAGAGACGTGAAGAGGCTCTGTTAGTTCAGCAGAGACGTGAAGAGGCTCTGTTAGTTCAGCAGAGACGTGAAGAGGCTCTGATAGTTCAGCAGAGACTTGAAGAGGCTCTGGTAGTTCAGCAGAGACTTGAAGAGGCTCTGGTAGTTCCGTGGTGATTTGACTTGACTCAGGAAGATCAACGGTGACTTGACTTGACTCAGGAAGATCAACGGTGACTTGACCTTGCTCATGAAGATCATTGGTGACTTGACCTTGCCCATGAAAATCATTGGACCTGACTCTGGAGGGTCAATGGTGATCTGACTCGACTCTGGAGGGTCAAGGGGCACCTGACTCAACTCTGGAGGGACCACGGGGACCTGACTTAACTCTGGAAGGACCACAGGGACCTGGTCACTGTGGAACTGACTTAACTCTGGATGGTCACCTGTGGCTGCCATCTTGTGCAGTGGCGCTGGGCCAGCGGCCATCTTGTGCTGTGGCGCTGGGTCGGTGACCACCTTGTGCTGTGGTGCAGGGTCGGCGACCACCTTGTGCTGTGGCGCTGGGCTGTTGGCCACCTTGTGCAGTGGCGCTGGGCTGTTGACCTCCTTGTGCAATGGCGCTGGGCTGGCAGCCATCTTGTGCAGTGGGGCTGGGCTGGCATCCATCATGAGCTGTGGCGCTGGGTTGGCGTCCATCTTGTGCAGTGGCGCTGGGCTGGCGGCCATCTTGTGCAGTGGCGCTGGGCCGGCGGCCATCTTAGGCAGTGACTCTGGCTTGGCGGTCACCTGGTGTTGGGCTGGTGGCCACCCTGTCTGGGGGCACAGGTCTAGAGCCGGCCATCACACCTGGAGAGACAGGTGTGGCTGGGGTATCCCACTGAGACCGATGTTGTAGGTACATGGTGAACCCCCAAAAATCCAGGATCTCCAGCTCCTTCATCTCCCACTCAGGCACAGGGTTAAAAAGGTCTTTAAGTGCCTCATCATTGTACCCCATTCCTATTGCCATGGTCAAGAACAATTGCACCAACCCACCAACCCCACTCCCCTCTTGACGAAAGGTGATTAGGTTTCGGAACCTTCCCCTCCGCTCCTCCATGCTGGCTGGGGAACAGATACGAAATCCCACACTGCTGGATCTTGGCATGATGGAGTCCTTCTGTCACGAATGCACACAGGAAACGAAAGATCCAAATCCAGGTTTTTAATGGGGTAATCCAAACTCAAAATCCAAAAAACAGGCTAGATGTCAATAACAGGGAAAGCAGTCCAAAAACAAGAAACACGAAAAAAAAAAAAAAGGGAACACGAAAGCTGGGTGACGGAAAACAAGGACTCCATGAAACCGATAGAGACAAGCTGGTTTATATGGACAGGTGCAAACGATGAAATGAAGACAGTTGAGTGCATTTAACAGGTGTGCAATTAACAGTGATGAATGGGACAAAGGCTTGTGGGAAATGTAGTGCCTGCAATGGGGTGACTATTGGCGAAGTGAGACCACTAGTGGACACCCAGGGAAACACAGACCACACACTGTGACAAATACTCAACGAAGAGACATGAGAGACATGTGTACTTTTAAACTAAACAAGGCTGCAGAAAACAAATATTATGTGATAAAGTAATCCATATGAAAACAACGCGATGTCCATTTTCATGTCTCCCTTCATTATAATGTGACCACGCCCCCGTGCTGAACGCACTATTCAGATTATAATGTTTCACTAAAGTGCGTGCCTTGAATACACCCATACAACAGAGAACAACGCAGCAAGACTGTTCAAATTTTTTATTTAACTGTGTGCTTCGTGATGAGAGGAATAAGACATAATTCACGCCAAATAGATGTGATGTGGATTACCCCAGGATCTGAGAATTGCGCAGAAAAAAGAATGAAGCGCTTCATGCAGCAGAGATCCTAAACATGAGTAAGTCTCTTTTTATTTATTTATACACTTGTACTAGTTTTCACATAACGTGTAAACATTTTATTAGTTTTACTTTTTCCAAACTATAATTCCTGACTAAATGTATAATCAAGTGAAACATTATGAAGTTTTAACAACAATATACACTACTGTACCATTCAAAAGCTTGATGTAAATAATATAAATGTAACAAATGTAACAAACAATGCTGTTCTTTCAATTCACCCCCCCCCCCCCCCCAAAAAAAAAAACCTGTAAAAATACTGTCAGCTCTTTTCAACATTAATAATAATAATAATAACAATAAACGTTTTTATTTGTTTGTTTGTTTGTTTTTGTTTGTTTTGTTTTTTTGTAGAAAATCTGATTTTTAAAAGGATTTCTGAAGGATTGTGTGACTGGAGTAATGAAGCAAAACATTCAGCTGTGAATGTCAGCTTTAATTGTTCCTAAAAACCTGTTTAACTGGACTCGTAAGTGAATATTAAATTATGTTGTGGGATAATTCAAATTCTAAATAAACTACAAACATAAAATATATACATTTATTTTGTCTTCACATTCTTTCTTGTAACTCTTCCCTCTCAGTCACAATCCCGACTGAATGTCTCATTATGCAGCTCATTATGCAGGCCTTTGTCTTCTCAGGTGTAAATCACAATGATATTCATGATAGTTGACGCCTACTCGCATATGACTTTTACAAACAAAAAGTGTCTTAGAAAATTTAAATCAATGTATTGTTTTCTGTGAGTGAATAAACAAGATGATTTTCACATAATTTAGAAAGAAAAATTCTAGGCTACAAGCTCCAGTTCTCAAAAGTCCCGGGAACCAATGTATGTGTTTTATGGCCTTTTTCAAGTGATTATTTTTTCACTAAACACGCATAACATTTTTTTCCTCAAAAACACAATAATGTACATACATGCTGCTTACATATTATTATAGCCCAGTTTGTGCTGATCACAGTGAGATTAGACTTTAGCCATTTAGATATTTATAAGCAACTGAAAAAAGCCCAAATGTCAGGGCATGACAAAACTTCTCCAGGCCCCAAAAATACCCTTAGACTTCAGAGGGTTAAAGTGCTATATAAATAAAGGTGACTTGACTTGACTCGACTTTCCAATAACCATTTGCTTCCGTTAATATGTGTGGGCTATCTTACATACCTGTATGAGTATCACACATATTCGATGCAATGTACTGGATGCCAGGTAATTCAGCTGCCTGTCTGTCCGTCTAATATAATATATAGGCCAAGATGGCCTATTTTTTATGTATTATTAAACTCTGAAAAGCACAAAAACAATATTTTTCCGAAATCCATATGCACGTTCTGCACTCTGTTTTTATTATATAACCATTCCAACCCATGTGTGCCATTCAGAATACTCTCTTCCATCAAAAACCTAAAGACTCCCCCAGAATGTAACACCATGGGCATTTCTGCAGATGTTTACTCTGAGAATAAACATTGCGTCAGAAGAAGCCTATAGCCATTCCCTTCACACTGGTTTCTGTAACACATTTTAATCACATGAGTGTCTCTGCAGCAGAAGATCCAGTCGGGGGTGTATAGGAAATGCTGCAAAGAAATTCCCACATGGGGAGAAATCCCTCTTCAACCTCAGCAGCCTTCCACAGACCAGCTATTTTAAGATTCTGTCAGACATAACTTCATATTTGACAGCAGAATCTCATGTTGTGATGATTCCTTATGGTGAAAAGAAAGACATCTCAGGTTAAGTGTATCTTAGAGAGCACCAGGGGTTTTTTAAGATGAAGTTGGTTGCTTTATGTTTTAGAAAGAGGGAAGGATATTCTTCACTCACATCATATCTCCACAGTGAGGCAAGGAGACCCTTACTGATGTAATGCTGATTAGAGGGAAGCACCAGCATGGAATAAAGAAAAACGTATTCACTCATAAATGTATGGATTATTTGCACTTATACGAAGATTTACAACAGGTATGTATGCACATGAATTTGTTCTTAACCTTGTTTTATTTTTAACTCAAACTTATCTATATTTAATGGCATTTAATGGCCTGAAATTTACATTAAACCCCATATTCTAGATGCAAAGATAGAATGTCTTGCCTGTTTTCATCAGCTGGCAGAGCACCTGTCATCAAGCATCCATAGCTGCGTTTCCACTGCAGGAACTTTACCCAGGAACTAGGGACTTTGGGCTGGTACTCTGTGTGTTTTCACCGCAAGAACCAGGAAATAAATAAAGTTCTGGGTAAAAAAAATGCCCCTCAGAAAGTCCCTGCTGGCGAGGTGGTACTTTTTCAAAGTTCCGGAACTTTCAGGGGCGAGACTTGGGCGCTAAACATGCTGATTGGTTGAGTTCACGCAGCATTGTGATTTCGACCACCATTTATTCGGGTCATTTTCAAAATATTACTGTTATTGTCATGAAATTTAATTTTAAAAGTATTTCAGGCGAGAATGTAATTGTTTAAATCTCAAATCTGTGGTTTATTCATAAAGACAGCACCTATTTAAAAATGTGTTGCGCCAAGTTCGGAGACGTGAGCCAGGAAAAAGTTCCTGGTACAAATGTTACAGGTAATTTCGGTGGAAATACTGCACATGTTGGTCAACTCCTGGGCTGCAAGCAACTTCCTTGATGTTAATATGGCCTCCCATTGTCCTTTCCACAAGTCTGATCAGTAGATACCCCTTGAAGGAGATCATCAGTATCACTATTCCAAGGAGTCTGTGAGTGTCTGGGAATCATCTAGTGTTTAACTTCTAAGGTCTTCTTATGCCACTTGGGATGGCAACTACTAAGGGTGTGCGGAATTCTTTGTGGTGAGACAGTATGTTTGCTCAGGGGCATTGACTGTGGAGGGTGAAAGAAATCATTGATAAGAAACTGTACCCATTGCCATTGATGTCTACAGACTTCAAGTTACTGCAGAGGGGGTGAACGTCTTTACCATGTTGGATCTTCACAATGCACATAATCTTAAGTGTATTAGGTAGGGGGATGCATGTGAAATGGCTTTTAACACAGGGCATTTTGAATATAGCTTGATTCCTTTTGGGCTAGTTGATGCCCCAGCCATCTTCCAAGTTCTTATCAATGATGTGCTCCAGGACATTGTTAATAATTTGTGCACCTAGATGATATCTTGGTTTTCTTCCAGTCCCTCCAGGTATATACTGAGCATGTTCAAAAAGTGCTGCAATTATCATTCAATAATCAGCTGTCTGTTAAGTCAAAAAACTGTTCCCTTCACGTAAAGATGGTTCCATTCTTGGGGTTCATCTAAGGTGATGGCCACAGCCAGTTGGCCATACTCCAGAGTCTCACAAGGTATTGCAGGGATTTCTGGGGTTCTCCAATTTCTATCAACACTCTATCCCCAACTATTAATCAGTTGCAGCCATTTTGATCAGTCTGTTCACAGATTGGTTTGCAGCGATCGACCTGAAGGACATGAAGGACCTGTGTCAGATCTGTGTCTGTTTTGTGTCACTCTGAAAGGCTTAGTTTGTGTTAACTCTACATTATTCTAATCATTACATGGCTTCTTAATAAATAAATAAATAAATGGAAATGAACTTAAGATTTCAGTTTACTTTATTTTATCATGTGAAATCAAAGAGACAAAGAAGTGATACAAGAAACATAAAGCTAGCGTAGCATGTAGAATTTTAGTTTAATGAGTTTAGCACTAATTATTTTAAAATACTGCCGAATTGACCAGTCAGAACCAAGTATTTCAGATTCAGTATGGTATTCTGTCCATGTCCCGAAAGGTGATAAAAACATCATCAAAGTAGTCCATGTGACATCATAGGGTCAGTTAGAATTTCTTGAAGCATCGAAAATACATTTTGGTCCAAAAATAACAAAAACTACGTCTTTATTCAGCATTGTCTTCTCTTCTGGGTCTGTTGTGAGCTGATCGGTTCACTGCAGTGTAGTGATATCCTGTTCGCGAACAAATCATTCAGTTTAACCATTTTTTCTTAGTGAACCAGTTGAACCAGTTCACCAAGTCGAACTGAATCGTTTGAAACGGTTCGCGTCTCCAATAAGCATTAATCAACAAATTATTTAAGCTGTTAACTTTTTTAATGTGGCTGACACTCCCTCTGAGTCAAAATAAACCAATATCCCGGAGTAATTCATTTACTCAAACAGTACACTGACTGAACTGCTGTGAAGAGAGAACTGAAGATGAACGCTGAGCCAGGTAAGGAACGAAAGATTGACTCGTTCTCGAGTCAAGAACCAGTTGCATCGGTTTTTGGATCAGCAGTAGTGATGGGAAGTTCGGTTCTTTTCGGCGAACCGGTTCTTTCGGACAGTTCGATTCAATAAACCGGTTGAAAAAAAAACAATTCACTGGTTCTTTTGCGCTCAACGTAATGGTATCATTGGGGATGATTGCCCTTCATTCAAGCCTTCGGTTTACCTGCACTCATAACATTGGCACAGAATCAGTTCAGAATCAATCACCAAAAGAACCAGTTCGGTTCAGACACACTGTGTGTCAGGCTGCGTCACGCTGAATCACACATGCGCAGTATCATCAGCTCCTCGGTTCTCGAATCAGACGTGTCCGACAGAAACGGTTCATGATTCGAGAATGAGTCAATCTTTAGTTCGTTATCTGGCTCGGCTCTGTGTTCATCTTCTGTTCTCTCTTCACAGCAGTTCAGTCAGTGTACTTGTGTGTAGTAAATGAATTACTCCGGGATATTGGTTTATTTTGACTCAGAGGGAGTGTAAGCCATGTTAACAAAGTTAACAGCTTAAGTAATTTGTGGATTAATGCTTATTGGAGATGCGAACCGTTTCAAACGATTTGGTGAACTGGTTCTACCGGTTCACTAAGAAGAACCAGTTAAATCGAATGATTCTTTCGCGAACCGGATATCACTACACTGCAGTGAACGTGCTCACAACAGACCCGGAAGAGAAGACAATGCTGCATAAAGTTTTTGTTATTTTTGGACCAAAATGTATTTTCAATGATCATAGAAATTCGAACTGACCCTCTGATGTCACATGGACTACTTTGATGATGTTTTTATTACCTTTCTGGACATGGACAGTTTACCGTACATATACTTTCAATGGAGGGACAGAAAGCTCTCGGACTAAATCTGAAATATCTTAAACTGTGTTCCGAAGATGAACGGAGGTCTTATGGGTTTGGAATGACATGAGGCTTATTAATGACATCTTATGGGTTTGGAATGACATGAGGGTTATTAATGACATAATTTTCATTTTTGTGTGAACTATCCCTTTAATTAGCTTTTTTTCTTCACAGCACATACTGTGAGAGTAACTGCTGTGTTGAAGTTTGTTGACAGCAACAAGGTTGAAAGTGTAAGACTAATAGTCTTTAAATGTATTTGGTCTAAACAGGAAATTCATCCTTTGGTGATTTGTAACACAGATCTTCAGTTCTTCACTCCTTGCATAAGAAGCAGTGAATATGAATGACCTCTGTGTGAGGGTATGACAAGTACGGTCATCCAAGGAATGTTCCAGGCTAAATACAAGTTAAGTGATTTTGAAATAAATAAAATGGTTGTTTCTGTGGTAATCGCCAGTATTAACAGAACTTGAATTTTATTCAAGATTTCGATAGGCAGTCGCTAACTATGTGCAGCTTGCAGTTTTGATGGAGAAGATGCTATTCAGTCAACAGAGAGAAGATGGTTCGTACCAACTAGAGGTTGTTTATTTTCCAACAAATGAAAAAGAAGGACACTTTAGAATAGTTTTGCTTACAGAAACAGTACATATTGTAGGCAACTTATTACATACATTGTACTTATTACAATATACATGTACTGAAATGCAAACTGAATATAAAGTATTTTAATATATGTATTGCATTGCAAATTTGTTAATTCTGAAGTTGACATTTAGAACATGTCTATTCACTTTAAATTTTAAACACCAGCTTACATACTTCCGAAGTTAGTTAAATCAGAATATATATATATATATATATATATATATATATATATATATATATATATATATATATATGTGTGTGTGTGTGTGTGTGTGTGTGTGTGTGTGTGTGTGTGTGTGTGTGCGTGTGTGTGTGTGTGTGTGTGTATGTGTGTGTGTGTGTGTGTGTGTGTGTGTGTGTTTTAATTGAAACATCTAAAGCCAAAGGACTTTTTCATCAAAGAAAATTATGTTTGAATTATTCAAATAAAATTTGTGCTATGATGGAATGGTTATCTTTTCAGTCACACATGCAGGGGGCATTTCATTGCAGACATGTGCAATAAAGTGACATTATACACCATTATAAAGACCTAAAAATGTATCAGAAGTGCAATCTGTCCGAATTTCTATTACATTGCAGAAGCTGTCGCAGCTAAATTTTGTGTAGTTGCAACTTCAGCCTCTAAGCCTGCCAAAAACTAAAACAGTTTCCATTTATCAGGACAGGGAATTTCAGGGGACGTCTGAAAGAGTTGAGAGACTTATTTGCTGAAGTGACAGCCTGCGTTTGGCCTGCCGTCTGCCTCTGTGTTTGCCATCTGAGCCCAGCTCTGACAGATGGGGTGCAGTGGCACATATGGAAATGCCCCTGCTAAACTGCCCTCGGACAAGCAAGGAGTCTGACAAAGCTTCTGGGCTAAATGATCAGGGAAGTCATCAGAATGGGCTTTGAATTAAATTAATGGTGATCTATCAACAGTGTCACTTTTTTGATGTCCTCACAAATTTTGGTGGGAAGTTGTAAAATTGGTAGAAAGATAAATAGTAGTGCCCTGGATGGTAATAACCTAGTATTTTGATATATGCCATGCTACTAAATGATTACAATATTCACATACCAGGGTATTTCTATAGTACAGTATTTATATAAAACCGTGGTATTACCAAAAAAATGTTTTCCCCTGAATAGTTGTTTCTCTCTCGTTTAGTTTAGGTGCATGTTTGTCAGTTTTTTGGGATTATATTATACAGCTTTATATTTCTGTGAAAGCTGTAAATGCCTAAACCCATATTATAAATCTGAAATGGTGTGAAATCATTGCTGAGCAATTAAATAAGTTTTTTTTTCATCTTATTGCCCAAAGCGATTGTATTTCAATTGATGTTCCAGGAGAATCGTTTTTGTTTTGTGGACACAGACTTCTCACCAGTTTAATTGTGTTTCAAAGCATTTAACCAAAGGTGAGACAATTCCACTCGATAGTTTTGTTGTATCATATTTTCTGGCTGACTGCTGCATAATTGCTAGTTATTGTGCTGTTGTGAAGGTATATATTTCAGTAACATCCCAGTGACACCCAAGAAATGAGACGTGAGGCCAACAACAGAGCTTTATAATGAGAGACATTTGTGCATCACAGATGTAACGTGAAATAATGATTTTCAATTAAGAACAATTTACAGCAACACTGACTCTCCAGGGAAACTAAGTTGATTACACCGTACCAATGAAAAGTCTGGGGGATGAGATCAATTCATCGATATATATATATATATATTTTTTTTTTCTTTTGTCTTCCAGATAATTATCCCAATAATTAATAATAATAATAATTCCTTACAGTTGTATAGTGCTTTTCTGGGTGCTCAAATGGTATATAATTGTGTATAATGTCACTATTGTTAAGACATTAACAATATTCTTTAATAATAAATTATAATACATTATTAAGCAAAAAAATATAAGTTTACTTTTTACTGCTGAAGTAAAAAATGTTTACAAAACATTCATAGTTTTATGGTGACAAATACGCTAAATCAGAATCTGATAATTACTGTGATTTAGTTGAAATCCTAACTAAACACAGCTAATCAAGCTCTTAATGAGTAGTGTGTTGGAGCAGTCTGGAGCTGGAATCTGTAGAGCCTTCCAGAAGTAGGATTGGACACCCCTGCCTTAAACCATCAGACGGCCGGTCAGAAACTTTGCATTATTTAGTTGCCAAAACATGTTTTTATTTGTCACATGCTGCCTGCATGAGTAATTGGAGCAAATGTGTTGAGTTTGATACCTCAAGCTTCAAGGAATCATTTTTTTGTCCTTCAGCAAACTGGGTTTGGTTTTGTCAGTACACATTCTCTGTGATGAAACTCTGGGTTGCTTGAAGTGTATTTATTCAGACAGGGCTGTTCACTTTGGGAAGCGAAACAAGGCTTCGAGTGTTCTGCTGTTAGCCTGAATTCACATGGTGGCCTTTCTCTGAGCTCTGAGTTTGCACATAAATGATACACTAGATCTCAAATGTAAAGCTTTTCTGCATCTCCTACTCACCTCATCAGGTTTTAAGAGCCATTAATCTGCTAATTACGTGGACCTTAATTATGCTAACAGCACCATGTCAAAAGCTCCTGTCTCCAATTTCCTATAATAGCCAGTCATTTAATACATTGGCTCTTAACTGACTTTGGAGGCACTTAAATGCCCTGTTGTAAGGATGCACTGTAGAGGGTTGCATTTCAATCACAGAGAAAACATGCTAAGTTATTCATCAGTGTTGCAGTGAATAAAGCAGGCTGCAATTGTTTCAAAGCACCGTGACTGATTCCAAAAGGGTTCATTCAGCTGAGGTCAGTTACATAAAGACTCAATCATTGTTTGGAGGCGGAAACCTTTATGTGGTGGCTGGGTTCTAATATGCATGAGTAAATATTTATGATGATGATTAGGTGCTTTCATTTACATGATTGCAGCCAATGCCTTTGTCTCATATGTGCCAGATATAACAGAAATGTGTTTCTGAGATACACTGTAACATTCACTGCACATTAGTACATGGAATAACTGAATGCAGTTGCATATCTTAGAATGTTTAGAAGATTTAAAAACTGTAGAATAAATTTTTTTAAGAAGGATTCATTTAATTTAATTTAATTTAATAAAAAAATAGTATTTCTTGGTAGCAAACTAAAAATGAACCCTAAATATATATATATATATATATATATATATATATTTGTGTGTGTGTGTGTGTGTGTGTGTGTGTGTGTAAAATGATATACTTCATCATTTATCACAAAAAGAACAATAACAGACAACAGACAATTGTGTGAAATCACGTAAAATGAAACAAGACAAAAGTGTCAGAGAGAAGGGAAGCAGACTTCAGAAGCAAAGATGCAGAAGTCTTTGACCTCTGTAAATCACCCCAGAGAAACGGTCTGCTTGACCCTGACATCAATGCACTACTTGTGAATGGCAAATGAAAACCTCAGTAACTCAAGCAGGTCTAGGAAAGATAACACTGGTCTGGAGACCCAATCAAAAACAAAACAGTTATGTTATCACCCTCTCATATCACGCCAGCTTTGTGTGACCTACTGAGGGTGACCCTCATTTATTCAGCAGTTGCCATCCATTGACTGACGAGCAACCAGCAGGAAAAAACATGAAGGAAAAGAAATTGCTTGAACTTTACCTTACTTGAACCCTGAGAATATATATATATATATATATATATATATATATATATATATATATATATATATATATATATATATGTACATGTAAATATATTATTATTATTATTTATTTATTGAATACTAAGGAACGCCGTTCAGTATAACAAGTAATACTTAATAGTACAGTAGTTTATTGCAAAGATACACTAATTTTCTTTTTTTTTAAATGAAAAAAAAAAATTATGCATGGATGACATATTTTTATAGGACAAAACCTAGAAATCAGTTCACATTTTATTACTTTGCGTTCCATTCCTATGAAGCCAATGTGTTTTTGAATGGGTTTGTGGTTAAAAGCTTTCATTAAAAAAGTTCAAGAATTTTCACATTTGATTCTATGACAAAAAAAAAAAAACACATGCATAATACTGACTTTTTAAATGTATTTTTACTTTCTTGTAAAAGGCGGCTGCACAGCACACTGTGTTTATAATAATTTTCAACTAAAACTTTTCAGTTTTTTTTTTTATAAGGATTGAAATAATGATATATCATGATGAGCGAACCGTGTAATTATAAACTTTTCTCTCAGAGCTTATTTTCTGAAATATTCCAAAGGCCACTGGGAAAATACAGTTGGATTTTTGTCATGAGGGCAATGCCAACTTCTGGTTTGGCCCACAAAAATACATCATCACTGCAGCCCTCTATACTGATGAAGATGCATCTACTGATGTACAAAATTGCGTAAAGTATCGAGTAACAAAAATAACTTACAAAATAATCACTTCCAATTGAAGTAATTGTAGTACAAGTTAAAAAAATCTTCCTCTTTTTGATTTTGAGAGCGGGAAATAATGATAATAGTAACCTGTTGAGAACAATAGATCGATTTTGCATTCATATGGTTCCTCTAGTGTCTATGATGATTATGAACCTGGCAGTTTCAGCCTGAGGTAAGAAAACATTATTTCATGAGAGTTTTAAATTAAATGCTTTAAAAAGTGCATGGTTGTTTCCTGAAAATGATCCAGCATACAATTAGCATTAATGTGATTTTCTTTATTATCTAAAAATACTACGTAATTGTATGTAATTACAGAAAGTACAATATTTTCAAAATAAATTATTGCATCAAAGTATCATTGTGACTCATTTACAGTACTTAATTATTTGACTGAATCTTCCTTCACAAATAGTATGGAGAGATGATCAGTGTGAGGCAGAAGACTTTAGACTGAGGTGTCAGAAATCCCATGCACCTTTAGTTTTGAATAATGCAGAGGCTGTAATTCTCTCTGTTCTTACCCGCGGAGGGCTGATGATGTTTACCGTGCTGTCAGCTTTCATCCTGAACCTGAGGGGTGAAGAGCACTTCAGACTTTACGTCTTACAGACATAACTAACACTGCACAATGTGCTCTTTTGCTGCACTTAAATACAAGCTCAATTTTGTAAAAGAAATGAGAATAACATATATGTAACTTGATATTTCTGTTTTTAACCTCAGGCAGCATTAGTCAACTAGTAGCAAACTTGACCAGCAGTGACATCTAAGTAGCTGGTTCCACAAGAGGATATGAGACAGCAGACATGGGGACTTGTGACTTGGTGACTTGGACTCGAGTCGACTCGAGTCGCTATTTTTAGGACTTGAGACTTGACTCGGACTTGGAAGTTAAAGACTCGGGACTTGACTTGACTTGAGACACGATGACTTGAATGACTTGAGTGTTAATCACATCATGTTTTCAGTTTGAATATAAAATATATAAATTATTTTTTTAAATAAAGTTGATTACTCAGCTGGAGCGCAGGCTGAGAATAGCGTCGTGACTGGATCAGGACAGTATCATCAGTCATGCCCTCTCTACCTTACACACACCACGCCCACTTAAATCAGATATCCCAGCACATCAACATGTCAGCCTGAGAGGTACCGAGGGTCATCGCTTTTGTCTTCAATAGTTCGCGCCTAAAAACGCGTGGAAAACGCTAGTCGCGCCGCTTTCTCCTTCTTTCCAAAGCGCTCGGACAGAAGTGCTCCTGGGGCGTCTGTCGTTGCTAAGCATCCATGACACGCTCTCTCTCAATGAAGATGCGGAAATTTTCAGCAAAGTATAAATGGATTTGCAGCACTAAAAATCTGCTACTAAATTCATTTCAAAATGGCAATTCATATACAGCTATGAACAGCTGTTCCTTCATTTTAGCTGAGCTTTCAACGTTGATACGGGAAAGGATGAAGCTGATTGGTTAGTTATTGTCACATGACCTGCGGTGCGCTTGCGGCATTCTGAAAAGTTTAGATGTTTTTAACTGGATGCGGTGCGACGCGCGCGCGTTGCTTCCATTATGAGCGCGCATACCGCGCGCCTACATTGGAAATAACGAACTTGCGCGCGCAAAAGACGTGATGTGAACGGCCCCGAATATTTTGTTACCTTGTCTTTCTCATAGAGCCAGGCACGTGCACAGGTAGGGCTCAACCTGTGCAGAGCACATGCCCTTTTTGCCCTTACACTCCGAAGTGCCCTTTTTTTTGGTGTTTTTTTTTTTTTTTTATCAATGCTATTGGTCACCCTTTACGTCTGTCTGTCTGTTTTACAAATATTTATCAAATGAAAGTTCTTAAAACGAGCTTGTGTAAATCTTATTGGATCCTCAAGCTGTCAGTAAGCTGATAACTCCGCCCCCTCTATATTCATTGAATCAACTGAAGTTCCACAGCAGCCGCACTTATTCAAACAACAAGATATGTATTTACCCTTCGCAAAACTTTGTTCAGCTCAGCTGTTATCTAGCTGAGCTGAACAAAGTTTTGCGAAGGGTAAATACATATCTTGTTGTTTGAATAAGTACTACTAAACACTATGTCTATAAAGGCTCATATTTTATTTATTGGTTGTCTGACTGACTCACTGACTGAGACACGTGGGACGTCGCCTGAGAGAGAGGGCTAGCATTTGCCATCTAGTCATAGCCAATACATAGCCAACACTTAAATAACCTGTGCATACAGTTGCATTTCATGAATAATAAAATTCGATTTTGGCCAAATGAATTTTACCACAGGAAAAACTGAGCGCTCTGTCTATATAACTAGTTTGTAACCTGTAGATGAAAATTTAATGTGATCCCGGCAGCGGCAGGCGGCGTCGCCGTTTTAATGACAGACAAATTTTTTTTTTTACATTTGCACACATTCGCTGCTGGTCAAAAACTATATATTGATAAGTAATACAACAACATATAATTTGTTTTTATCATCGGAAAAACCATAACAGGTGCGCCCTCCGCTGTTTCATACTGGAACTTACACAAAGCGACTACTGATCCTTGTCACCTAGATAACATATATTTTTAAGAAATTTCTTCTTTGATTTATGATTGCTGATACACTTAATTTATTAACATTTAGGCTAATCATGTTATGGTATACTCTCCATGGTTTTACTACAGTAATTTAGTAGTAACAAATTTTTTTTTTTTTTACTGAAGATCACTGTGAAAATCTTCACACTATTTTTATTTCTTTTTTCATTGCTGGCTTATTTTAGGGAAAGTGTAGTGAATAAGAGACCTTCAAGAGACCAACATCCCTGGTCCACCACAGTATAAATGTTTGCCAGGTAGGCGGATACATGTTGGATATGTTATAGTAACGGTATGGCTATAGTTTCTTATAATCTGGAATTGAGTTGGACATAATTACTTAAATTATATTTCAAAAAAGTTTGTTTTGAGAATTGTAGAGTCACACTGAAGGCATCAAGGGCTATTTGAGCAAGAAGGAGAGTGATGGGGTGCTGCGCCAGATGACCTGGCCTCCACAGTCACCGGACCTGAACCCAATCCAGATGGTTTAGGGGTGAGCTGGACCGCAGACTGAAGGCAAAAGGGCCAACAAGTGCTAGCATCTCTCGGGGAATTCCTTCAAGACTGTTGGAAGACCATTTCAGGTGACTACCTCTTGAAGCTCATCAAGAGAATGCCAAGAGTGTGCAAAGCTGTTATCAAAGCAAAAGGTGGCTATTTTGAAGAACCAAGAATATGACATATTTTCAGTTGTTTCACACTTGTTTGTTATGTATATAATTCCATATATAATTCCACATGTGTTAATTCATAGTTTTGATGCCTTCAGTGTGAATCTACAATTTTCATAGTCATGAAAATAAGAAAACTCTTTGAATGAGAAGGTGTTTCCAAACTTTTGGTCTGTACTGTACATAACAAAAAAGTATGAAACAACTGAAAATACGTCATATTTATATTCTATACTCTGAGAGAGAGAGAGAGTGTGTGTGTGTGTGTGTGTGTGTGAGAGAGAGAGAGAGAGAGAGAGAGAGAGAGAGAGAGAGGAGAAATTTAACAGTTTAATGTTGTATGTAAACTGTGTTTGAGAGAGAGAGAGA
This sequence comes from Carassius gibelio, assembly GCF_023724105.1. Taxonomy (NCBI): domain Eukaryota; kingdom Metazoa; phylum Chordata; class Actinopteri; order Cypriniformes; family Cyprinidae; genus Carassius; species Carassius gibelio. Next base: position 26,377,686 of record NC_068410.1, on the reverse strand, counting down.
GAGAGAGTGTGTGTGTGTGTGTGTGTGTGAGAGAGAGAGAGAGAGAGAGAGAGAGAGAGGAGAAATGTAACAGTTTAATGTTGTATGTAAACTGTGTTTGAGAGAGAGAGAGAGAGAGAGAGAGAGAGAGAGGTGTTCAGAGAGGAGTCTGTTGGATGTTTAGCTGTTATTTGTTTTATGGACTCAATGTTGAAAATGTAAAACATTTCAAACACTGTTGGCAGAAGTGAAAAATAAATAATTTTAGGAAGTTACAATTTTGTTTGATTCCATGATGTATTTTACTGAACATGAGTATTTACAATGCAAATCCAAATTATTTTAATTTACTGACAGTTACTTATATCTTGTCTTTTAACTTTATTAAGATCAGATTCTGCAGGTAAAATAACAATATTAAGGTGACTTGACTTGGACTTGACTTGACATAGCTTGTGACTTGACTTGACTTGACTTGCCCAAGAAAAAAATACTTGGGACTTACTTGAGACTTGAAGGTTAAGACTTGAGACTTACTTGAGACTTGCACATGTGTGACTTGGTCCCATCTCTGTGAGACAGTAACAAATTCCAGAGTTGTGTGTGTGTGTGGAATTGCACAGGTCAAAATATACCTTTTGCAGCAACATGACATTGCTGTTCCTCAATGTAATGCTATACAGTCTTAAAAATGTATGGATCACAAAAAGTGGGGGGGGGGGGGGGGTTGAATGTTCTCTTGCGAAACGTGTGATGGGAATAATATGAGGTGTGAAGAACAGCTGCATTTCAGTGCTTTTATGAACAAGTGCAAAGTTTTGTGAGCAAACACAAAAGCATTAAAATCTAATGTTTTCCTCCCTTCTCACATTCTTTTCCATTACCATGTCCCTCCATAGACATGCTATAAAACCCTACAGAATATATTTACTCTCTAAACATTTATTAGCATTCTCTTGAATTGCATTAAACATAAAAATGTTTTAGTATTGAAACACATTTGTCTGCACATCACTTGTTGAATGTTAAATGTGTGAACAGAACAGGGGACAGTTCCCATTTTTAAATCTCCCACAATTCTTAATGAATATAATAATACCTCGTACAGTTGTAAAATACAAATATAAATGCCATTTTAAAGTGTAGGGAGCGTTATGTAATATATTTTCTAAATGTTCTCACATTTGTTAGAACATCTCTCTAATTTATCTGATAATGTGTAAAGAGTGATAATAACAAATCACTTTTAGAACAAAGACTTTATTATTAGGTTTTCTGTCTTTTTCTAAGTGCTGTGCAAGCACACTGCAGGACAGGTGAGTGATGCTGTTACAGAGGAGGTTCCTGTAAAGCCTCCCTTGCACCACCAGAGGGAGCCATCGCCCGAATATTAGGTTTACTATGAACTCCATTTCCCACAAGGCCTCACACCTGGGACTAATTACACCTACACCTGCACCTCATTTCCACACTCATATAAACTGCTCACACACTCATTGCGAAGTCTTGATTTGCCCCGGCTGTCAGTTCTGAGCGTTATAACCGTGTTTTGTTTTCTTCTCTTGACCCTGGACTGTTTCACGGTATTGATTGTTCTCTGCCTGCCTCGACTATCTGCCTGATTACCTGACTCTGTCTCTGCCTCGCCCCCATTGATCAGTTTGCTGTCGTTTGACCCCGTCTGTTTGACTATCCTAAATAAAGAGCTGCAAATGGATCAAACTCCATCTGGTTCTTCGCAACAGAAGACTTCGCCAATTATTGATCCAATGGCCCTCGCACATCTCTCCACCGAATTGACTGCCCAAGCATCTCAGCTGGCATCACAACAGCATCAGCTGAACCGACTGACAACTCTAACGGAGGAGCAAGTTCAAGCATTTCAAGGTATCCGTCATTCGACAACCAGCGCCATGGCTGCCCAACCGCCAGCGCCAAGTAACCCTTCACCGTTGATGACTTCCCCGGTCAGCCCTCGCCTCGCCTTCCCAGAATGGTTTGACGGAACTCCGACTAAATGTAGGGGTTTCCTGTTACAGTGCTCTCTTTTTGTCAATCAACAGCCGCTATTATACCCCACGGAATCCAGCCGTATAGCATTTGTTTGTTCGCTACTCACCGGGAGGGCGTTAGAGTGGGCAACAGCAGTCTGGAGGATGGATGGTTCTGCTTTCCCCTCATTCGATGCATTCCTTCAACAGTTCCGTGAGGTATTCGAACATTCTACGGAGAGAGGAGATGCTGGAGAGCAGCTATTAACCCTTACTCAAGGGAGGAGCTCGGCTGCGGAGTATGCTCTCTCATTCCGCACACTCGCAGCTCAAACCACCTGGGTCGAGGACACACTGAAACTGCTGTTTCGAAAAAGATTAAGACCAGAGTTACAGTCTGAATTGGCTTGCCGTGACGAGGGTAGGAATCTGAATGAATTCATTGATCTCACCATCCGAATTGACAATTTGATCCACTCACGACGCCCAACACAAGCTCCAGTCCACATGTCTCACGAAGTGGCCATGAGTCAGGAACCAATGCAACTAGGAACGACCCACATCACGCCTGAGGAACGCGAACGTCGTATGCAGAATCACCTCTGTCTTTACTGCGGTCAACCGGGTCATATGAGGACTTCCTGCCCTGTACGTCCGTTGACAAGGTCTCAAACGGTGAGTCAACAAACTAAGAACACCCCCTCCTCCTCTTGCTTTAATCTACCAGCCCAGTTAATCACTCAGAACAAAGTATTTCTGACTTCAGCACTCGTAGATTCGGGGGCAGCGGGGAATTTCATTTCAAGTGAGTTTGTTACTCTGTGCCAATTGACCCTAACTCCCTGTAACTCACTCTTGGCAGTGGAGGCGCTAGATGGACGACCCCTCGGTGACGGGAAGACTCTCCAGATCACGGAGGAAGCCATGCTCCTCATTGGAACCTTACATACAGAAACCATCCGATTCTATGTCATCAATTCATCCACTCACTCCGTTATCCTTGGACTACCCTGGCTGCGCACCCATAAACCTCACATCTCCTGGAGAGAGAATCAAATTATCCAGTGGGACCCCTCTTGTCAAGTTCGCTGTTTGTCCAAGATTTCAAGAATCCACAGCAAGGCCTCTGACCCTTCTGTTCCGGACGTTAACAGCCTAGACGTGCCAGTCGAGTACTCTGACTTAATCGAGGCCTTCAGCAAGAGAAAAGCATCTCAATTACCTGAACACCGCTCTGTAGACTGCGCTATTGACCGGTACCACACCGCCTAAGGGAAGAATCTTCCCTCTCTCACAACCAGAATCTGAAGCAATGAAGCGCTACATCGAGGAAGAATCAGCCAAGGGCTTCATCAGACCTTCATCTTCACCAGCTTCAGCCGGGTTCTTTTTTGTTAAAAAGAAGGATGGGGGATTGCGGCCCTGTATTGACTATCGTGGCCTGAATGATATCACTGTGAAATTTCGTTACCCACTGGCACTGGTTCCATCCGCGTTAGAACAACTCAATCGGGCCAAATTCTACACCAAATTGGATCTCCGCAATGCTTATAATCTCATCCGCATTCGTGCGGGGGATGAGTGGAAGACCGTCTTCTCAACCACGAGTGGGCACTATGAGTATCTTGTCATGCCCTTCGGCCAAGCCAACAGTCTGTCTGTCTTCCAGTCTTTCATGAATGACGTCTTTCAGGACATGCTAAATAAATGGGATATCCTGACAGAAATTGAACAATTTAACAGTCAAGAACCACCTCCAGGCGAATGTCCAGCCAACCTCATCTATGTCCCCGAGACCCTACGCAACTCATGACCCAGGTACACACGACACCCAGCTCAGGTCATCCCGGAATCACAGCCACGACACAACTTCTTCGAAACCGCTTCTGGTGGCCCACTCTGTTAACTGATACCAGCACATTCATTCGCAATTGCACCAACTGCAACATGTCAAAGACTCCTCGACAAGTACCAGTCAGCCTCCTGACTCCGCTACCCACACCACAACGACCTTGGTCACACATTGCTATTGACTTCAGCACTGACTTACCCAACTCACAGGGTAACACCACTATATTCACCATCATTGACCGTTTTTCTAAAGCCTGCCGTCTGAGTCCCCTACCTAAACTACCAACATCCTTGGAAACCGCCGAACTTCTCTGCAATCAAGTATTTAAGTTCTATGGTCTCCCCGAGGATATTGTGTCAGATCGAGGACCAAAATTCACCTCCCGAGTCTGGACAGTATTCTTCAAACATCTCAATGTCATTGTCAGCCTTACATCCGGATATCACCCGGAATCAAACGGACAAACAGAACATCTCAATCAAGAGGTTATCCAGTTCCTAAGGTCATACTGTCAACAAAATCAAACTGAGTGGAGCCGTTATTTGTTCTGGGCAGAATACGCCCAGAATTCCCTCACCAAGCCTGCCACAGGTATGACACCTTTCAAATGTATCCTGGGTTACCAACCACCGATATTCCCCTGGTCAGGTGAACCCACCGATCTGCCCTCAGTAACCGAATGGCTGCAGAACAGCGAGGCCACCTGGGATCGGGCTCATACCCATCTGCTCCATGCAGTCAGACGGCAGGAACAACAGGCTAACCGTCATCGTCGCCCTGCTCCAGCATATGCCCCTGGTCAATGGGTCTGGCTCTCCACAAGAGATCTCCGCCTCAGATTACCCTGCAAGAAACTCAGTCCCAGGTATGTTGTCCCATTCAAAATTATTAAACAAATCACCCCCATATCATTTAGTTTGGAATTGCCTGCTAATTATCTTGTTTCCCCTACTTTCCACGTTTCCCTACTCAAACCTGCTGGGGGTCCGAGTGGAACGACGGAGGAAGGAGCTGCACCCAAGGCCCCTGCTCCTATCCAGATTGATGGCGAGGAGGCATATCGTGTGCATGAGTTGCTCGATTCCAGACGCCGTAGGGGTACGCTGCAGTACTTGGTCGACTGGGAGGGATTCGGTGCGGAGGAGCGTTCTTGGGTTAATGCAGAGGATATTCTCGACCCTACACTTACTGAGGAGGTTCATCGGACGCATCCAGAGAGACCGGCCCCCCGACCTCGAGGAAGACCCCGGCGTCAGTTGCATCCTCGCTTCAGGAGCCGCTTGCAGGGGAGGGGCTCTGTTACAGAGGAGGTTCCTGTACCGCCTCCCTTGCACCACCAGAGGGAGCCATCGCCCGAATATTAGGTTTACTATGAACTCCATTTCCCACAAGTCCTCACACCTGGGACTAATTACACCTACACCTGCACCTCATTTCCACACTCATATAAACTGCTCACACACTCATTGCGATGTCTTGATTTGCCCCGGCTTTCAGTTCTGAGCATTATTACCATGTTTTTTTTTTCTTCTCTTGACCCTGGACTGTTTCACGGTATTGATTGTTCTCTGCCTGCCTCAACTTTCTGCCTGATTACCTGACTCTGTCTCTGCCTCGCCCCCATTGCTCAGTTTGCTGTCGTTTGACCCCGTCTGTTTGACTATCCTAAATAAAGAGCTGCAAATGGATCAAACTCCGTCTGGTTCTTCGCAACAGATGCAGTAAAACCTTTAAACTGCCTCACTGCTGACAGCTCAACCTACAATGTGTCCTTGCTGTTGGTCCAATTTATAGCAAGCACTGCTTTAACTTCCCTCTACATTGGTTAAATAACTTGCAGGAGAGATTTAAAAGGAACTTTTAAATGTAAAATGAATTTGCTTACTTGTCATTTTTATTTCTAGTACTGGATCAGGTTGAGCGCTGTCAGCAGAACGATCATACACACGACACTATCACAGCGATCACAACTGTGTAGTCCTGTGGAGTTTTTGGTGCCACTGCAAAACACATTTGTACATTTATGGCTGTTTTATATGGACAAAATTGACCCAGTGCATTCACTCAGTATTTTGTAGCAACGAGAGAACTTATTTTCAGCCCACTGTCATTTAGATCACATAAACTGTCACTTATATCATAACAATTTGATTGTAACACACTCATTAATATATAAAGGTCATTAATATCCATTCACTCTTGCCTACAGTCAGCTTGACAGTGACTACATTTACAAGCTGTTAAAATTCGGGTTATGGTCGGGTTAAGGTCACTATTTGGGTTTCTGAAACATTCGGCATAACCCGTTTACATGCGTGAGCAGAGAGAGTTACTCCTGCATACATGGAATGTGTAATCAGTCGTCAATATCCCAATGTAAACGGCGAAGCATGGTTAGCTTCTGGACGTAAGACGCAATATGCTTCATTTCCGATTCTTCTTCCTGTATCCAAAGACTCAAAAGACCAAGATTCCTTGCAAATAGAACATGCGCAGAACACACATTTTGATGGGGATATGCCGAAACGCGTTTACAAGACCAAATATTCGGGTTAGAAAAGGGGTACCCCAGGTATAATATCCCGGTTTTTAAAAATGAGCATATCCGGGTTTTTGCCGGTATTTACATGGCCGTGCGCGACCGGGTTATTGCTAATATCCCGGTTTTGAACGGGTTATTGGCTGCATGTAAACGTAGTCACTGCTGCTCTGGTGTGCTCGAGCGGCAGACACAGATGCCCATCACTCCACACATGAAGCACTGGTGAAGCTTTAAAAAAAAAAAAAGATCATCGGGGTCCTGAAGACTGCTGGTGTTGTAGTCGCCTCTGTCCACAGTGGTGCCATGACCACCCAGGACACTGAAGGGTCCGGATACCAGCCACTTTTTTTTAATGTATATATTTCTTGATATGTATCACATTTGATGTATCCAGCTTTTATGGCTCATATAATCTCATTAGCAGTATAACAGACATAAAAAACATACAGATATCAGCTATCAAATATACAAGCAATAAAATGCAATACAAACAAATGTTCCTCAAAAGCCTCATAGTTCCTCATATTTGATACTGACATTTGAACAAGATTCTTCTAGAAAGTGACATGCTTAATCAAGTGAACCTATACTGCTTCAATCCAACACACACACCATTTTTTTTACAAATTTCTTTTAGTTATTTTTTGTAAAAAATTTTGCTTGGGAATCATTCTTCTGATATTATTATTATTATTATTATTATTATTATTATTATTATTATTATTATTATTAATTAATTAATTAATGTCACTTGGTTTAATATTTTGTTATATACTGCAGTGCAGCTCAGGTGTTAAATACCTTTTGGAGCCACTGTATATGTGCGTTTCTTTCCACTAAAAGCAGACGTGATTGTATTCTTTTTTCAAATGATTGATGGCTCATAATTGACTGGTTGATGTGTGACTGGTAAATGTGTGACAGCTAAATTGCCTCTTTTTAAAGCCCACATTATGAGCTTTTTTTATTCACCCTGGAAAGAGAAACAAAAGGTACAGCAGTGGATTGTTATAGACAGCTGCATAATTAGTTGAAATTTTTGCTTTCTCTTAGTGAATTGCATGGCCACAGCAATTCATTTGTAAAGGCTTTACTGTGTAAGGTAATTGTCTTATAATGTAGGCTACCTCTAAGTCATGCCTTAAACTTAGAGTCTTAGTTTAATATATATATATATATATATATATATATATATATATATATATATATATATATATATATATATATATATATATATATATGTGTGTGTGTGTGTGTGTGTGTGTGTTTCTGGTCCTGACAGTGTCATTTGAAAGCAAAGCAGCTCTTTCCTTGTCAGCTGGGTGATTTTTCTCCAGCAGGAGGGCCAGGTAGGGAAAATTACTGTGTATGAGACAGCGTTTAATCTGGAAGAAGTATGGCCACCCATGCCCCTAATGAAAAGCTTTGTGAGCAATCCTGTGTCTGAAAGGCTGACACACGTTTAGCCTTTCCTGATTTACATCCTAAGTCTGATTCTCTTGCCAAGCTAATTCATTGAGGAAAGCCATACAGAAGTAAATATGGATAAGAGACAGGCTACTTCCTAGTTCACATACTATCCATCCTAAATACTATTCTCAATTACTATTCAATATATTTAAGAACTGCCATGTGAGTGTATTGATACTGCAGTAAACTGCACATATAGGTTGGTTTTTAGAGTATGATGTAGACAAAGAAAAAATGTTGACTAGATCTCACATGAAAAATGATTTATCAGGTGGTGGTTTTATATGAAACCATATGATGTGAATTACTATAACTTCCAGTATGGGGGGGGGGGGGGGTTATAAGCATGAAGGTCTATTGGAGGCAGGATTTAGATTTATGCTACATCCCAATTCACATCCTATCCATCCCAACTGGACCCTATTTACATACAACACTGCTCCACTGATAATGTCCTGGTTACTCCACTGCAAACCTCGGATCACTTCCTCTTAACTTTTTACCTCAACATGGTTCCTGACACAACACATAACCCTCTACATCAGGGGTAACCAACCCTGCTCCTGGCGATCGACTGTCCTGCAAAGTTTAACTCCAACCCTAATCAAACACACCTTCCTTTCATTTTTAAGTGAGCCTGAAGACCTTAATTAGTTGCTTCAGGTGTGTTTGATTTGGGTTGGAGCTGAACTTTGCAGGACATTCGATCGTCAGGAGCAGGGTTGGCCACCCCTGCTCTACATGTCATCTTTTGATGTAACCTACACTCACTTTCACCCTCCCGGCTATCTGCTATGGTTTCTTCTTCACTTCCTTGCCCTAACCTGTTAGCATCTTTTGAAGCTAACAGTGCTACTGATACTTTCTGCTCCATTCTTACGTCTTGTTTGGACACTGTTTGCCCCTTGTCTTCTAGGCCAGCCCATACCACCCCTTCTGACCCTTGATTATCTGATGTTCTCCGCGAACTTCTTTCTAAGCTTAGAACTGCTGAAAGGGTGTGGCGCAAATCTAAAAATACTACTGACCTTAATGTGTATCAGTGACTCCTCTCCTCATTCTCTACTAATGTCTCCACTGCTAAAAGGACATACTACCATTACAAAATTAACAATTCGTCTTAATCTCACATGCTCTTTAAAAATTTTCCTCACTTCTTTGTCCTCCTCCTCCCCCTCTTGCATCAACTCTAATAGCTGATGACTCTGCCACGTTATTCATTTATAAAAAAAATTAAAAACATCAATGCACATTTTTCCACACCACAATCTGTCAATCACATCTTACTAGCAAACATACACTCATTCACATTCTTCTCATCACTCTCTGATGCACTCATCCTACTACTTGTCGGCTTGATCCTGTTCCATCTCATCTCCTTCAAGCCATTTCTCTTGCAGTTGTACATGCACTCACTCGCATCATTAACATATCCCTCCACACTGGTGTTTTTTCCTCAGCATTTAGACAGACTCTTATAACCCCACTAGTAAAGAAACCAACCCTCAGCTGTGTTCAATCAAGTCTCTAACTTTCTCACACAGAACACCCTGATTTTCTGTGACCAATCTGGCTTGAGAAATGGACATTCATCCAAGACTGCCTTACTCTCAGTTGTTTAAGCCCTAAGATCTGTCCGCTGCGGACACGGTTAACCACCAGATCCTTCTGTCAACCCTATTGGCAGGCCTGTCGCGACAAGGCAGGCAAACCAAGCAATTGCTTGGGACTCCGAGCTGGCCTGGGGCCCCAAGACAACGACTGGTTAAGAATAAAATGCAACAACACTGTGTGAGCGCCCCTTTGATCGTCAGTGCAGTAACGTGTAATGACACTGTTATCGGGATCCTCCTCAAGGGGGCCCCTCTCAGTTGTCGCTGACAGCAGCCAGCCAACGTGATCTCTGCAGCTGGTAAAATACAAAACCTCCTCGGCAGTCATGAAGCGGAATTATGCTTCAGGAAGCCAGAAGAGAAAGGAAGAGGAGGATAAGAAAAAAACAAGATAGTGGTAAGTGATAAATTACACTGGATAAAATAGCTCTACTTGTCAGTCTTGTACAAATGGTGTAATTTTGCAGCAGGTAGGCTAGCAAAAATATGTGTATGTTAGCTACCTGCCTAACGGCAAATGCTGCTTGTAACGAACAGTAAGTGCAACTTTTTTTTTCCGAACGGAAGGAATATGGTTACTGTAATATGTTTTTTAACAGGATAAGGAAGACGCCCCAGCAGGCACAGTACATCAATGTGACGTCAGAAAGACGTTGGACTCCAACTAATCCAACGTCAGTCAAACGTCATATTTTGGTTGAAAATGAAAGTTGGGTTGATGTCTAAACCCAACTTTGTTTGACATCAAACTCCGAAATCAGACAAACGTTGAATTTTGGTTGGAATAAGCACCACACTGCAACAAAGGGTGAAATGCATGGAAGCACATTAAATATCTCAAGATCTCAGCAGAGAAGGATTAAACAACTCTACAAACAGCATTACCAGCTTCACTTATTACTAACCAGACTGACTTTATTTCTGTCAGACGTCTACAAAAGCTCTCATTGAAAATTAACAGGCGTTTAACTCTAATGTGTTTAATTTCCATAACATATAACAGTTAAACACCATTACAGTGATTAGTGTTTCCATTAGTTGGGCTCTTAACACTTATTATATCTTTTGTCTTCGCTGTGACAGTTGTGTGTCAAGCACATTTGCAGCATCAATGAAAGCTAATGTGAAATGAGATCAGGTGATGGCTGTTATCTGTTAATGGTTTTATAATCATAAAATAACCTGATTCACTGATGTTTTTACATTCATATTACAAACACTGTGTTTCTGTCACATGAGATCCAGTGGTATTAAAACAACCAGTTAAAATCTTTTAAACATGATCTCAAAAAAACTTAACCTACGCTGACACGCACAGACATCAACAATCAGCATATGAATCTCAACAGTGGTGACATGCTTCATGCAGCAATGCATGCTGGGAGCCATGAGTTTTATACTATGTTGGCTCTCAGCATGCATTGCTGCATGAAGCATGTCACCATTGTTGAGATTCATATACTGATTATTGATGTCTATGTGTCTCAAAAGATTTTTCTCTCAAAATGCATTTTAAAAAAATCTGATTGTCTGATCTGAAGGAAGAAAGTATTGTTTCTTGAATATTGTTCATTAACAATTGGGTCAATGACAAGAAAAATAATCCTCAATCATTTTTCTTCATGATTATGAAAACTATAAAACCTTATATTTGTTCATGGCCCCTTTTATAACAAATTATGTGTTTTGGTAAACATTATTACAAGAACCACAAACTTACTAAGCCAAGAGTCAAACTACCCAACTAAAGCAAACACTGATCACAATAATGGTGATCAAACATTTTCAAATAAAACATCAACATCTAAATCTCTGTTAATTCTCAAAAATAACTTCTGTAGACATCTGACAGAAATAAAGTCAAACTGGTTAGTAATAAGTGAAGCTGGTAATATGTGTACTGCCATGCATTTCAACGTTTTTTATGATTTTTTGTGGGGGTGTTTATTCCAGCCAAAATTCAGCATCTGGCCAACGTTGGAACTTGACGTCAAACAGTCGTTGGATTTAGACGTCAACCTGATTTTCATTTTCAACCAAACTCCAACGTCTAACCGAAATGCTAACATATCTTTAAGTTTTCGGTAAACTTTATAATAAGATAAAATACTGTTTGCTAACAGTTAAATGACAATTAACTAAAGATTAATTAACTATCAATTTACCATCTATTAATGATTGTTATTATAAAGTGTCTACCATCTAACTTAGTTAGCAACTATGGTTTTGGGAAATGCACCCCTGAGCTGTTAATAGTGACCTCTTTCAATATGCTAACAGTGAAATGGTAAAACGTACTTCACAGGTAATTTCAGATTTTTTTTTCAATTATTTTCCCAGCTACACCATCAACTTCATCCTCAACATCAACAGATGCATCACTTCTCAGTGCTGATGTTTCCTCTAGCCAAGGTACCACAAGCTCTATAATTATAGCTGATATCCTGCACAGCCCAGAGTTTAAACTTATAAGTGTGTGCTGTCATATTATTAGAAAAAAAAACAGTACAAATCACTATTGAATTCCCACCAAACTATTTTTTTCAAGCAGTATTTGCACTGTAAACCTTTTTTATTAATATAAAGTGTGGGTGAACTTAAACTGTATGGCTATGCTGTGGTTCCTGTAGGCTTTGCGTGTGTGCGGGGGTCGGGGGGCCTCTATGTCCATTTTGCTTGGGGCCCCCAAATTCCTTTAAACGGCCCTGCCTATCAAATAGGTACTTCAAAGTATATTGGAGAGGTGAGGCGTCGCAACATCTAACTAGTGGGGTGCCTCAGGGCTTAGTTCTTGGACCACTTCTCTTCTCTGTCTACATGGCGTAATTAGGTTCTGTCATTCAGAAACATGACTTTTTAGACCACTGCTATGCTGATGACACTCAGCTCTACCTCTCATTCCATCCTGATGATCTGACGATAGCTGCTCGCATCTCAGCTTGTCTAACAGACATTTCTTGCTGGATGAAGGACCATCACCTTCAACTCAACCTTGCCAAGACAGAACTGCTTGTGGTTCCAGCAAACCCATCGTTGCATCACAATTTCACCATCTAGTTAGGGACATCAAACATAACTCCTTCAAAAACAGTCAGAAACCTTGGAGTTATGATTGATGATCAGCTGACTTTCTCAGACAACATTGCAACATTGTCACGGTCCACCACAATTTGATTTATTCAACATCAACAAGATCAGGCCCTTTCTTTCAGAACATGCTGCACAACTGTTCAAGCTCTTGTTCTGTCCAGGCTGGACTATTGTAATGTTCTCCTGGCAGGTCAAGAACACTGGCTGTTCTATCAAACCTTTACAATTAATTCAGAACAAAGCAGCAAGATCAATTTTTAATGAGCTAAAAAGAATGCACGTCACACTTCTGTTTATCAGTCTGCACTACCATTAGTTATTCGCATAAAATTTAAAGCATTGATGTTTGCCTACAAAACCACCATTTTCAACTTCACCCCTTTATCTAAAATCATTACTTAAGACTTATATGCCCTCTAGAGGCTTGCATTCTGCATGTGAATGTCATTTAATTGTGTCATCCCAAAGAAGCACAAAGTCACTTTTACAGAATTTTAAATTAAATGTTCCCTCTTGGTGGAATGACCTGCTCAACTCAATCCGAGCAGCTGAGTCCTTAGCCATCTTCAAGAATCGGCTAAAAACACATCTCTTCCATCTCTATTTGTCCCTTTAACTTTAACACTCACTATTCTAATTCTATTCTTAAAAAACACACTTTTCCCTTTTAGACTTGCACTCTATTAATTTGCTGCTTATTTAAAAAAGACCTCTAACACTAGCTTGCTCTATTCTTTTTCTATTATATCTGTTTTCTTATTTAATGTATTATTTAAAAAGCCCTTTCTATGTGTACTGCATTAAGCTAACTGAGAGTTATTATAGCACTTGTATATCATTGCTCTTTTGTTGATTTTGATTGCTTCCATTTTCCTCATTTGTAAGTCGCTTTGGATAAAAGCATCTGCTAATGTAAATAGTATTAGAAAATAAAATGAGTATGTCCCAAGTCATAGTATGTTGAAAAGTGTCTGCCAAAGATTCCCAGATGGTTTACTACTTCTGGTTGGAATTTAAAGTGCAGATCGATGCACACCATAACAGTTAATATTGCACATAACACATTGTGCTTTGGATGTAGATTTGATTAGAACTACAAACACGCACATATAGTGTTGAACAACTACAAACATGGTGAATATGCAAGACCGACGGACAGGCAGAGAAAGGGGTTTGAGTGATAAAAAATCAAAGTCTAACCTGATGCAGAATTATTTATTTAATGTTATCTGGATTATATTTCATCTTCTACAAAATTGTACACTCATAAAGAAAAGATTGGCTACTAACTTTTAATATGCAAACAAATTCCATTCTGAGCATGAAAGACCCGCAGCTGGCAGATCAACATGCCTCTTCATTCTCTTCAGTGAGGCAGGAAATAAAATTAAACAAAATGTGGATTATGTTAACTGTGACAAGATGATTGACAGTGCAGTTTAAACAGTGACAGAATGCACATAACTAAGCAAATTTGTATGGAAGTCATGGTCTACTCTACCTTAAAAAAATGTATTTAAAAAAAAGCACAATGTTCAAAACATTGTGGTTCTTTTTGATCTTTTTTTTAATCATTTTCTTAGTGTAAATTTGCATCAAATACAAAAGCAAATACAGTAATAGAAGGCAAAAACAATAACGATTATGAATCTCTGCTCACATGCCCACTCATACATGGGCTGGTCTGTTTGTCTTGAAGAGAAACAGCTATTGTGTTTAGTCCTGCACATGCAAATGAAAAGAAGCCTTTTGTAATGAGAGGAGAGAGGAGGATTTGTGGTTCCCTGAAGATTTGTGGGCGCCCTCCAACTGTACGTCTGACCTAGTGTGCCACAAATCACTGCGAGAGATGCTGACTGCTAACTGAAAACACCAAGATGCCCAATTAATTTCAAAGCTCTGATACTTACCCCACATCCACAGGGAACAGTTCTATTAAACATGCACGACTGTTAATAGGGACATATACCAAGTCAAATGTGTGATCTTGGTGATGAATAGGATTAGTCCATAATTTATAGAGAGTGTCAGGTAAATTCTTTGGTTTTTAGCTGAGCTGTGGTTTAGTTGGAGTCACGGAATAGCTGAATTAGTCAGACATAAATCAGGCTGGGTCTTAAAAACTGATTGATTTGGTGATGTCTATTTAGATTGATATGTTTTCTCTATGGAATACTGAGAAAGATGGGACATTTAGTGAGGTAAGGTATTCAGTTTTGGGAGAGAACTCTCTGTGATCAAGCACAAAGAATCTTTAAGAAATGCAATAGTGTTTTAAAAGAATGCAAATATTTTACAAGTGAAAGCAAAGTATCTCAAAGAAATTAAATAGTTGTGCAAGATAATGCAGACGAGCACAAAGTATCTTGTGGAAAGGCAATAGTTTTGTGAAAGTTGAACACAATATTTTTGCAAGAAAACAAATGTTTTATGAGTTCAAAAGTATATTGGGAATATGAAATAGTTTAGCAAGAGAGCACTAATGCTAACAAGTATTTTGTTAAACGCAATACTTTTGGAAAAGATTGCAAATATTTAATAAGAGATTACATGAGTGATACCTACATGCAACACTGGTCCACAGAGTTCCACAGAGGACCTTCGGAAGGATGTAGGGAGAAGTGACAACTGCTGAGGGAGATAGAGAGTGAGGTCTGGGATATTTTATGTTTTGTGTGTGGAGCAGTTTGATTGTGGGGGGGGGGGGGGGGTTCTCTTCTTCCCTTTTGGTTTATTTTAATTAAAAGTCTTTTCTTTCTTGCATTCTTCTTGTATCAAGAATTGCTATATTGTTGCTGAAACCCAGGGGGAAGGAGTAAAGCAATATGATTTGTAGCCAAGTTTGTTAACTCAGCCAAGTGCACACACAGCAGTGAGTATTGAACACACACCCGGATTAGTGGGAACACCCATTTGCTCACCTCAGTTGTGGGAACTGAAGAAGGAAAAGACTGCTGTTCATTCATTCCTCCCACCTACATTTCCTGCCAGTTTTGACATTTGAACCTGCAACCTTTTACAAGTCTGACTCTCTAACCATTAGGTCACAGTTAAATTCAAAGTTTATTTGTTTAGCAGTTTTTACGACACAAATCATTGCGAAGCAACTTTACAGAAAATTAAGTTTCTACAATATTTAGTTGTAGCTTATCAGTGGTGACTGTCAGATTATGTGCATATGGCAGAAATTTTCAGAAAAATGAATACAAGACGTAGTTAGGAAGATGATAAAAACTATTACCAGTAATTCTTATATGATACAATCACACTTGTAGCAATATTTGGTAGTTCTGTATGTTGTTTCAGGGTTAGCATCATCTGGGGTCCTCTGAGGGGTTGGCATCATCTCTTCTCAGGTGTTCTGGTTTCAGACTGGAGCTTGTGTAAATCCTAGTTACCACTGGATATAAATCCCGTGGCAAAACAGAGAAACGAATAGTGACATAATTACCATAGCTGCTGTTCCAACCATGTAAAATTAATTAGTTTAATCCAAGCTAAAGAATAATAATGTGCATTTGATCAGACACAACTGCAGTCACAAATTATGAGATGCATTATTTATTAATTATTGGTGAAAGAGATGTGTTTTTAATCTAGATTTAAACAGAGAGAGTGTGTCTGAACCCCAAACATTATCAGAAAGGCTATTCCAGAGTTTGGGAGCCAAATGCAGAAAAGCTGTACCTCCTTTAGTGGACTTTGCTATCCTAGGAACTGGACAACCACCTAGAAGTGCATTACAATAGTCCAGTCTAGAGGTCATGAATGCATGAACTAGCTTTTCTGCATCAGAAAGAGTTAACATGTTTCATAGCTTGGCAATGTTTTTAGGATGGAAGAATGCTGTTTTTGTAACATGGGAAATATGGTTTTCAAAAGACAAGTTGCTGTCTAACATAACACCCAGGTTTCGGACCGCAGAGGAAGTAACAATACATCCGTCTAGTTGCAAACTGTAATCTACAAGATTCTACGTACTGTTTTTTGGTCCAATAAGTAATATCTCTGTCTTTTCTGAATTTAATAGGAGAAAATTATTGGTCATCCAATCTTTTACATTTTTAACACACTCTGTTAGCTTAGATAATTTAGAAGTTTCATCTGGTCTCGTTGACATATATAGTTGAGTATCATCACCATAACATATAGTGTTCCTGTAGCTCAATTGGTAGAACATTGCACAATCAAGTGCAAGGTTGGGGGTTTGATTCCCTGGGAACACATGATAGGTAAAAATGTATATAGTTCACTGTAAGTCGCTTTGGATGAAAGCGACTGCTAAATGCATACATACATAACAGTGGAAGCTAATTCAGTATTTTCTAATAATATTACCAAGGGGCAACATGTATATTGAAAACAGCAGAGGATCTAGGACTGATCCTTGTGGCACTTCATATTTTACTAGTGGTAAATGAGATGACTCCTCATTTAAATAAACAAAGTAGTAGTGATCGGACAGGTAGGATCTAAACCATCTTAGAGCCTGCACTTGAATAACTGTTTAATTTTGTAATCGATCTATGAGTATGTCATGATCTATGGTGTCGAACGCAGCACTAAGATCAAGTAAAACTAGCAGTGAGATGCATCATTGATCTGACGAAAGAAGCAAGTCATTTGTAATTTTAACAAGTGCAGTTTCTGTGCTATGGTGGGTTCTAAAACCTGAAATACTTGATACAGATATGTTTTTGCAGGAAGGAGCACAACTGAGCAGACACAACTTTTTCTAAAATTTTAGACATAAATGGAAGATTTTAAATGGGCATATAATTTGCCAATTCACTAGGTCTCTTATAGCCAGACATTCAGACTGATGGCTGAAGGTCTGGAGTTCATGGCTGCTTTCATTGTCCAAGGCCCGTCCACTAGACCATTTGACCGACATGTCAAACTATCAATCACAGTTCGTTCCGTTCAGCGTTATGTTTTGGGGAAATGTCAACTCTCTGACGTATTTTAAATATTGTATGCCACAAACCTGACATATTTCACATACTTTTGAAACTCCAGTGTTTAGTTGATCCTGATAAGTGTTCATCGTCACAGTTGTAAACACTATGCCTTTCTTCTATAGGGGGTTTGGCGCCACAGCATCTTTGTTTCCTGGCAGACCGTTAAAGAACACGACACACATGTCTCCCAGAAATCTTGTAGAATTCAACCAATCCAATGAAGACTTCGATACTCCTGAAATGTTTCCACTTTGTGTCCCTTATGCATCAGACGTTTAGCCAGCAGTCCGTGGGTGTGACGTCTAAGGCTGAGACTAATAGGCCACAACTGCCCTTCTAAGGAAGAACATGCTGTCAAAGAGCTGTCAATGCTGAGGGGAAACACAGTGCCCAGGAGGACGGGCTGGTGGTGATAAATACCTACTGCTGCTCATTGCGGTGGTGCACAGAAGAGACTAATGGTCTCATTTTGGTCTGCAGGATTGTTAAAGGGTAGCTGCTATTCGCATAGGGTCAAAGGTTAACAAGAAGCTAGGGCCTGCCATCCACCATCATGGAGAACCAGCAACAACAAATTAATGGGAGGGGGGGGGGGCGCTTGCTGTTGGCTGGCCAAAGAAAGAGGAACCTAGTTTAATTCCAGGCTGCAACAAAGTTAAATTGTGCAGAGGACTCATCTAGTTCATGTGGTCTTGGTGCAAGCCAAGTTATAGAGATGGGTCTTTAATCTAGATTTAAACTGACAGAGTGTGTCTGCCTCCTGAGCAATGTTAGGTAAATTGTTCCAGAGTTTAGGAGCTAAATAGGAAAAGGATCTGCTGCCCACAGTTAATTTTCATATTCTAGGTATTATCAAATGGGCAGAGTTTTGAGAACTGGAAAGATTATAATGCAATAGGAGGTTGCTTTCCAGGTGGAGGAGTGAAGCCATCCACCAAGTGATATCCTGTACCACCACATCATGTTACAAGTGTGGGAGCCCGTCTCTTCTGTCTTTTTTCTCTCACCTGTTCTATCCTTACCCCCCAAGGTGCCAGGATCTCCATGTTGGCCCTCTCCCCAGGCAGAAGGGGTATGTGGCAAGCAGGGCGGGGCCAAGAGTGGTGAAAACAGAGGGATACCAGTGGCACGAGAAATAATGAGCACCACACCGGCCTTGAGTTTCACAGAGGAGCATTGAAAGGATGCAAGGAGGTGTGATGACAGTGGAGGGCAAAAGAGCACCAGACCTGGGACAATTTATATTATGTGTGTGTGAGATGAGCATGAGGTAGCTGCTGCTTCAATTTCTGATTTTTTTTTTCATAATTAAACGTGTTTGTTTCCTGCCTCCTCCTAACTGTATCAAAGAACCCTGCTACAATAATATAATATAATTTTTTTTTAAATTGTGTGAACAAATTGTGTGAACACTTCAAAATATTGGCTTATTTTATTAAAGAGCTTAAGAACTGAGAGTAGAAGTCTGTTCCAATAGCAGTAAAAGGCAATATGACTGTCATTTTTGGTTCCCATAAGAGTGACAAGTTAGAGTGAGAAAAGAATGGACCAGATGTATGCTGATGGCCACTGAATCCAAGATTAGCATCGAGCTGTGCTTTCTGTCTGTGTTTACTGCCCGGTAGAGTGGCTTTGCAGTAGGTATTATTAATGGCTGCCAATCGATTCCCATCCCAGGAGCCCTTGCTCTCATCGACAATGTCATATGCTCTGTCAAAACTGCCAGAGCAGCAGTCTTTACTCCAGCCAGCAGCAAATGAATTCCCCAGCATGAAAAACACCTTAGTCAATGCTTACCCCTAAATCAGCCATCTCATATATAAAACCGAAAGCTCTTCTGCATGCAGAAGGCTCTGGCCTTTATGTCACCAATGGGTGAGCAAAATGATCTTGATTTCATTATTATGGAGCAAAATAGTCATTGAATCGTTGGTGGAGACCGGTTTTTGCTATTTTTTAAAAAAAAACATTTTATTTATGTTGATACATGAGTCATTCTTGGGAAATGGTGTCAGTATCCCTTATTAATGATATAATAAGAAATAGAACTTCTTGTCATAAATGTAACTCTACTTACTGTGCAATGTACAAATAAAAAAAATGTATTCATAGACTGACATGCCATTCAAAGGCACAAAAATGCAACACACTAATCTTAAATTTACTAAATATTTTCTTAAAATTATGAGAAAAAACTGTGTGGAACCAAATTTATAAAGCTGCACTGATAAGTGATTGCACTTCTTGTTAAATGTTATTTAAATGTCAAAGCGAAAATCAAATCAAATTGAAAACAACAAAAAGACTGAACAATAACATGGGAGGGAAATTAGTGGTATTACCTTTATTTACTATTAAAATATAGTGCTTTTGGATTTGTGAAATATTCATGATTGGAGATAATTAGAACCTCTAGAGGAAGAAATGTGAATATCAAATTGAAAACACAGAAAAGACAAAAAAAAAAATAACACTGGAGGGAAATTAGTGGTATTTCCTTAATTTACTATTAAAATACAGTGCTTTTGGATTTGTGATATATTCATGATTTGAGATAATAGAACCTCTAGGGGAAGAAATGCAAGAAATAATTAAGAATTCTTTTTTATGAAATACATCAGTCTGGAAAAGCTTACAAAGCTATTTCAATGGCTCTTGGACCCCAAAGAATCACAGTGAGAGTCATTATCGCCAAATGGAGCAACCTTTGCTAACCTTTTAAAATTGACCAACCTTTCAAGAACCCTTCACCAGCAAAGTGAAAACTCATCCAGGAAGTTATAATAGACCCAAGAACAGCATGGAAGGAATTGCAGACCTCTCTTTGCGAGTCATTGTTTATGACTCCACTATCTGATGACACTGGCTAATGTGGCAACCCAGGAAGAGTGGTGAAGAAACTTTGCTGCTTCAGGACATGGGCAGCTTGCAATAATTGAGGGAAACATGCTCTCTACCTGAAAATCTTAAAGGAGAATATTCAGTCTTCAGTCTGTAAACTGAATCTCAAGTGCAACTGGATTATGATACTGCAACTGGATCCAAACCACAGGAATAAATCTACCTCTGAAAATTAACTTTTTGGAGTGGCTTAGTCAAAGTAATGACTTGAAATCAATTGAGATGCTGTAGAAGTACCTTAAATAATGATAATAATAATTACAATTCATTACATTTATATAGTGCTTTTCTAGGCACTCAAAGCGATTACATTGTCAGGGGGTATCTCCTCATCCACCACCAGTGTGCAGCATCCACCTAGATGATGCGATGGCAGCCATAGTGCACCAGAATGCCCACCATACACAAGCTTACTGGTGGAGAGGAGACAGAGTGATGAAGCCAATCAACAGATATGGGGATTGTTAGGAGGCCATGATGGTCGTAGGCCAATGGGCGAATTAAGCTAGGATGCCGAGGTCACACCTCTACTCTATTCGAGAGACCTCCTGGGATTTTTAATGACCACAGAGAGTCAGGACCTCGGTTTAACGTCTCATCTGAAGGACGGTGCTTGTTGACAGTATAGTGTCCCCATCACTACACTAGGGCACTAGGACCCACACAGACCACACATCACTAGCACCTCTTCCTGCAGCAACCTTGTTTTCTCAGGAGGTCTCCCATGCAGGCACTGACCAGGCTCAGCCCTGCTTAGCTTCAGTGGGCAACCGGTCTTGGGCTCCAAGGTGATATGGCTGCCGGAAATTGGTGGTAGTTTTCATGTGGGTCAAGGGTGTTGGTTAACTTTAACAGCTATAACATTTAAAGAAAATTAGGTAAAATCTACCCAACATTTGCCAATACATTAGACACCTAACTACTTACAAAAATACAATAATTATGAACCCTTAATTGTTATTATTGCATACGTAAAATAGTTTTTATAGCAAATATATAAAAAAAGCAAATATGAACTTACTTTCATTGCACTGATGCTAGTACAGATATTATTAGTCATTAAGTGGCACAACATATGCAAACTTAATTCATAAAGTCAACCACATCCCAAACATAAGATTTTTTTCAGTTTCTCAAAAGCACATATAATACAACTTCATTTCAACATTCTCCTGGTGCAACCCTATGCAAATTATGCTGGGAGCTAAAAATCAACTGTTCAGTTTCAGTTAAAATTATTAAAAAGTCAATTTGAGTTTCATCCCACTTCATTTCAGATTAGGTAATAAATACTCTAAAATAAAATTGTATAGTTTCCTGAGAATGACACTAATAATTGATTTGCAAATATTTAAGGTGTGCTTTACAAAACGTCTTGGTTACGTATGTAACCCTCGTTCCCTGAAGGAGGGAACAGAGACGTCACGTCAGAAAGAGACTGACGAATGGGATCTCGCCCGAGAGCCCAATCACATTTGATTGGTTACAAAACTGCAGAATTTGCATCTGCCTTGCAGAGTGGGTATATAAGGAGCAGCGCGAGCAACTCGCATTCAAGTCTTCGCTGAGGAGCCGAGCCAGTGACCCGGCCGTTCAGCGGAACAGGGATGTGGCAAGGGTACGTAACTTCTCCATTCCCTCCTTCAGGGAACGAGGGTCACATATGTAACCAAGACATTCCCTTTCAGTCGGTCACGTTCTATGTTACGTCAGAAATAGACTGACGAATGGGGTCCCTTACAAAACGCCACATGGCTGACTTCCAGTGACCTGTGTGAGTGATAGCACCCTGTCGTGAGGCCAGCACGAGTGAGGGACTATAGCTAACACAGAATACACTGGGTAGTATATTCCAGCTGGACGTATGCTAGCAGGCTGCCTGCTCGTAGGAGGACTTACAAAGGCAGGTATCAACCAAAAGGTGGTAAAACACATGAGCTCTGAGGTACCCAGGCCGCAGGGTGGAAGTTTCAACGACAGAGCTGGCAAGGGGCTTGCCAAGGGAAAGACACATGTTACGAAGAGACTTACTGTGGACATACACATGTGGGATTGCACAGAAAGGGGAATCACAACACATGGAGGCACCTAGTCCCACACAGGGCTGACCAAAGGGCATGTACGCAAGTGCTGGACATCAACAGTGCTGGAGGAACCCAGGGTTCTGAACTGAGGACTCACCTGAGGGAAATAGTGCACGTATCCAGTCTGTGGAGTGGAATGGCGCAGCAAGCGGATCCACACAGAGCAGGTCCTAACTGGCCCGAAGGGCTCTACACTGAGATTATTAAATCTGCCAAATGTGTTAGTTGTCGCCCAGCCCGCAGCTCTACAAATGTCTGTTAGCGAGGCACCATGCGCCAGTGCCCAGGAGGAAGCTACATTCCTAGTTGAGTGAGCTCTCACCCCTAGGGGGCATGGCAGGTCGTGAGCCTGATAAGCCAGGACAATAGCATCCACTGTCCAGTGGGATAACCTCTGCTTGGAGACAGCCTTTTCCCTTCTCCTGGCCTCCGTAACAGACAAAGAGCTGGTCTGAGGTCCTAAGGCACGGAGTTCATAGGTGCGGATCGCTCCTCCAGGGGCAGTGCTTGCAAGTTCACCACCTGATCCCTAAAAGGAGTGGTGGGAACTTTGGGCACATACCCAGGAATTGGGAACGCCTGAATTCCAGGCACGCTTCGTCAACTGAAAAAGCCTGCAGGTCCCGACCCTCTTCACTGAAGCCAAAGCCACATGCGGCGGGACCACCCTGGCGGTTGATGTATGCTACGGTCGCAGTGTTGTCCGTACGGACCAGAACGTGCTTGTCCTTCAGCAGGGCCCTGAAGCGGTGCAGAGCAAGCCATACTGCTAGCAACTCAAGGCAATTGACATGCCACTGGAGTCAGGGTCCCGTTCAGGAGCCTGACGCAGCATGCCCGTTGCACATGGCACCCCAGCCCGTGGCAGAGGCATCTGTTGACACAACAACATGTCTGGACACCAGTTCTAGGGGCTGTTGCCATGGCCATCTCGGGACTCGGGATGTCTTGAAGCCAGTGCTGAATCGGTCTCATATGGAGTAACCCGAGCGGTATGACCGCCGCCGCGGATGCCATATGCCCCAGTTGAAACAGTTTCAGTGGAACCGCTCTCTTGCACTCAAATTGTCTCAGGCAATTCAGCAGTAAGCTGTGCGAACATGGCAACCGAGTCTATTTCCATACAGAGAAAAGAGATCCTCTGCACAGGGGAGAGCTTGCTCTTTTCCCAGTTGACCTGAAGGCCCAGCTTGGTGAGGTGTCTGAACACCAGATCCCTGTGCTCACACAACCGGTCTTGAGAGTGAGCTAGAATCAGCCAGTCGTCAAGGTAGTTGAGGATATGGACACCTTGTTCCCTGAGAGGAGCCAGGGCTCCCTCCGCGACCTTCGTAAAGATGCGGGTAGACAGGGCCAAACCAAATGGGAGAGCCTTGTACTGAAATGCCATCTGTGTCAAGGAAGAATGGAGACATGAAAGTACGCGTCCTTCAGGTCGATCGCTGCAAACCAATTCATCGGACGGATACATTCGAACATTTGCTTGGGTGTTAGCATCTTTAACGGGAGTCTATGCAGAGCTCGGTTCAGGGCACGCAAGGCCAGGATTGGCCATAACCCACCTGTTTTCTTCACCATCATTGTGCGAACACCTCGAAACCTGGGGGGATGCCAGACGAGCTGAATCGCGTTGCCGAGTCTGATAGTTTGGATGAGCCAGCTCTAGCCAAGCTCCCAGAAACCGATCCAGCGGGGTCAAGGGAACTACAGGCATACCTACAGTGGGGCAGCAAGGTGGAGCAGACAGCCCCGGCATGGGAGGCGTAGCGTCCCTTAGCAGGGGCAGATTGCGAGCAATCGTCTGTCTCCAAGTAGCAAATAGGGCATGAGAAGGCAATGCGTTCTCGAGTCGACTTTGCATGGAAACTGGCAAGGGGAGAGGAGAAGGAGAGCAACGAGGAAGCATGTCGCCAACTGTCATTTGTGGCCTCTTGGGGCCCGGAGGTAGAGGAAACTCTTTTAGTGAAGGAGAACAAAGGATTCTCCCCCGGCCCTCCTCCGGGGGAAGGAGTGGTCCTGCTACCATTTCCTGACGAGTTGACATCTCCCACTCTGGGTCACCCATCTCAGGAATGCCGCTTGGCCTGACATTTGGCAGGTTTAGGGACAGAGATGGGATGCGCTGCCCCTTCTGTGGTAGTTTCCTCGCTGTGGCCGGGGTGAAGGGTGCTGTTGTGGCTGAGCGGGAGTGGAGTAGACTGCAGAGGGTGCCCTCGATGACGAGCTGGCTGAGGTGGCTGCGCCGGTGGCAGTGGAGGCAGCAGCAGGAGTGAAGGCAAAGGAAGTACCAGAACGGTTTCGGACAGTTAAATGAGCCTTCCATGAACTGGTCACTTCTTGGTGCACTTCCGGATAGAAAGGAACTAGAGGGGGGTGCTGGCGATCTTAACGCCGAGATGGTCATGTCCCCGCAATGAGAACATGAGCCATCCACAAACGCAGTGTCAGCGTGCTGAAAGCCCGAACACGTGACACAGCGATCACGGCCAAGCGAGGAGAGATATATCGACCGCACCCAGAAACACAGCACTGAAGCACTCAGGGGAAAGTGGGAGCTGACTGCAGGAAACCCAGACGATCCGCTGAATCGCGCCGTCACACCAACACCAGCTGACTCGCTTGTAAACACTCCGATGAAAGCAGCAAGCGATGTGCTCTGCTCAGAAGCGAAAGCTTAAATGTGAGTTGCTTGCGCTGCTCCTTATATACCTGCTCTGCGAGGTGGATCTCGCGATGCAAATTCCGCAGACGAAGGTACTCGGCGTACCATTGGCTCATTTTGTAACCACTCAAAAGTGATAGGGCTCTTGGGCGAGAACCCATTCGTCAGTCTTTTTCTGACATAACGTAGAACGTGACCGACTGAAAGGGAACCTTGCATACCTTGTACAAACCGAGCTGATGATGATCTGCCAAGTTTCTTTTGCAGCAGTTCACATGTGACTGCCTGTACAGTGGGGCTGAAGGAAGCGTTCATCAGAACTAACTCCAACACTGATATAGATGACATAGATGATTGACTGTGGACACACTCTCATCTCTACCCAGAGGACCATGTACCAGAGAAATAGTGAGGATTTTCCTCCCACCCAACAGCCAGGTCAAGTCAAATCAAATGACTTTAAACAAAAAAGACTGTGTCGAAGCGACAGAACAATATTAAATAGGAAAACTGTGTGTCAGTAATCCAAAATGACAGTTAAAGGCAGTTCATCATTGAATTCAGTGATGTCATCATCTCAGTTCAGTTTAAATAGTATCTGTGCAATAATTTGCAATAAAGTCAATGATATCGTTCTAAATGAAACATCCACAACTAAGCAAGCCAGAGGCGAAAGTGGCAAGGAAAGAAAACTCCAGTGATGACAGAACTGAGATAAAACCTTGGGAGAAAACAGGGTCAGTCGGGGGCCAGTTCTCCTCTGACCAGATGAAACCAGAAGTTCAATTCCAGGCTGCAGAAGAATCATCTGTTCCTGGTGGTCTTGTCCCAGTGGTCGTCTGAGACAAGGTCTTTACAGGGGATCTGTATCTGGGGCTCTATTTGTCTTGGTCTCCGCTGTCTTTAAGGGATGTAGAGGTCCCTTCTAGCTGCTGATCCACGATCTGTTCTGGATATGAATTGGATTCTGGTGACTGCAGTGACTCTCTGATCTGGATACAGACTGGATCTGGTGGCTATGGTTACCTCGGAATAAGAGAGAAACAGACATTAGCATAGATGTCATTCTTCTTACGATATAGCAAGTACATCGGGTGTTATGGGAACTGTTCCCAGTTCCGGTTTACCTAATTAATGAAGCCTAAAAATCTTTTGACGGATTTGGATATTACCTAGCTAACAGAATTTTGTTACAAGAACACTCTCCAAATATGCATTGTTAGTTCTATGAACATAAAAAGTGTCCAGTTTTCTTGATGTTAGAGGAAAGCTGTGTCAGAAGAAACAGCCGAGCAACAGAGAAGGACAGCAGATTGTGAGTGTTTTGTCTTGTTTTCTCATTAGACTACTGTGTGATCGCCATTGCTAGGAAAGTTTTTGGTTTAAATTGTGTGTGTCTTACCCTGGTAAATACATGCTGAAAGTGGCGCTTGGTTTTGCGTTTGCCTATCGTGGGACTGCCCAGTTTCGATCTGCTAAATAGTGAGGCGTGGCCAGCTGACTTTAATCACAGGTAATCAGGCAAATACAAAAGCGGTAGGTTTCACCACGGCAGCGGTTGCGACAGCCCTCGTGTGATTCCTCCTCATGTGAAGACGGACGAGTGTTAAGACAATCGACTACGACTACCTGCGCGACTCCACCGAGCAAGGACACCGACAGGGCACTTGAGTATTGCTTTTCTCCTCTTTCTTTACTTTTTTATAGCTCGTTCTCAAATATTTCTTACACTTGTAGTCACTAAGTGCTTTCAGATCTCTACTATAACTTCTAACCTTCGAAGTGCAAGCTACGTACATCGCAGGAAGGCCTGTCTGACAAACCTACAACCTGTCCCTCTGACCTCTACTACTTCGCTCTCTATTGCAGTTGGTCTCTGGAACTGCCAGTCTGCAGTTAACGAAGCATACTTCATTTCTTCTACTGCTACTCATTATAGTCTCAAACTCATGTTACTGAGACTTGGATCAAACCTGAAGACACTGCCACCCCTGCAGCCCTCTCCACTAATTTCACTTGTTCCCACACTCCTCGTACCACTGGGAGGGGTGGAGGTACTGGTCTCCTTATATCAAAAGAATGGAAATTTGATCTTCAGCCATCACCTACAGGTAATGGTTCATTTGAATCACATGCCATTACTGTAACCCACCCTGTTAAAACCCACTTTGTGGTCATTTATCGTCCCCCAGGTCAATTGGGAAACTTCTTGGAGGAGTTGGATGAGGATCAAACTTTCCTGAAGATGGTACTCCTCTAGTACTGCTGGGTGACTTCAACATCCACATAGATAAACCCCAGGCTGCTGAATTCAAAACTCTGCTCATCTCATTTGATCTCAAGCAAGTGTCTACTACAGCGACTCACAAATCAGGCAACCAACTGGACCTCATCTACACACGCTGTTGCTCTGTGGACCACTCTTCATTTGCTCCACTGCACACCTCAGACCACTTCCTCATTACTGCTAACCAGCACTTACTCCTGAAGCGGCTCACACTCCAACGCAGGTCACCTTTTGACGGAACCTACTCTCACTCTCTCCGTCTCCAACATCTTCTGTGGTTTCATCCTCGCTTCCTGCACTCTCTCAGTTTTCAGCTCTGGACATGAACAGCGCTTTAACTTTAACATCTTGCTTGGACAACTTTTGCCCACTGTTGATAGACCAGCACGCACCGCCCCATCTGCCCCCTGGCTGTCCGAGGTTCTCCGTGAACATCGCTCTAAACTCAGGGCTGCAGAGAGGAAATGGCAGAAATCAAGAAACTCTACCGACCTCAGTGTGTATCACTCTCTCCTCTCTTCCTTCTCTGGAAATGTCTTCATGGCTAAAACATCCTACTACCACAACAAGATTAACAGCTGTTGTGATGCTCTGACACTCTTCAAGACTTTCTCTTCTCTTCTTAATCCGCTGCCACCACCTCCTGCATTGACTCTTTCAGCGGACGACTTTGCAGTTTTCTTCACAAATAAGACAAGAACCATCAGTGACCATTTCTCCACACCGCAGACTGAGGACAACTTCACTCGGGTAAACCCACTGCTCAAGAAACCATCTCTAAATCCAGCGCTTCTTGAAAACTACAGACCGGTATTCCTTCTTCCATTCATTCAAAGATACTTGAGCGAGCTGTGTTCAACCAGCTTTCTATGTTCCTGGTACAGAACAACCTCCTGGACAGCAACCAATCTGGCTTCAAAAGTGGCCACTCAACTGAGACTGCTCTGCTCTCGGTTACTGAAGCCCTGCGACTAGCAAGAGCAGCTTCAAAATCCTGAGTACTCATCTTACTGGACCTGTCTGCTGTGTTAATCACCAGATTCTCCTGTCCACCCTCAGAAAGATGGGCATCTCTGGAACCGCACTCCTGTGAGTTAAGTCCTACCTTTTTGACAGATCCTTCAGTGTGTCTTGGAGGGGGGATGTTTCTAAGTCACAACACCTTGCTACTGGGGTTCCTCAAGGCTCAGTACTTGGACCACTTCTCTTCTCCATCTACATGATGTCATTAGGATCTGTCATTCAGAAGCATGGCTTTTCTTACCACTGCTACGCTGATGACACCCAACTCTACTTCTCAATCCAACCAGATGACCCGACCGTAGCTGCTCGCATTTGACCATCACCTTCAGCTTAACCTTACGAAGACAGAACTCCTGGTGATTCCAGCTAACCAATTGCTTCATCACAACTTCTTTATACAGCTGGGTTCGTCAACCATTAGTCCCTTCAAGGACAGCCAGAAACCTAGGAGTTGTGATAGATCATCAGTTAAGCTTCACAGACCACATTGCTATAACGACCCGGTCCTGCTGGTTTGCCTTATACAACATTAGGAAGATTAGACCCTTCCTGTCAGAGCAAGCCACCCAACTTCTTGTCGAAGCTCTTGTTCTCTCCAGACTCGACTATTGTAATGCTCTCCTGGCGGGCCTTCCTGCATGTACTGTCAAGCCTCTGCAATTGATCCAGAATCCAGCAGCAAGGGTTGTCTTCAATGAGCCAAAAAAAAGCTCATTTTACTCCTCTCCTCATCAGGTTACACTGGCTACCAGTAGCCGCTCGCATCAAATTTAAGGTACTGATACTTGCCTACAAGACAACCACTGGCATGGCACCAACATACCTAAACTCACTGGTTAAATCTTTTGTGCCCTCCAGAAGTTTGTGCTCTGCAAGTGTCATCCCAAAGAAGTTCAAAATCACTCTCACAGACCGTTTCCTGGACTGTGCCCAGCTGGTGGAATGACCTCCCAATCTTAATTCGTACAGCTGAGTCTTTACTCATTTTCAAAAAACATCTAAAGACTCATCTTTTTCGACAGCACTTAACCAACTAATACTAACACTTTTCCTTTTCTTGTCTTTTCATTTATATATATATATATATATATATATATATATATATATATATATATATATATATATATATATTAGGGGTGTAACGATACGCGTATTCGTATTGAACCGTTCTTTGGACAAATTAATTATATTTGAAAGAAAAAGAAAGTGAAATATAATGATATGCGTTCAACAAGGTAGCCCAATAACCCAAAAGACATAACAGGCAACGCCCCTGACACCCCCGAAGAAGAAAACAAACACCAACTGCAATGTTTATGTTAGGCTACTCAGTCAGGCGCTCGCTCACTCAGTACGCACTGAAGGCTCGTTGAAAAAAAGGCAAGGCGTTTAACAGACCAGAAATAGAAGATTCTCCAGTAACCAACAGGTCTGGTGTTTGGGTGCACTTTGGATTCCCTTTAAGCTATAATGATGATGGCAAGCGAGTGGTGGATAAAAAGACAAAGGTATGTCGTATCTGCTACACCAGCGGGAATACAAAAAAAAAAAAAACCCCAGCGGGAATACTTGAAACATGTCAACCCATTTACGCCGACATCTCCTTATTGTGTCAGTATCTGGGAAAAGACGAAAAAAAGGAGAAACATACATGCAACAAACTATCCCTGCAGCATTTAGACACCGGTACACCATTATAGCTTACAGGGAATCCAAGGTGCACCCAAACACCAGACCTGTTGGTTATTGGAGGATCTTCTATTTCTGGTCTGTTAAATGCATTAGACATTTTGCAACGAGCCATCAGTGCGTGCTGAGCGAGCGCCTTAGGGGCCGTTCACATATCGTGCCTAAAAACGTGTGGAAAATGCTAGTCGCGCCGCTTTCTCCTCCTTTCCAAAGCGCTCGGGCAGAAGCGCTCATGAGGCGTCTGTCTTTGCTAAGCAACAATGACGTGCTCTCTCCATGAGACGCAGAAATTCCAGCAAAGGATAAATGGATTTGCAGCTCTAAAAATCGCTTGCAGTAGCTCTGCTACTATATTTATTTCAAAATGGCAATGCATATACAACTACGATCAGCTGTTCCTTCATCTTGGCTGAGCTTTCAACTTTGTTACAAGAATGTATCTGATTTGTTAGTTCTTGTCACATGACCCGCGGTGCGCTTGCAGCATTCTGAAAAGTTGAGATGTTTTTACATTTTTCTGTATCTAAAACGTACCGAACCAAACCGTGACATCAGTGTATCGTATCGAACCGAACCGTGAATTTTGTGAACCGTTACACCCCTAATATATATATATATATATATATATATATATATATATATATATATATATAAACCTGGCTATGCACTTAATACTAGACTAACTGAGACTTGTCATGGCACTTGTATACTTTTGTTGTTCTCTTGTTGACCTGACTGCTTCTATTGTTCTCATTTGTAAGTCTCTTTGGATAAAAGCGTCTGCTAAATGATTAGATGTAAATGTAAACTTTTTAAAAATGTATGATGTTTCTCAAACGTTCTGTCAACTTAAGTTTGATTTTAAATTCAACGTTCTAGGAACACTGATTTGTAACATTCCAAAAACATAAAAATGTTCAATTTCCTTAGTTGAATGTTATTTAAAGGTTAGTATGATGTACCAGAAACATTCAATCATTCAAACACCTGCTGTGAAAAAGCACTGAAAGAAATAGAAATAAGAACACAAACTACAACTTTCTTCAGTCACAGCCTTAGATGAACTGAATATACAATACTTTAAATCTCTCTAGATCTGATTAAACAACTCCACAAACAGCTTTACCAGCTTCAGTTATTACTACCCAGATTGACTTTATTTCTATTGGACGTCTATATAAGTTCTAATTGAGAATTAACAGAGGATGAGATGTTGACCTCTTATTGAAAATGTTTCATTTAAAGTCACCATCACTGAGATCAGTGTTTAGTTAGCATTAGTTTCACTTTTTTTCTGCAATTGCAGATGTTTTCAGAAAGCATTTCTGCTTTGAAAAAGCAGATCAACATGTCTGTTTTAATAACAGGCAAAATGACTGCTTTAAAATATTTTAGACAGTAGTTCTATGTGTTATGTTACTTCTGGAGTTAATATATTATATGGAAAGAAAGTAAACTCAAATATGAAAAGATTAATAACTTTTACACACATAGATTACACAAATCTGAATTCAACATTTTCCAAATCGCAAACAAAATCAGGTTTCCTGCTCATATGTTATTTTTAGTGTGCTTGTGGTCTTTTCCCCTTTGCTCTTGTTTCCACGTTCTGCACTTGCGTTTCTAAACGTTGCAGTTTGTGTTTCATGTAAATCAGGGGAGGCTTCAGCGTCACCATTGGCCACAAGTTCTAGATTGACAGCTGCGCCTCTAGCCAATCAGTTCAAGGGGGAGTTGACGTCACTCCAATGCGACTCGTGGCTGCTGTGTGAAGAATGAGATTGATAACCAGCGTCAGCAGACAAATCCCGGTAACAAGCCATAAATATTTTGTTAGTGGGTGACAGAAACATTCCCTTTGTGTATTATGTTATTTTCTGCAAAGCACTATGTAGTCCGAGTAGGCCGATATCTAGCCTGTTAACACGTGTCTTGTTAGTTTGGTTTATTTACAAATACTTTATATTTTAGGCAGTTGGGCTGCACGATAAATCACACGCGATATTTAATTTATCTTGTCAGTTAAGCCGGTTGTGAAATCAGCGGTAAATCTCAATCACCTGCGCGCTTTCACAAGGAGCAGCATTAGTGTTCGACTTGAAGCAGCTGCACAGAATGATCACATTACTGACAAGGTGCGCATTAAATATCACACAAAGGGAATGTTTCTTACACCCACTAACAAAATATTTAAACCAATTACCTGAGATCGTCCAGGATTTGCCTGCGGACGCTGGTTATCCATCTTCACACTAGAGACTGACATTGATTGTAAACAAAATCACTATCACAAGATTGGGGTTGGGACAGGAAAAAGTGTTGATGGGACCTGGATTCGTAATAACACTTTGATCCCCAACTTTCTACACAAATATAGCCTACCTCTTAAATAAATAAAGTATAAACTGTAGGATTATATTTTAGTTTTGAACTCAATTGTACTCGCCCTGTGTCTTTATGCTCTCCTCCTGTTTGCTCTGGTGTGGCTGGTAAAGGACAGATCGGTAACGGCTGGTCTATGTGGTAATACAGTATCCTACATCGGTCAGTACATCCAGAAGCCCACCTATCATTCATAGACCTCAAATATAGCTTTTCATCGAAAAGACATATGTAGTAATAACTTTATATGACCGCTCAATCTAATGTTGACCTACAGAAATGTGCGCTATTGAAGTGTGTGTGGACACTGAACACCAGGACAGATGGAGGCACCAGTGCTCTCATTTGCTCTTAAAATGTGAACTTGAGCGAGAAACTCCATGTATGAAAAATAAATCTATAGAGAGTGCCACTCTC
Source organism: Carassius gibelio (assembly GCF_023724105.1). Classification (NCBI taxonomy): domain Eukaryota; kingdom Metazoa; phylum Chordata; class Actinopteri; order Cypriniformes; family Cyprinidae; genus Carassius; species Carassius gibelio. Next base: position 26,344,743 of record NC_068410.1, on the reverse strand, counting down.
AGAGTGCAATGTCTATGCTCAAATGAAAAAAAAATAAATAGAAAATGTGTGTGAAATGCACAATGTGCATTGTTTAAGCTTGCATTCAGTTCAGTAAAATAAAAAAATAAAAACTAACAAAAAAAATGATTTAACTAAAGTGGGCATGCTGTGATCTGTGCTGTATTTTTTCATTGTAACTGAAAGGTTCCGTCTGAAAAAAAATATATATATATATATATAAAACAACATGGGAGAGGGAGAGATCGTCATTCCGGGAAATGGGACGGGAATTTCTCCCAGTTATTTTGTGTGATTGGGACGGGATCTTTTTTTGCGGGAGGGGGACGGGAGAGATTTGAAAATCCACTCCCGTGTCACCATCACCCTCTACTTCACACACACACACACACACCTGCCATAGCAGCCACGAGTCGCATCGGAGTGACGTCAACTCCCCCTTGAACTGATTGGCTAGAGGCACAGATGTCAATTTAGAACTTGCGGCCAATGGTGATGCTGAACCCCCCCCTGATTTACATGAAACTCAAACTGCAACTTTTAGAAACGCAAGCGCAGAACGTGGAAACAAGACCAAAGGGGAAAAGACCACAAGCACACAAAAAAATATCATATGAGCAGGAAACCTGATTTTGTTTGCGATTTGGAAAATGTTGAATTCATGTTTCAGATTTGTGTAATCCATGACTGCGCTGTTTGTTATTTTAAAAAATTGCATTTGTTTTTCGGTTTTGTACGTTATTATTTTACTCGTGTTTTTAAATATTTTACTTATGCGCATTATTTTTCGATCTTTGACTGCAATACATTTGGCAGGAAAATAATCCTATATGGGAGCCCTGAATGTGTTTTGTGTGCTGGTATGAAGTATGTCACCATTACCGTATTGTGGTTCATATGCCTATTGTTCATGTCTGTGAGTGTATTAATGGCAAAACGTTTTTTAAACAAAAAGTTAACAATGCCAGTATTTACACACTCCCAAACACCAGCATCCTGTATCTAAAATGAGAACGTTTGTAGACGTGTGACAGAAATAAAGTCAATATGTTAAGTTATTTTTTAAGTGAAGCTGGTAATGCTGTTTGTGGAGTTGTTTAATCAAATCTTGAGAGATTTAAAGTTTCATATCTTCAGTTCATCTAAGGCTGTGGCTGAAGAAAGTTGTAGTTTGTGTTCTTATTTCTCTTTCTTTCAGTGCTTGTTCACAGCAGGTGTTTGAATGATTAAATGTTTCAGAAACATCATACTAACCTTTAAATAACATTATTTTAAATAACAACTTTAAATAACATCATTAAGGAAACTGGACATTTTTATGTTTTTGGAATGTTACAAATCAATGTTCCTAGAATGTTGAATTTAAAATAAAAATTAAGTTGACAGAACGTTTGAGGAACATCATACCTTTTAAAAACTTTCCTCTAACATCAAGAAAACTGGACACTTTTTTATGTTCCGAGAAACAACACTGAATATTTGGAGAATGTTCTTGTAACAAAATTTGGTATTAGTGTGTTATGTGTAAGCCAGGTTAAAGAGATGGGTCTTTAATCTAGATTTAAACTGCAAGAGTGTGTCTGCCTCCCAAACAATGTTAGGTAGGTTATTCCAGAGATTAGGCGCTAAATAGGAAAAGGATCTGCTGCTCACAGTTGATTTTGATATTCTAGGTAATCAAATTGCCTAAGTTTTGAGAATGCAGCGGACGTGGAAGACTATAATCTAACAAGAGCTTGTTCAAATACTGAGGTGCTAAACCATTCAAGGCTTCATTTAAATCTATTCGCTGTTTGAAAGGGAGCCAGTGCAGTGTTGACAGAACCAGGCTAATATGGTCATACTTCCTGGTTCTAGTAAGGACTCTAGCTGCTTCATTTTGGACTAACTGGAGTTTGTTTATTAAGCGTGCAGAACAAACACCCAATAAAGCATTACAATTATCTAACCTTGAGGTCATAAACGCATGGATTAACATTCCTGCATTTGACATTGAGAGCATAGGCCGTAATTTAGATATATTTCTGAGATGGAAAAATGCAGTTTTACAAATGCTAGAAATGTGGTGTCACAGTCTTCTGTCTTTGGTGCCATGTGCTCTCTCCTGTCTATTTTCTAACCCCACCCATCTTGTTACCTCATCATTGTTATAGTTGCTCCACCTGTGTTTCTCCCTTTCCTCTGGACTCCATTCCTCTAAACTCCACTCACCTGTTCTCTTGTTACCTCATTCCTTGATTTAATTTGTCCCAGCTGCTTACCTGATTGCCACTTCTTTATAAGCTTCCTGTGTTTTCTGTTCTGGGCTTGTTTGTCTCACATAGGTACCCGTTAATGCCTTTGATGCCTGTCTACTCTGTGTTCAGTCTATGTCTTGTAACTTTTGGTTTTTCCCCCTTCGGGATGGTTTCAGTTGTGTTTTTGTTTCTTTTTGGTGACGTATAAATAAAGTCTTCCCATCTGCCTGCACTTGAGTCTTCGCCTCTTGCGATCCATGACAGTACAAACAAGCCATTTGAAGATTCAGCGGCGATGGGGATTTTCTTATGCCCAGCTTCCGGATGACCAAGGATCCAGACCCCTACCATTGGGCCGCATCCCTGCCCACAAGACAATCGTCCCTTCGGGCTGTATGGCGAGGACCTCATTGATGCTGTCCAAGGGCTAGGGCTTGAGGAGAACACCCTCATCCATCTGTTTTTAGTAGGCCTGGACGAGCCTGTCAACTGGGTGGAACTGGGGGAGCTAGATAATTGGTCCTATTGGGAGATGGTCGACAACATCATTGATTTAAAGGAGGTGGAACTGCTGGAGGGTGCCCCCTCCCAATATGGGCTGCTGTACCAGGACCTCCTCAGGTAATGCCGACCACTTCCAGTTTCTTGGGGTCATTCTCTGGGCACGTTGGGCTTATACGCAGGATCCTCCACTGATGTCCGCGAGGGATGCAATGGCTGCTCCCGATTCCCCCGAGGCGGCGGTGACCGCTCCTAAAGCTCCAGAGTTGAGTCAGGTTCCGGTTGACCCTTCAAAGTCGAGTCAGGTGTTCATGGACTCTCCGGAGTCAGGGTTAGTCACCGTCGAGCTTCCAGAGTCAGGGTTAGTCACCGTCGAGCTTCCAGAGTCAGGGTTAGTCACCGTCGACCCTCCAGAGTCGAGTCAGATTCCTAATGACCCTCCAGAGTCGAGTCAGATTCCTAATGACCCTCCAGAGTCGAGTCAGGTGCTCGTGGACCTGCCAGAGTCGAGTCAGGTGCTCGTGGACCCGCCAGAATCGAGTCAGGTGCTTCAAGGACAGAGTCAAGTCACCGATGAGCTTCAAGGACAGAGTCAAGTCACCGGTGAGCTTCAAGGACAGAGTCAAGTCACCGGTGATCTTCATGAACAATGGCAAGTCACCACTGATCTTCATGAACAAATGCAAGTCACCACTGATCTTCATGAGCAGAGTCAAGTCAGCACCGATCTTCTGGAATCCAGTGTAAACACCATGGGATTATCAGAGTTTTGTCACTTCTCTGTGGAACTACTCAAGTCTCTCCTTGCCTCTGCGGAACTTCCAGAGACTCATCATGCCTCAGCCGAACTCTTTGATCACCCGACGGATCCTGTTGTAGCCACAGTGGTCTTCTGCTCCGCCCTGGAGGGCTCTCGTCCTGACCACACGGTTGTTGTGGTCTTCTGCTCCGCCCTGGGGGGGCTCTCGTCCTGCCCACACGGTTGTGGTGGTCTTCTGCTCTGCCCTGGGGGGCTTCAGCCCTGACCACACGGTTGTGGTGGTCTTCTACTCCGCCCTGGGGGACTCCGGCCTCAACCACAAGGACGTGGTGGTCTTCTGCTCCGCCCTCATGGGCGTCACGTGATGTCCTTCTTGGACTTGTTTTTTTGTGTTTATTTTTTGTTCTGCAGTCTGTTTCTTTCTTTCTGTTTCCCCCTATGGACCTGGCCCTCCGTCCCTTCCCCTGATCCTCCGCCAGTCCACCTCCCTCCTGGGTTTCTTGTCTGTGTCTCTTGTCTCTGTTTCCCCATTTTACCTGGTCCTCTTGTCTCTGTTTTACCATTTTATCTGGCCCTCCATCCCTCCCCCTGATCCACCTCCGTTCCGCCTCCCTCCGTGATTTATTATTTTGGAGTGTCTGGAATCCACTCCTTAAGGGAGGGGTTCTGTCACAGTCTTTTTGTCTTTGTCTTTCTGTGAGCACATGGATCCGTGACACGTGGCTTTCTAAGGAAAGATTGATATGAAATAGCATACATAGGTTCCTAACTGATGACGAAGAATTGACAGAGCAGCCATCAAGTCTTAGACAGCATTCTAGGTTATTACATGCAAAGTTTTTAGGTCCTATAATTAACACCTCTGTTTTTTCAGAATTTAGCAGTAAGAAATTACATGTAATCCAGAAATTACTTATCATCGTTACTTTTTTTAAATTGGTATGTTTCGCCGGGCCACGAAGAAATATAGAGCTAAATATCATCCGCATAAAAGTGAAAGCTAACACCATGTTTCCTGATGAAATTTCTAAGAGTAGCATGTAAAGCATTAAGAGTAACGGCCCTAGTACTGAGACTTGAGATACTCCATACTGCACTTGTGATCGATATGATACCTCTTCATTCACTGCTACGAATTGATGGCGGTCATATAAGTACGATTTAAACCATGCTAATGCACCTCCATTAATTCCAACAAAGGTTTCTAGTCTATGCAAAATAATTTTGCGGTCAATAGTGTCCAATAGCACTAATAGAGAGATACAACCATGATCAGACAATAAGAGCAGGTAATTTGTAACTCTAAGGAGAGCAGTCTCAGTATTATGATACGGTCTAAATCCTGACTGGAAATCATCAAAGATACCATTTTTCTGTAAGAAGGAATATAATTGTGAGAATACTACATTTTCTAGTATCTTGGAAAGAAAAGGGATATTAAAGATCAGTCTATAATTAACTAGTTCTTTGGGGTCAAGTTGTGTTTTTTTTTATAAGAGGCTTAATAACAGCCAGTTTTAAGGTTTTGGGGACATATCCTAATGACAATAAGGAATTAATAATAGTCAGAAGAGGACCTATGACTTCTGACCTCTTTTAGGAGGGTCTAACATACATGTTGTTGGTTTAGATGATTTAACAAGTTTATACAATTCTTCCTCTGCTATAGTAGAGAATGAGTGGAACTGTTCCTCAGGAGAGCTATAGTGCACTGTCTGATGTGATACTGTAGCTGATAACAATGATGATAACAATTTAATCTCTAATAGTATAAATCTTAGAAGTAAAGTAGTTCATAAAGTCATTACTGCTGTGATGTTGGGAAATGTCAATACTTGTTGATACTTTATTTTATGTTAATTTAGCCACTGTATTGAATAAATACCTGGGTTTATGTTTGTTTTCTTCTAAAAGAGATGAAAAGTAATCAGATCTAGCAGTTTTTAATGCTTTTCTGTAGGAAAGTTCATTTTCCTGTCAAGCAATACGAAATACCTCTAGCTTTGTTTCCCTCCAAGCTGCACTCCATTTTCTGGGCTGCTCTCTTTAGGGTGCGGGTGTGCTCATTATACCATGGTGTCAGACTGTTTTCCTTAACCTTCCTTACGCATAAAGGAGCAACTATTTAAAATGCTAGAAAAGAGAGAGTACATAGTTTCTGTTACATCATCAAGTTGTTCTGAGTTTTTGGATATGCTAAGGAATTGGGATACATCAGGAAGATTACTTACAAAGCAGTCTACTTGTAACAAGAAATAGAATTTACAGTTTTAGCTATATGAAATTTGCACAAAACTAAATAATGATCTGAGATATCATCGCTTGGCTGCATAATTTCAACGCCATCAACGTCAATTCCATGCATCATGACATCCCAAGATTCATCGGTGCTCCAGTTAAAGTGGACCTCACTACCTCGTAACACAGTAGCGTTCTTAGGTTCTAGATGGATAAAAGAGGCTACAGCTGTGAAGAGGAGAGGCTTAATTGCATAAACGTACTAAATTACAAACATAACCTCAGTTCCCTGAGATATGGGAACAAGTACTGCCTCTTCTATTTGGCCATTGGTTTGTGCAGTAGGTTTTAAAAATGTACAACTGTAATGGTTCAGCAGCAATGCTGCACAAACCTATGGCCACGAAACCTGCCAAAGCCAAAGAGTCATATGGCTACATAAGTGGCTGCTTCGCCATAGGATTCAGGTAACTTCGACTGAATCGATGACTAAGTTGTGCAACTGAATGGCATGGCTAGCAACGCAGTACTCATTTCCATATCTCAGAGAACCAAGGTTAAGTTTGTAACCAAGTATATTCCCTATCCACACTTAACTCGTACTGCATTTTTGCTAGATGCTATGGGAACAATACAATCACACCCTGCCGTGGCAGAGGAACAACAATGGTCATCCTTGACCTAGGCACCTCAGGGCCCAAGAGAACAAGAACAATAAATCCCTCCAGGGTAATGGGCTAAGCCTTACGAAGGCCTCTTCCAGCTGAGTGTTCGTTACAGAAGACTTGCACAGCCTCAACATCTATTGGGGACAAGAGTGCACAAGTAAGCTCTCTGATAGGTCTGGGCATATAACATCCAAACTGCACTCAGAGTGAACTGTGCACCAGTAAAGCAGAAAGAACCCTTGCCAGCAAGGCAGGGACATCCAGGTAATAGAACCTAGCAAAAGTAGACGGCGAGGCCCAACCAGCTGCCGCACAAATTTCTGTAATGGTCATGTCACCAGACCATGCACATGAAGAGGTGATGCCTCTAATTCAGTGGGCTCATACTCCCAAGGGCCCTTGTAGGCCCGAGGAAGAGTAGGCTAGCAGAATAATGCCAATTATCCACTTAAAAAGTCTCTGCTTCATGACCAAGTTTCCTTTAGCACAGACACCAAAGCAAACAAAGAGCTGTTCTGACTGCCTAAACTGGAGGGAACACTTAATATAAACTTTCAGAGCCCTAACAAAACAGATTAAATTCAACTCCTGGTCCTCTTCTGAGGGAGGAAGCACAGAGAACTTGATAACCTGTGCTCTGAATGGAGTTGAGCACAACATAGGTATATAGCTATACCATGGTTTCAGGACAACATTGGAGTCTCTTACAAGTCCCCCACTCACTTGACTGATGCTAATACTAGTAGCAGAGCGGTTTTAAACATCAGGGAACGAAGGTCGACGGACTGCAGCAGCTAGAAGGGAGGACCCTTTAGGGCCCTCAGAACAGTGGCAGGACCCATGTCGGGACAGTAAGAGGTTGGGCGGATTAAGCCTCCTGGCTTCCTTCAGAAAATGAACAACAAGGTTGTTCCTGCCCACCGATTGGCCCGTTATTTGGGCATGAGAAGCTGCTATCTCTGCCAAATAGACCTTGAGCGTGGATGGGGAGCATCCCTTATACAACAGCTCCTGCAGAAAGGACAGGATCACCACGTTACTAGTGAGTGGGTCCCCATGGTTATCTGGATGTGAAAGTAGTCTTCTTTCAGGTCCAGAGAAAAGAACCAGTCCCCTGGGCAGATTTGTGAGATTATCTGTTTCAGTGTAATCATTCTGAATGGCCGTCTCATGAGTGTTATGTGGAGGGGTTGGGAAGAACTCAGATGCAGACAGGATGTAACAAACACAGGGTTTATTAATACAAAAAGGGGAAAACAAAACCCACGAGGGGGAAAACAATGACTAGGGAAGACACTAAATAACTCTACAAAACACAATAAAAAGGTAAACAAAGACTCTGAACACTAACTACTAACAAACACTCACGGTAGTACAAAGACTTCTAGGAGGGGTTACAAGGACACGATATCTCGGGAGGCTGACGGGAAGAAACACATATGTGGAACAATCTCAGACGTGGAACAATGACAAATGATGAACAATCTCAATTGAGGTACAATCACTAATGAACCGACGAAAGACAGAGCACACTAGGAGATCTAAATAGGGGAACAATTAAGACACGACAGGTGGCACAGATAGGACAATCACGACAAGACTAGGATAACAAGGGGGGCGGGGCAAGGGAACGAGACAACACAAGCACATGGCCCAAAGACAAGGCCATGTGCTTGTACACAAAACACGGGTCTGCCATGATCCTGCCTCAAGACTAGGGAAAATCAAGGACACGAGGGCAGAATCATGACAATTAGGGTGTGATTCAGACATCTGAGATCAAGGATGGTCTGAAGGCCGTCTGTCCTTCTTGGAGATGTGGAAGTAATGGCTGTAGAAGCCTGACTCGCTCTGGGTCAAAGGGGCCACCTCTTTGGCTCCTCGTCCAGACGGCTGCATTAGGTTTCTTCTGGTAGAGACTGTCAGGGTATTGGAATACCTATGAGATGCATGATACTATATCCAGCCCACTGAGGGACTCAAGTGGGAGTGCTGTATGGGAAAGTCACAAACTAAGAGAATCAGCCTCTGAATCTGTATGAAAAGTTGCTGTTCCAATTGGTTCTTCAATAGAGCCTCAAAAACCACCTGGTAAATGCCTACAAGACAGAGACCATTCCAAACCCAGCTCCCCGACGGCTTTTGAGAGGACACAGAGTAATTCGGCCCAGGCTAAATGTCACTGGGCTCAGACAGAGGCAGGGGGCGGGGTCAGCGATCAAGCCCGACAGCTCCTCCACATCCGAAGCTGCTAATGACATGCTGTCATCATCATTCCCACCAAACAAGACCAGATCACTCGTGCACGCAGAGGGATGCCGGTCAGTCGGAGTGAAGAGAACGGGGGAAGCCTCTCTGTGTGGAGAGAGCAAGGTACATGGGACCTGAGCTGACATAAGCTTGCTCGCATCTGAGTGCTGAGATCCTCTGCCCCACTGTTGTTCCTCACAAGTTCTGAGCAGAGCACAGAGAGGCAAGATTTATGCTCCCACAGTGGGAGCAATTCATCGGGTGAGCGTGGATTCTGCTTGGGATTTCCCTAGGCAGGAAGCAATGGCCGTCATTGCCATGTAAGGGAGCCCTGCACATACCTCAGTAACAGGACAGTATTTGAAACAATGCCGTGAAATTTGCTCTTTAGAAATGTGCTCTTAGAGGGCTCACCAGATGGCGGTAGAGGAAGTGGATCGCTGCTGCACATCACCGAAACCAGCGGAAAAACGGCGAATCAGCTGAGCATACTGGTTCCATTGTGATGCGTATCAAAGACAATTATGAAGAAATGTTGTCATCACTGAAGGAGAAGAAATCTGAATCATATGGCAAAGTGGGCGCTTATATAGCCAGATAACACCGCCCATTCTGATGGGCTTTAGCAGGCCTCGCGGCCATAGGTTTGTGCAGCACCACTGCCGAGCTATTGGTTTGCTTTTAAAACATACTGCATGGACCAAAGGCTTCAGTTCAGGAGAACTGAAAAAATTACTTTTTCCCATAGCTGTTACAAGAAGGGACAGATACAGATAATGAGAGTTTATTTTGAACAACCAGATGAGTGATCGGCAGTGCAGGTAATGGTAACGAGGTGAGTAGATATCCAGGTGATGTGGACTTAAAAGACTCAGTACATCTTCTTGTAGATGGAGATCGGATGGAGACACACAGGACTGGAGAAGAATCGTGAGCACACTCAGGAGATGAGGAACGACTAGGACGACTTGGAGAGAATACAAGGGAACAGGTAAACAGCACTGGAGTCCTATAGGTAAGCACATTGTTAGCGTCTTGGTGCAAATGTTACCAGACAATGACTGAGAGTGAGAGTGGTGCTTGAGAGCTGGAGGTAATTGCTGGATAGATGACGTGCAGGTGTGTGTAATCAATACTCAGGAGAGGGAGTGCGCTGTGACTGAGTGAGGGTGGAGTCTTGCGTGATTGTTGTCTTTTCTGCGATATATATTGCGATATGAAATATATTCAAAAAAAAATTCTTACAAACAAAAATGGGATGAGCACACTTACATTCTCATTTTAAATGATTTAATCGTAGACACCATCGTGTCAATTGACTAATATGCAAGACAGCGCTTGTGCTGTTTGAAGAAGGTGAGTGTGCGGCCGCCGGCTCTCTCTCTCTCTCTCTGTCTCTCTCTGTCTCTCTCTGTCTCTCTCTCTCCCTCTTGCTCGCTCGCTCTTTCTCTCTCTCTGCCCTGTCAAAACTTTCACTCTATGATGGTTAAGATGTGCAATTAATCCGCGAATCACATTCGTCAAGGGCCGGGGAGCAGCTGGCCCGTACAGTTAATGAATAACGGAATCACTACTACAGCCTACATCGCACATCCTGCGATGTGACTATCGTGGATTCGTACATTGCGATATCGATGCTTAAACGACACATCGTGCAGCCCTAGAGTGAAGTATTGATAGGGAACTGTAGAAACTGGAGTAACCTTTATTTATATAGTGCTTTAAACAAAATACATTGCGTCAAAGCAACTGAACAACATTCATTAGGAAAACAGGCTGAGGCGCTACCCGCGACGGAACGGTGGCAACCGGAGAGACACATCAGGGCAAGATGTGCTGGATGGCCTCAGTCTGCTTCTGTACCGCCGAGAACTGCTGGGCAAAGTCCTCGACAGTGTCGCCGAACAGGCCTGCCTGGGAGATGGGAGCATCGAGAAAGCTAGCTTTGTCCATGTCCTTCATCTCAGCCAGGTTCAGCCAGAGATGGCGCTCCTCGACCACCAACGTGGACATCACCTTCCCGAGGGACCGCGCCGTGACCTTCGTCGCCCGTAAGGTGAAGTCAGTCGCCGTGTGCAGCTCCTGCATCAACCCCGGGTCGGTACCACCCTCGTGCATTGCTTTGAGCGCCTTGGCTTGGTGTACCTGCAGGATAGCCATGGCATGCAGGGCAGAGGCAGCTTGGCCCGCAGCACTGTAAGCCTTGGCAGCGAGTGCGTCCGACAGCTTACAGGCCTTGACCGTGAGACGCGGACGATTCCTCCAAGTGGCGGCGTTTTGTGGGCACAGGTGCACCGCAACCACTCTCTCCACCTGGGGAACCTCCACGTACCCCCTGGCTGCCCCGCCGTCGAGGGTGGTGAGGATGGAAGAGGCTGCATGGGACAGGCACTGCGGGAGGAGTGAGAGGTCCGTGGGGCGTGGCCCGGGGAGAAGCTCTCACTGTAATCCTCAGATCTCCCAGAGCGCCAGCCGGCGGCCCTCTGCTCGAGCCAGAGAGACCGGGACGGGTGGCGACAGAGGGGTCTGCTGCACTCCCCTTGAGGAGTGAGAGACGCGATCGCAGCGCTGCCATGTTCATATGCCCGCAATAGACGCATGAATCATCCACGAGCGCAGCCTCAGCGTGTTGGACGCCCAGACACTGCAGACAACGCTCGTGACCGTCAACCGAAGACAGGAAAGGATTAAAAGGACCAGGGGAATCGCCGTTTCTCAGGGACACCACTGTAACGCGCCGTCACACCGACCAGGAACAGCTTCAAACAAAAACAAAGATGATGGCTTTGTAGCGACTTCTCTCATCAGCTACTCGGCTCCGAAGCAAAAATCTAATGAGTGGATGCACCTGTCGCCCTATTTATACCCGTCGGCACGGGAGTGGCTCAGGTGTGTTAATCCACTAGCCAATTTTCACTGGCGTTTTCTCTTAATTTCACAGATGATTGGCCTCCCAAGTGAGACCCCATTTGTCGGTCGACATAACTCGTAGTGACCGACAGATAGGCAACAGTGTGTCAGTAATGCAAAATGATAGTTAAAGGCAGTTAATCATTGAATTCAGTGATGTCATCTCTGTTCAGTTAAATAGTTTCTGTGCATTTATTTGCGATCAAGTCAACGATATCGCTGTAGATGAAGTGATGAAGTGGAGTCTGTGATGTTTTCTGACATGACACACATTCTTTGTTAAAGTGTATTACTTTATTAAAGGGACAATAAGTAACTTTTTAGGTATTTTATTATCTAAAATCAATATTTTTATTCATAAATATGCCCTCAATGGTGTACAAATACCTATGCCAATGTTTAAACTAATCCTCGTAAATGAAGAATTTATTATCTTTATATACATGGGACGGGTAGGTCGACGGAGGCTTCCATGTAGTTCCGCCATCTTGCAAAACTATAATAGCAGAGAGGGACAAAAAGTACTAAGCCAACGCGTTTCCACAACGCATTTTCGGTCAGAGCCAGAAACGCAGGTGCAGAGCAGTGAGAGGCGCTTGAAACTGCACCGGCAAGTTTAAAAGTCTGGATTGCATTCTTATTATGGACCATACATATGCCGGGCCACAGGAGAAGAAAACATCGTCGCCAAAACAGTCAAAAATAGAACGTAAAAGGAAACGTGACCGTAGATTACAGAAAACAAGAGTTAATGTCGGGGAAGCTTTTTCTAGGTGGAAAGAGCTAATGCTGGATAAAGATTTCATAAGAGACGCTGAAGTGGCCAGTTTTCTTCTCGACAGGTAAGTCAGTGTTACAATCTATATTACAATATTTTTTTTATATCTAACAATGCACATTATTCAGAAAATATAACGAATAAAGAAGACATAACTACTAATTACAATATTTCATGTTTTCCACAGTCAGTAATTCATACTGTAACATTCGTTTGTTTATGGTCATGTTGCTGTTTGTTTGAAATAACACACCTGTTCACCTGAAGGAAAAATCGCCTACCGTAGATGCAACTCGCATTTGAAAAAGCGAGGCGCTGGAGAGCAAAATTAGTTTGAATGCAAAATACAATTTCACCACTAGATGGGAGTAATTCCTACTTAGTGTCCCTTTAAAGAAGAAGAAGAAGATGCATTTCATCCATCATGTTTAATAAACACCTTTTAAATTTCTTATTTCATAATATGTTCTTTTTTAAATGTTCTAAATGTGTTCTGTACTGTATAAATTTAAATTAGTCTCTTATGTTCACCAAGGCTGCATTTATATATAAAAAAATAAAAATTAAAAAAAAACTTTCGAGAAAGAACTGTTTTATATATTTAAAAATGTTATTTATTCCTGTGATCAAAAAATAAAAATAAAAAAATAAAAAAAAATAACTTGTTTTGTCAGCAGCCATTGTTCTAATCTTCAGGTAATCCAAGTGATATTCTGTATTAACATGCATTCAACTTTAATCCTACAGATTTTTTCTTGGAAGCAAAATCGGATAAACACACAAGCCTTTACTTAGTAGATGACACACTCACCTTGGATTACACATAGCTGGAGGATGCATTTTGCCAGAGAAACAGTTAGACCATTGTTCTGCACAGCAAGGACACAGTAGAGAAAATATTTCCAATGTCACATTATATAAAATTGTACTGTTTACTTTGTTTACAACATCAGCTACTCACAGGAATGGTGCAGTCATACGTAAACAGTTTACATTAAATTGTTGTGAAATATTGTCAAGCCAGGACGAAATACTGCCTGATGTACAAATGCTTTAGCTAAAACTTCCAAAATGTTACTATTTTGTAAATCAAATTTTTCTATGAGCTCATGTTAACTGAGAAACTATGTGAATTATATGTACTTACAAAATATATTTGTCACACTGCTCGACCTCAGGCAAATAAATAAATATGATTTAATAATCTAAAATTAGAAATGAAGACCAGTTATAGGGCCTAAATATACACTTTCCATTCAGCATTCATAAAAGTGTATAACCTAAATATAGGCATTAATAAAAAATATTAATTCAAGTATAATAAAAAATACATAATTCTCATACAATGTGTGGAAACAAACCTGTTAATAATGTGTGTGTAATGGTCATGAAAATAATAAGAAAATTATAAGAAATAATAAGAAAATTATATATATATTATTATTCTTTTTATCTTTCAAGTTTGGATTAATCTACTGCTAACATAGTAAAAATATAAGATAATTCAAGGCAACATATAAACCAAATACTGTTTCACCTTAAAACGTTAAAAAGTCACCATTTACACTTATGACCCAACTTTGTCTAACTTATAAAATAATTTATCGTATATGTACCAAAACACAATCATAAAAGCGTCATCTGGGTTATGAATTCTGCATTCCAGGATGGGTTATACAGCATACCAGAGATAAATCATGTTTCCCACAGTCAGTATAGCAGTTTCTTGGCCACTGTAGGTGGTGGCCAAAACCAGCCAGTTAAATATTACTGAAGGCAACATGGCCTTTTTAGCCTTGAACTGGCCACTGTAAATATCCTCCAGTGACTCACAGGCTATGGTGAATATTTTAGTGAAGGCCTAAAATAATGTCTGAAATTTGCTGCTTTAGTTAAGTCACATGTGAGGCCCACTCCTTGTCTTCCATTCACTATCTCAAGGGAATTTTTTTAAGGTCATTTCCTATTTGCTGAATTGGCACCACCCTGGTAGAACATTTTTGCTCTTTAAAAACACACAATTTGTTAAGAATAAAACATCATGAAGCAGACAGCGCCTGTAAAACTCTCTTTATTGGTAAATCAACCATTCATTTCTGTCTGCATACAAAGTGCATTAGAACGGCCAACCGACAGCAGAGAATGGCTTCCAGCAGGTACTGACATCACACATTCAGACTGAAATCAGACACAATAGACTGAAAAAGCGAATTGTGATTGACGTCCTTTCACAGTGTTTCTGTCTAATTTTAACTTTAGCTTCACTGTGGTTGTAACTACAGTTCTACATCCTAGAACCATATTGTGTAGTCCAACTGAAGAATTTATGCATGTAGAAGAACAGTGAAGTACAGTACAGTACAAGTTTTGGACACATCTACTCTGGCTTTATTATTACTATTTTCAATATTTCAGGGTAATAACAGAAATATCAAACAAAACAAAACTATTATTTTGTAGCTTAATGTATTTTCAATGTTTTTGTTGTTGTTGTTTTGTTTTTGTCTGAGGGAGCAAATTTGAAACTTTACGTAGTGTTTGTATTTTTATTAGTGCTGTCAAACGAATTATCGCAATTAATCACATCCAAAATAAGTTTTTGTTTACAAAATATATGAGTGTGTACTGTGTATATTTATTATGTATATATAAATACAAACACATGCATGTATACATTTACAAAAAACAAGTTAAATATATTAAATACAAATATTTTATTTTGCATGTGATTAATTGTGATTAATTGTTTGACAGCACTAATTATTTCTATTATAATAAACAAAAAAAACTTCCCTCATTTCATTTGCAATTGGCTAAAACTTACTAGTCAATTACCAATCCTTCTGTAAAACAATAAGACATTTTATATAATTAATATTACCATGTAATAGCTGTACAGGCTCAACAGTATGCAAAATTATTTTTACAAATATTATGGATAATATTGGCTTTTTAAATTGAATTCTGTCAAATTTTGTAAAGTTTCATGGTATTAGCAAAAACAAACTGTGGTCAGTGTTCATACCCAGTAAACCTTGTTTTATTCATAGTTTTCAATAAGAAGGGGATATCAAGTACCTGCTCATGTTAGCATCTACAACAGATAGCTCATGGCTAGCTTAGCTTGGCTAAGTGCTTGACGAATTTGATCGAATAACAACATAATGGGATTATTCTCCAACCATCTGAAAGTTTATAACTATTCATTTCCTATATGTTCAGTCTACCTTTAGCATTTAGCACTGTGGCAAAGTGTGTCCAAAATATGACTGTTAGTGTACTTACTGTACAATATAAGACACACAGAGAGGTATTTGTAAGTATTAGTTTACCACTTTTTTGGCACAGCTATTTGGGATACTATAGAATAAAGACACAAAATATTAGTTTTAAAAGTAGTACAATAAGCTATTTTCTATATGTACAATAAGAAAAACACATCCTTTTAAATTCACTTGAAACTTGCCACTTAAGATAAAGCAACTCTAGTGTAAAAAGGCATTTTGCAAACTCAAAAAGCTAGAGTTGTCATGGGGGCTTGAAGTTCTGAGTGCATATTCTGCAGAGCAGTGGTGTCACATTTGGCTCGGGCAAAGCTGCGGTGAAAGTATTTGTGGGCGATTTTTGGATGGCTCCGGGGCAAGTGGGGTGTCACTTCAAGCTGAAATATAAAGTACAAAATATCAGAAAATAAAAAACATGGAAAATGTGTTCATAGTAATAAGCTTATAATAGAAGCCTTGAAGTCAAGTGTTTTAGAGAGTTTAAATCATTTGTATTGTGTGATTTACCACCACGGCCAATTCTGTCCTCAGCACTTTATGAAATAGCTTGCAGCAGGGTATATAAATCTAATACGTAAAAATCATCTTAAATTGTAGATAAGATTTTCATTTCATTTCCTTAGTGTGTGTCATTTTTTCTTTCTTTTTTTTGCTGAGTGGACGTTCCACTTGTTATTATAGTGTCTGAAAATGACAGCCGCAATTTCTCTCGTAGCTCTCAGATGTATCTATCTGTTCTTATGAAATCACAACACAAATGTGTCGCAACCTTGACATTCACTGACCTAAACCTTTGGTTTATTACAAAAAATGTTATTTTATAGCGGGTCAGAACCCAGAACCTTGCGGAAAGATTAATGCCGGAGCAACAAATCATGCTTGACATTCAAATGCTGATCCATGCATTTCTTCACTGACCAATAAAACCCTGCGACGGACTGCGGCAGAATTAGGCATCAAATCAAATATTTCACAAGTTCATGTTTTCTCCTTAAATCACAGTGTAATCAGACATTATACAAAATGACCATCTCATTGTACTTTTAAAATTGCTGCTTACAAGGTTTTTGAACTTTTCTAATCCTCCTGATATTGCATGTTGTTCATTTCATCAATACATCACAAAGCCAATTCATCAAAACAGTAAAAGTGCATGTTAAATTATTTATACATAATATATATGACTTCACAACCTGCATGTCTATTTATTTACGGTCCAGCCCACTTGCCTGCTAGGAATTCATTGTCAGGGCATTTCTGTAACTAATGTAAATATATACAAATAATATTGTTAATATTCTATAAATGTAACAATAAAAAAAATAAAAAAAATAAATAAAAACATTTGGAAAAAAGGACCAAAATATGAACATAAATGTCTAATGGCCATAAAAAATGAGAGTCCTGATCACTCTGTTATAGTTTAATTTAAAACAATGACCAGCTGGATGTAAATAATCCATATTATAAACTATTTATTACTATTTAAGATCTCAGTAAATCAGTTTTAAGGGCCACTTGTAATGTTAGTCAATTTATTTTCTATCTTAGAAGTCACTCCTTTACTCATATATCAGTAGATCTAGGGTTATTTACAGTAACTGTGAGGGCCAGATATCTGAACACTGAATTTCATGAATTAATATTCTTAGTATAGTAAATAAGCTATTAAAGTTACAGTACCTTTTCATAGTACTCAATGAACTCTGCTATCTTAAAGTATAAATAAAATTGAAGGTACATAAGCAAGCCATTGCTAATAGGAATTTTCTTTTGAGCAATCAATTGTCCCTGATTCACCAGGTTAAGATATCTTCAGTCCTGGACACTTGAGTTTTATACTCTACCAAATGGTATCCTACAACGCCACCACGTGGCAAAAAAAAAAAACACTTGTATTACCTGTGTGGGAAAATCCAGGTCCAAAATCATCAGCTTCAGACCACTAGTCTTCCTGTGGATGACAGCAATCACACAGTTAAGAGCATACTGTCCCTTCATCTGCTATAAATGCTTCCTGTATAACGTGTTTATAGCCATAATTCCATTATTCAAGAGTTTTATTCACTGTTTTGGTGTAGTTCACCAAACTATCGGATGCACTTTGAACAAGGCATTTTCTGCATCCTGGGCCTTCAAACAAAACAGTTGTGTGTAAATTCCATAAAAAATAAAAAAAGACAGGAAAAGCATGAAAATAATAAAACTGAAACCCTAAACCCCAACAGTATATGGCCATCCAGACAAGTCAATAGCACATTTTATTACTGACACTGGTAACAGAAAATATTTGCATGATGTTGACAAGAACCAAGAACACTGTCATATCAGCTAGAAAAACAAACGCACCAAAAAATACTAAATGCACCTTCCATAGAAATATATATTTGAAAAAAGTAACAACATAGACAGTACATATAAACATATACAACATAGATGTCAAATAATTGACAAAACAAAGTTCAAATACTTGTTAGGTTGTAAATCTAATAATAATTCAACTCTGATTAAACAAAACACCTAGAATAAATACTTTTTATGTCTTTATTGAACACATAGGACCCAGCAATTGCCATAGCAAACATTATAAACTGTTCAAGTGTTCAATAAAAATATTCCAAAAGTATTTTGTTTGAGCAAGTTAAAGCTGCTGTAAGTGTGGTAGGTTGTCCCGCTGCTTTCTGCCAGTGTTAAGTGAATTTGATCACTACAAAACCCACCCCCTGAATACACGCAAAATGAGTGACACATCAACGTTTTCTGATTGGCTAACGTTTGTCTATTTAAAGGAAGTCAGGTCACTTGTGAGTGTTTTATTTTTATTTTTTTCTGTATTCTTCTCTAAGCAATTTAGGAGAAAGATCTCAGCCAAAGTTTATACTTTAAAGAAATCTGAAAGAATGAGCTAAAAAAAAAAAAAAAAAAAAAAAAAAAAAAAAATCACTGTGTGATTTTGAAGAGGCCTACATCAGTGACTCCTGTCTGATAACAGGGACATTTTGTTTGTAATATCGAAAAAGTGAATCATTTTCAGCAGCTTTAAACAAAAAGCTTTAAACTGTAACAATACGTTTAAATTGCTTGACTTTTTGTATAATCAAGCAATTTAGTTACACAAATATAAAGGAAAAACTTATTCAGATGCAAGTATCTAGTCCAGTGGTTCTCAACCTCACTGACTCAAACACAATATTATAGGCGTTTATTATATATAAATTTTAATAAATTATTTATTTTAAGATTTTAAGCAATTTTTTTATTAAAATAGTTTGAACAATCAGGATTCTTGTATTTGGTGTCCATTTCCATTCCCTACTCCATTTCCCATAATCCCCTGCTGAGGGCTAATTACCACCAGGTGTTTCCCATTACCACTCCCCTATATAAACTGTGTTTGGACTCTCAATATTTGGGAAGTCTTGTTTAGTTCTGTCTGGCATTTTCCCTGTGTTTGTTCCTTCCTTCCGCATTTGATCTTGGATTGTGTATACCGATTGTGATTCTCTGCTGCCTGCCCCGACCTCTGCTTGTTTCTGTTGCTGATTTTGGATATCCCCTGAAATACCTGACACTGTTCTATGATCTCTGGCTGTTTGACCATTCTTGAAAATTAAAGTACTGCATATCGATCCGAATGTCTGACTCCGTGTTACACATATGTTCAAACAAAATGGAAGATCTAGAATTCGGTTATGTTTTTTAGTTTTTACTTTCAGGAATAGAAAATGAGTAAAAAACTTGAATATTTGATCTCTGCATGTGGGCAGGAATGAAACACCCCTCCCCACTGATTGGTCACAACCAAACATTACAACATAATAATAGTCCTAAAAAATTTAATAATAATAGTTTATTTCTATTATGTTATCACTTTCTCTTCATCAAACAGCCAGATTAATGAATGGCTTGACACAAACCGTACAGAGGCAGACCTAAGACAGAGCTATCTTACAACTTCGAACAGATTACTTTTCCATTATTCCATTATAAACAAAGGCTTGAATACCTGTTCTCCTATTCACCAGATTATGGAAATAATTTATATCGTAACTTATTACCACACTGCAAAATAGTGTTGTTCTTCCTCAATATTTTTTTGTTATTTTTTCAAGTGCAAAAGTTTAAAGATTCTTAAATAAAGATGCAATTACTTGATAAGCATAATTACATTAGATAATGAAGTCTTGATTTCTGTAGAACTGATCAAAATTTAATTTAGAGTTTATGATTAAAACAAGAACAAATATCTGTCAGTGGGCTAAGAAAAATCAACTTAATACAAAGGGAAAACAGATATTTTAAGTATAAACTCACTTAAATTTCAGTTCAGCTTTTTAAAGACAGTTCACAATTGTATCTCAAAAAAGGATGAGGCATTTGTATTGGAAAACAAAAAATAAGGAAGACATTATTTTTTTGCAATGCATGGCACATTTAATGATCTGATTTAAGACTTTTTAAGAACTTAATTTGTGTAAGGGGCAAATTAAGACTTTAATACAGAAAATTTAATGTAGCATTTTAGCTTGTTATAAACCTAGTTTTGTGGAATTTTAAATTATTTTAAGCCATATTGTGGGCCCATTGTAAGTGTACTGAGGTCCCTGGTTGAAAACCACTGATCTACTCAATCTGAAAGATCTGGAACACAACCGATGACATGCACCAGTGCCCCTATCTCCACTGACCACAACATGCTGAAATGAACTAAGGTATGCTATAGTACCTCTGAGGCTTGTTCCTCTTCCTCCTGTAATGAAGGAATTCAGTATTAAAACAGAAGATAATGCATCAATGTATTTGAGTTACAGAAAAAGCTGTTGAGGTAGAAGGTTATGCTACACCCAGATTAAGTTCTTTGAGCTAAAGGTATAAAAGAGAATGGCAGTGGAAGAGCGTTTGAGTGGATATATGTGTGTTTTTCCACAGTTTAGAAAGATCTGAAAAGTGACAGCGACTGGATAGAACTTCCATGATTTCTGCTCCTGTAAAATAAGTGAGGGCTGGAATGACTGGATGAGCAAAGAACGAAAGAATCCAGAGAACTGAGAGACATAAAGAGCTAAGCAGAATGTAAGGGAGAGCAGATGATGATCATGGAGATGGTCTGCAAAGTACACTACAACTGAGTGCAAGCAATAAAAAGATGATGTGTTAGGTCACAAAAAAAATAAAAAAATAAAATAAAATTATATATATATATATATATATATATATATATATATATATATATATATATATATATATATGTATATATATATATATATATATGTATATATATAAAATCACATAGCTGGTTAGTAAACATGCTTTCACACACCGAGTAGAGCTCATGTGGCTGATGTGAGTCATCTATTCTTTGACGCAATGTATTTTGTTTAAAGCACTATATAAATAAAGGTGAAAAAAAATGTGAGTAAATCTTGTCCACAGTATTTCCTGATCATGTTCCATCTTTGTGCAACATGATTGTTTGAGTATACAAAGGTATTCATATGTGCAGTCAGGATTATTTGTAGAATTTATTTTTTTACTTCTTGATAATGTGTATAAGTGTATAACCAAAAAAATTAATAAACACAAAAAGTATGCACAGTATACCTAGGAACATTTCAATAAAAACATCTGATGTTGTGTAAAAAAATTTTGATTTTGGGCTGTAAGGTATTATGGAAATGTAATATAGGCATAGGTGTTATTTGACTAATTAGTACATCAAGTAGTGCAAATATTTAATCTGACAATGATTTGATTGCAATTCTTTTTTGCATTTCAGATTGATACTAATTCAAAAATATATTTGAAGAATAGTCTGTAAGTGTTTTGTATTTTTTCTAATTTGATTTTAGCATGGTTGTCGTTAAGACACATTGTTTTGTTTACTGTGTGTACTGTGGTAAACACATGCTAAAGTCGCGTTTGTTCTCGCGCATATCGCATGGCTTTGCAGTTTTGTTTTAATAAGTAGTAAGGCATGGCCAGCTGAATTTAATCATGTGGAATCGGGGAAGTATATATGTGCTAAGTACACCACGCCAGCTTTCGTGTGAAGACCGATGAGTGTAAAGACCAAAGTGGCTCAACTGAGACTGCACTGCTCTCGGTTACTGAAGCCCTGAGACTGGCAAGAGCAGCTTCAAAATCCTCAGTACTCATCTTGCTGGATCTGTCTGCTTCTATTGACACAGTTAACCACCAGATCCTCCTGTTCAACCTCATAAAGATGGGCATCTCAGGAACTGCAGTCCAGTGGTTCAAGTCTTACCTCTCTGGTTGGTCCTTCAGGGTGTCTTGGAGGGGTGAGGTTTCTAAGTCACAACTTCTTCCTATTAGGGTTCCTCAAGGCTCAGTACTTAGACCACTTCTTTTCTCCATCTACATGTCATCTTTAGGATCCGTCATTCAGAAGCATGGCTTTTCCTATCATCATTGTTGTTCTGATGACACTCAACTCTACTTCTCATTCCAACAATATGATTCGAGAGTAGCTGTTCACACTGCAGCCTGTCTGACAGATATTTCTTGCTGGATGAAGGATCATGACCTTAAAGGGGGGGTGAAATGCTATTTCATGCATACTGAGTTTTTTACACTGTTAAAGAGTTGGATTCCCATGCTAAACATGGACAAAGTTTCAAAAATTAAGTTGTAGGTTTGAAGGAGTATTTCTGTTCCAAAAATACTCCTTCCGGTTTGTCAAAAGTTTCGGAAAGTTTTTTTCGAGTATGGCTCTGTGCGACGTTAGATGGAGCGGAATTTCCTCATATGGGTCCTGAGGGCACGTTTGCCGGAAGAGCGCGCGCTCCCGTATAGCAGAGCAGAGAGAGGCTGTGCACAGACAA
The DNA here is from genome assembly GCF_023724105.1 of Carassius gibelio. Classification (NCBI taxonomy): domain Eukaryota; kingdom Metazoa; phylum Chordata; class Actinopteri; order Cypriniformes; family Cyprinidae; genus Carassius; species Carassius gibelio. Next base: position 26,322,275 of record NC_068410.1, on the reverse strand, counting down.
TCACTGATCAGAGCGAGAGCGTCGCGAAATGTCACAAAAGGAGTGTGTTTTTGGTTGCCAGGGCAAAACTGCTTAAAATATCTCTGCCTCCTTGTTAGTGCGTCCCTCTCCCCTCCCGGAGACCCGGGTTCGAGCCCCGCTCGGAGTGAGTCGTTGCTGCTGCTGCTCTCGTTCAGTTTCAGCCTTCACAGCTGTCACAGCTTCCAAACGCTCTCAACACAAAAGCCTACTGGCGCTCGTGATTCTTTAGCTCCGCCCACACGTCACGCCTCCAGGCGCTCGTGTTTTTCCGGGAAAAATCGGTACAGACTGTCTTTCTCTTATGAATATAATAAAACTAAATACTTTTTGGAGTTATGTAGGATGCAGTACTACTCTATAGGTACTCAAGATTAACAGGATATTGAGTGAAAATGAGCATTTCACCCCCCCTTTAAACTCAACCTTGCTAAGACAGAACTACTGTGGTCTCAGCCCACCCAACACTTCATCACAACCTATACAGCTAAGGTTTTGTCAACCATAACTCCTTCCAGGAGAGCCAGGAACCTTGGAGTTGTGATGGATGATCATTTAATCTTCACAGACCATATTGCTACAATGACCTGGTCCTGCAGGTTTGCCTTATACAGCATTAGGAAGATTAGGCCTTTTCTAACAGAGCAGACTGCACAACTCCTTGTCCAAGCTCTTGCTCTCTCTGGACTTTTGTAATGCTCTCTTGGCAGGCCTTCCCGCATAAACTTTCAAGCCTCTGCAACTGATCCAGAGTAGTCTTCAATGAGCTGAAGAAAGTTCACGTCACACATCTCTTCATCAGTTTGCATTGGCTGCCAAAAGCATCAAAATTCACATCAAATTCAAGGTACTGATTCTTGCCTACAAGACAACCACTGGCGTTGCACAAATATACCTAACCTCACTAGGTCAGACCTACACATCCTTAAAAAAGATTGCATTCTGCAAGTGAACGAAGCCTCGTGGTTCCATCCCAAAGAGGCACAAAATCACTCTCACTAACCTGTTCCTGGAGTGGTACCAGCTAGTAGACCAACCTTTTAAATTTTCAAACATTTCCAAAAAACATCTAAAGACATCTTTTTCACCATCACCTGACCAATTAATACTAGCACTTACCTATTCTATTCTATTCTACTCTACTCTGCTCTACTCTACTCTGCTCTACTCTACTCTGCTCTACTCTACTCTACTCTACTGACCTTAGTGTATATCAGTCACTCCTCTCCTCCTTTTCTGTTTCTCCACGGCTTAAACAACATACCACAACAAAATTAACAACTGTTCTGACTCTATCATGCTTTTCAAAACCTTTTCTTCTCTTCTTTGAACTCCTCAGGAACTGAACTCCAGTGGTTCAAATCTTACCTCTCTGGTAGGTCCTTCTATTCTGTTCCATTCTAGATCGCTCGAGGGCCACACCAGACTGTTCCTGGTGATTTCCAACCTCTCTAGCTATCTGGATAACGCACTCTGTGAGTTCTATGATGCCAGTTTAAACTCCACGTACACCACGCCGTCATCCGAGGAAGGTCCTCGAGTGAATTTCACCATATTTGTGGAGTGGACACTGGCAAGACACGCATCCCTGTTTACCATCTGTCCTGAGTGTCACCCCAGATCTAGTGCCCAGCCCACCATCTCCCCACTGCATGGAGCGCGTGCCAGAGCCCACCACTGATGGAGAGCCAGAGCCTGTTCCTAGAAGGTTTGCCTGATACCATTCGAGTTAAGCCCAGAGAGGGCTCCTATTCCTGAGTTAAGCCCAGGGAGGGCTCCCGTTCCAGAGTTATGCCCAGAAAGGGCTCCCATTCCAGAGTTAAGCCCAGAGAGGGCTCCCATTCCTGAGATCATCCCTGAAAGCCGGAATGCTCAGAAATACCTGCCCTTCCGCCCAATCCTGCCTCCTTCACTGATGTCATCTGGCAGCCCCTCTGCTTGCCCTCAGCCTACCATCTATACAGTGTGAGCTCCACAGGACTGCCATCCTCCATCGTCACCATGGCCAGAACTCCAGACTCCACCTCAGCTTGTTGACCCGCTGGCTCTACCATAGCTCTTGGCTCCCTCCTCTCTGCCGTGGCCCATGTGTCCACTGGCTCTGCCAGGCTCCCCTGTCCCTCCAACTCAGCATCTTTCACTGACCATCCTCCACCTCGGGACTCCACACCTCCTGCTCCTCCTCAGCCCTCTGTTGCTCTGGCTCCACCGCGGCCATCTGGATACCCGTCTCCACCTCGGTCGCCGCCATGGCTGAGGTTTGAGTCCAGCTTGGCTCCTCCTGCTCCAAGCTCTTCCTGTCTCCTCCCTGGCTATTTCCTCCTGCAGTACCCCCTGGACTCTGTCTGCCAGCTCCCTCCCGGGTGTCCATCCTCCTCCGGAACCTCATCCTTAGTATCCAACCAGTTCCTCCCAATGTTGTTTCTACCACACCATCCTTGTTACCGCATAAATGTACATTAAAGTACTAAAGAATATTAAGTATCAGCATGCACTATAGGGTTAGGGTTAGAATTACAGTTTTCTTTAGGGTTAGTTGCATGTGATAATGCATATTTTAATTTAGACCCCTACGTAAACTGAATAAGCTAAATGTATTTTATGTTGTATGAATGATACACTGATGGGCTTGGGTGTATCACTTTTGTCTCTGGTATGTTACATTTGGTCCAAAACTCTGCAGGACTGACAATACAGGTGATAGCAGTGAATGGATATCTTGTGCAGTTAGAAAAACAAACAAACACAAAGGCAAAAGAAAAAGAGAAGCAATACAGAGACAAAATCTTAAAGAAAAGGAAAAACATGTATCAATCTACCTCAAGCTCTCTGAGTTCTTCTTCCTCCTAGAGGGGAGAACAGACTGAATGAGATGAGAGGAAAGTGAGAGCTAAAGCTGAAGAGAACAACATAGGAGACACATGCAACTGAAGAAACAGATGGAGAGAGAAGAAAGAGGCTGGCGGGAGGCAGCTAGAGAGGAGAGAATTCAAACAGAAGGTTAGAAGGAAGAATGAAGGAATGAGGAAAATCAGTGGCCAAATGAGGGGAAAAAATGCAAATCACAAGTACAACAACAGAGACAGAGAGACACTGCTCATCAAATCCTAGTTACCTCAGACACCAAATCATCTTCTGCCTAGGAAAAAACAGATGGGGAGAGAGGAGAAGGGATAGAAAGAAGCTTTTAACTTGCCAAATTTGGACAAAAGAAATAGAATGGATTAACTGAATTCAGTAATTTCCAGCAGGTGTGCTATCTGGTATAATTCAATACTTACATTAATTTAAAAAAGCCTTCAATTAAATATCAGATACATACAGTACACTCAGGTTAAGCAGGATGTACTTAAAGCAAATCTTAATTGCTTGATTGTTGTACCATCCAAAAATATAAATTACATTATTGACCAGCTATTAAAGTTGAATGCATAATAAATCCTACAGCATACATACATGTTCTATATTGTGCTTATTAAAGCCATACATTCAATAAAAATATCAATATAGTGCAGGATTTTTGTCTATGGTTAGATTTTGACAAGTGGGCATTAAATATCAGAACAGTGTCAGTATTTCATATCAACATAAACCATTAATCTAACAGTAGAGTATTATGGTGATATATATATTGATGATGATTAGATGACAACATGATTTAAATTACCAATAAGCTTTGTTAATGGTGACCGGTTCTGTGACTGCCATTCAATTTGCCCAGATACATGTGGTTCAGTGCATCTTGGGTTTTTTTTTCTTTTTGGATTTGCGGAACAGGCGTCACCCTAATGATGATTAATATTTGTCCTGCTTGCTATTTTATTAACAGCAAAAAGATAAAGAGAAAAAAAAAACAATTCTAAAGAACTGTTTTGATGGAGAACTTTTTTCAAGTAAAAGGCTTTTACAAACAGAAAATGCATCCATCACACCTGTAAGGAAAAGGGGGAAGGAAAATTAAACACAGGCAAAACCCAATGCAAACGAGTCGCCTTCCAAAAGAAAATGCTTTTGAGTTAATGACTGATTGTGAATAAAAAAAAAAAAAAGATATGGATTCAAAATAAATAATAATAATAATAATGGAAATGTTGTCAGGAAGATGAGAAGGAATGGATGGGAGAGAATAGTAGAGTTAAACACACTCCAGATCTACAATCTGTTCATTCTAGAATAAAAATCACCTCTGAGACCAGATGATTGTCCTCAACCTGAAACAACCAATAGTGAACATTAGCTTTTTCTTTAATGATCTTTCTGACAAGCGGTTAATTGCATTTTTAACTCTCAACTTGAAATTTTTTGATGATAAATAATTTCAATAATAATAAAAAAGATCTACTCTTTACAAACTCTCATAACAAGGAATACTATTATATATTAGGCAGAACAAAATAATAAATAATACATATGCACTAAAAGTATGAATGTGATTGTTTCCATGAGTTTTCTAGGCCTGTAAACCATAATTGTTCTCTGATATATCCAGGCTTTCCATGACCATGAGATTCCTGAACAACTCCAACCACATCTAATACATTGACAAAATTCAAATAAAGCAATTATTGTGCCTATACCTTGTGCTACACACATTTCTTTGAGCAGGAGCAACGATTTCATTTTGATTGCATGCTTAGCATGCTGCAGTTCTATAAACCAGAAGCAGTCATTTATCTGCTATAAATGATGTCACAGACTAACATAAATCTTCTTGAAGTGCATGCAGACTAAAGCCAATGTTGTTAAATTTGCTTCTTAAGTGACAAAGAATATTGATTTCTGTCTTACCCTGTCCTCTTCTCCTTCCTCCTGTGAGTCATAGAAGAAAATAAATGGTTCAGTCAGATTAGTAATATACATAATTATCAATATATCTATCTTTCTATGGTTATGTTGTTATATAGTGATCAAGACAGGCAGAATTAAGCAGTTTTTTCTTACCTGCTCTTCCTCCTCAGCCACCTTTCTCTATAAAAAAAAAAGTTAAATACTAAAATTAGCAAATTACATTAGGCAGAATGAACTGAATGAACACTGTAAAATCCACAACAATCTTGCAAGTCACACGGTCAACACTAGCAAGAATCAAACTACAAGAGAGGAGATGGTAAAGCAGAGAGTTAGATGTTAATTTCTGTTGCATGGGAGAGAACCTGCATAAAAGACCTGGAGGTTAACAGATGAAGCAAAGGATGAGATTATATGGAAGAAGAATGAGCTGCTATGGGAAAACAGGTGTTGCTTGAAGAGGAATGAGGGTTAAACAGGACTTTTAATGGTCAGTTACACTCTCTTCGTCTTCTTCTGCTGGTTCCTTCTCTTCTGCGTTCTCTTCTTGAGCATCTGTCTCTGCCTTCTCGCCTGAATCTTCTTCCGTGTTTGCATCTCCATTCTGCTCAGCCTCTACGAGGTCTTTTTTCTAGAAGAACAAACAGTGCAGCCCAGGAAAAGAGAAATTAAAACTGTTTTGACAGTACAGGATCTGCAAAGGCACTGGCATAAAGCACCGTTGATTCGTTTTAGAACTGGACCCTCAGGATGAAAACAGGCATGAGTTAATGAACTGGAGGAACATTCACCAGTGAAAAGTGAGAAATAGTGATAGGAAAGAGGGTTTGTTGTGTTAGACAATGCCAAGCTATGTGTAAAATGGACATTATCAACCAGTTTGCAATGTTGAAAAATCCATTCTTCTTTCAAGACACTGGAAGAAAAATGTTTTCCTCAAAGAAACATTAAAGTAATAGGATTGTAATTAAAAAGATGCATATACAAAATATAGGTGTAAGTACAAGTAACTACATGATTGCAAATATAAAGTAACCTAAAATTGCAATTCTTTTAACTTAATAATTTGAAAGCATGAGAAAGCACGCCTGATTAAATGTGATTAATAACACAGCACAAATGCAGTTGGTTAACAGAAACAGCATGCTACATGTGCAAAGGTTTATATGAGGCTATGTTTGGAATGGAATGTTAAGATATTTCACCCAAATACAAAAATCATAATTTACTCATCCTCATGTTGTTCCGAAACCCAATTAGTTACTTTCTTCTGTTGAACACAAAGGAAAACATTCTAAAGAATGTTGGTAACCAAACAGTTGGACTTCCATTCTATGGTTGCCATTATTCTTCAAAATATCTTCTTTTTTGAACAACATGAGGGTGAGTAAATGACAAAATTTGGGCGAACTATCACTTCAATATCAGTTAATTACATAACATGCACTAATGACCAACAATACTACAATATTTATTAATCTTAGTTCATGTTAATTTCTACATTTAATCAAAATATCTGTTAACGTTGGTTAATGCAATGTGAACTTTAATGCACAACTATATCTTTATTAACTTACACTAACAAAGGTTAATTGATCTGTATACTAACCCAAACATAGCCTAGGTCAGCGGTTCTCAATTCTAGTCCTCGCGCCCCACTGCTCTGCACGTTTTGTACATTTCTCTTATTGCTTCAGACGTTTGTTCTATTTGAACATAAGTGCCCTGCGAAGTGGACATCACAGGATATTCCGCCATGATTCCAGTTCGAATCGAACATATATGTTCCATTCAAAGTGCATTGAAGTGTGCAAGAAGTGAATTTAAATTGTATTGATTTACAGAGGTATATGATGTCACACTTGTCCGTGTGTGCAGACGGACGTTGTCCAATGCAAATCCGTGAATGAATGTTCCGAAGTGAAGTAAAAGTCAACAGATTTCCGATTTTCATCCGATTTTGAGCCGAATTCTGACTCGTGCGACTCTTTTTTGGGTCGGGCCGATTTTCAGCATTTTTGTGCATCGTTTGTCGTGCAGTGTACAAGGGGAAACGAGAGGCGATTAACCTCTCCCGACCGGCAATCGGTTGGTCGGATGGATTTCTGACATGTTAGAAATTTTGGTCGCCTCTCGTGAGGTATCGCACTATTGAGGCAGGGCTACGAACCAATTTTCCGCGTTTCCATCACTGTGCGTGCGTGAAACCATAAATGAAGCCGTGGTGACACGGCGTGTAGCATGGACTGAAGTGATGGAGGGAAAACTTGTGGAGTTATGACAATGAAAAATTAAAAAAAGACGCCTGCTTACCTCCAGTTCACGTTGCAAAATGGATAAACCATATTGGCCACGGCCCCCGAGCCACCTGCGCATCTAGATATGCCTACGCCTTTTTTTTTTCTTTTGACGTTTCAGCACACAGAATTGCGCATATCACCAAAGCAGTGCGTTTATCCTGGGAAAGCATGTTTATTCAGAAACCGCCACAAACATCCAGGTTCTGAGGGATCCTACATGTTGATTCGGTTGATTCCTCACGTATAGTGTGAGCAGTTAAATCGCAACTCGGCAATCGGACCGTACAGTGAGCGCATAAAAATCGTGAGCTTTGGCTTTACATCGCAAGTGATCTACTCGTACAGTGTGAGTTGGTACCTTGCCGAAATCGCACAGTGTATGCCCGCCTTAAGGGAGTAGGGAGCAGTAAACACTGTGTAGGGACCATGTCAATCGGAACACAGTTCATGCACGGAGCTCACTTCTAACGAGCTGATTGTCTGAATCAGGTGTCTTAACAAAGAGAGACATACAATATGTGCAAAGCAGTGGGGCACGAGGACTGGAATTGAAAACTGCTGGCCTAGGTGTTAAGTTAAGACAGGTGAACAAAAACCTAGTGATTGGAAAAGTAGACGAGGGGCATACAGTTGACATGTCTGGAAATGCACTGAAAGTGAATATCAGTTAAATATGATGTTTAAAAAATCATCGGATATTACTGTTGTGTCATCATCAAGATCTTCCTCTGTGCCAGATCCATTATGAAGCTTTTGTGCTTTTTCCGCTTGTTGTGCCTCCTGCGCCAAGAAAGATTTTTATTAAAACAGTGGAGAAATAATTTCATCGTTGTCAGCAGGGGAAAGTTTCACCAAAAATGCTAAAAAGAAGAGAGGAAGAAAACAGATGGATAGAATTCTACAGCCGATAGTGATGACACACTCTCACGAGGAAATCACTTCACTGATGTTTATCCATCCACCACCAAAGAGTCCTCTGGTAATGTTGAATGTTTTAGAGAATTCCAAGAAGTTCGAGACATTGCATTTACAGTTATTTGATTCGATTTTTCAATGAGAATTGATGTGAATTTAATCTACATACATTAAAGGGATACTCCAGCCCAAAATGACAATTTTGTCATTGATCACTTACCCCCATGTCATTCCAAACCAGTAAAAGCTTTGTTCATCTTCAGAACACAATTTGAGATATTTTGGATGAAAACGGGGAGGATTGAGACAAGAAAAAATACACTGTCAAGGTCCAGAAAAGTATGAAAAGTATCATCAGAATACTCCATCTGCCATCAGTGGTTCAACCGTAACGTTATGAAGTGACGAGAATACTATTTGTATGTGAATAAAACAAAAATAATGACTTAATTCAGCTATTTGTCTCCTCTGTGTCACTCCACATAAGTGTAGCCCTATTTTGGCGAATCTGAGCTGTGCGCAGGCAGCGTACACTCTTCTGTGTTATTGTTTTACTTGCATACAAAAGTATTCTCATCGCTTCATAATGTTATGGTTCAACAACTGAAGGTAGATGGACGATTTTGATGATGATTTTCATACTTCGACAGTATATTTTATGGGACAGTCACAAGCCTCGCAGTTTTCATCCAAAATATCTCAAATTGTGTTCTGAAGACGAACAAAGCTTTTACGGGTTTGGAACGACATGGGGGTAAGTGATTGATGACAACATTTTCATTCTGGGGTGGAGTATCCCTTTAAAGTGGAAAAAGGATTTAAAGAGTTTTGAGAAAAAGAAGAAAAACATCTTTCAGATTCTTTACCCTACTTCTCTGTTATTCCATTTACATTTGATACTCTCATTACATCTACAGGATAGCTGATGCCAAATATTTTTTTACGTCCATGTCACACAAGAAAAGGGAAACACACACAGAAATACAACCTTAGATCCTGGTGGAGGTGTCAGACCCAAAAATTCATAAACTGTGTTGTCCTCTTTGGCTTCAAAGAATGTGTCATAGTCCTGCAATTTAGGAAAATAGTATTAGTATTTTATAGCATTTAAGGTAACAACACAGCAATGTAATTTCAGTAAAATTCCAAAGAAGCTATAAAACATAATGTCAATGCTGGGTTTTTTTCTTTTCTTCTTTTTTCTATAAACATGGATGTAGACTTATTTGCACTATATTTAAAATCTTATGAAGCCATACAATAACTTACAGTAAAGCAGGTTTAATATATATATATATATATATATATATATATATATATATATATATATATATATATATATATATATATATATATATATATATATTTTTTTTTTTTTTTTTTTATTAACTTTTTTGCCATTATTCACGAGATTCTATATTCTATGGTTTCCATTGCAAGCAAATAAGTTCCCTGTGTGTATCCAGAAGGTAACCTCTGTTCTAGCAGGTTCTTACCCCACAATACATCTCCTCATTGAAAATCTGTGGAGGAAGAGGAATTCCATTGGTGGGCTTCTTTTCTCCAGGGACATTTTCCCTCATCCACATCCGGTTGTCCTCGTTTGAAGCAATGTCAAGCGGCGCGTAATCGATTTTAAGGGCCTCAAGAAACCCGACAACATCTTGCTGTTTCTTTTTGATCTGTGGTATTGGTAATAACAGAGTACTGACATGAATCCCAAGATGAAACAACTTTTTTTATATTTCTCCACATTGTAAATTTCTCCAAATTCAAAATCCATTCCAGATAATACATATATGTGAACTGTAGTAGATATCTTGAATAGTGAAATAGTGAAATAATGATCAGGTGCTAATAGTTATCACATAGAAAAATCCTTACAAGATAGGGTTAGAACATGTACCTATGGGACCCATAATCATTGTCCAAAAAGAGATACACTGACATTTTCCACATGCAAAACTAACACACACACGTGATTTAAGATCAAATAAATCATCACCTTGAAACTATAATGTTCTAGCTGACAATTTTATCATAATTTAGTTATTTAGATTCTGTGACAACTTATTTAAATCATGTGATATTTGCATTTTTAGATTTTAAGTGTACATTTTGGGACTTTTTATTTAGAAAACAAAAAGTTATCAACAAAGTACAGAATGCAAAAGCTTTGAAGCTCGATATTTCAAAAACACACAGAATGCAGAATCTTTTCTACTTAGTTTAGTGTTTTGTTTTGCATGTTTGCACTATTTACATTATTTTATTTTATTTTTGCACTATTTATTGCTTTCCAATGTACCATATTATGTAACTCTAATATAAGAAGTGCATTAATTAGCCTACTGCAAAATAAAATTACACGTTTTGACATTTACAATCTTCTTGTACAGAAATAAAGACATCTCATGACAACAAAATGTCATTCTGGTCTACATATGTGCAAAAATACAAATATCTGGTCAATATTTCTGCAAAAAAAAAAAAAAAAAAAAAACTTGTTACAATCTGGTCTATTTATTTCAAATAATGACCACAACAAATTGAAAGTCCAAAAATTAACCTGATTTGTTAAAATTTATATTGCGACCTCTACCTTGTAACACTTGAATGCTAGTCTCCATGGTTCAGACTGTAAATTACATTTCTAAAGTAGGCCAATTTTTTAATCTCGCTCGATAACTTGTTCAAACATGATTGTATCAAAGTATATTTTTGCTCATGATAAAATTAGAAGATTAGATCATTAGCACTGTTATCTGTACAAACCAATAAATAAACATATTTACCAATACCAGCGAATAAACATTCGTTCAGATTAACAGCTGAAATCGATTCTGAAAGTAGTTTCATGTTTAAAGGAATAGCTGCAGCGGTCTGGAATGTGATCTCAGAGATATTTAAGGAAACTGGCGGAGCTGCAACTGTTATTAGGTCACTCAGGATTATTTAAACTGACTTAAGTTAAACCAGCTTTTATTAAGAAGAGTTTAAAACACATCCACCGCTGATTAAAGCTAATGTGCGTTGAACTATCGATAGATTCAAACACAATCAAAGTGACCTGTTGAACGACTGAACAATAACACACGCGCTCTCCAGATTCTTACCGCCGTCGATCCAGAGGAGGACGCCAGGAAGACTTTAATGACCATTTTGTGGAATTGCAGAATAAATGATCAAGGGGAAAGTGTTAAAAGACACCGCAGTCCACTGGAAAGCACACACAGCTCTGCAGCCTCGACTCGAGCTCTCGTCTATTTCTGTCCCCAGCGCATCATCATGTGTTTGACCCACTGCTGTCTGAGTGATTGGCAATTTCAGCTGTCTGTCCACATCAGGAGCTGCTAAAGTTAGTGGAACGACTTGCATATATGGACAGAGATGCTGTTTTTTAGGAAACGTGCAATTTGTAAACGTGTAAACAAAAAATATTTTTTAAAGAGTTCGTACTATTTAAAATCGTCTAGTTAATATTGCTTATCATCACTGCTGTTGTTGCTTTTATTATTATATTATATGATCTTCATCTTATGACAAAATGGAAAGTTCCCACAGATTTGAATGGGAAAGTTCCCACACTCTCAGGGTTGTTGTCAAGGGAAACAGCAGAGAATGTTGTCCTGGGCTCTGTGTTGAGGGGGGACCACTGAGGTCTTCTAAAGTTAGTTCCTGACTGGGTCTAGAGATAGCCTAGCCTACCCACCAAAATGTGCTCCTGGACTCTGTAACAGGACATCATAGAGGCTTTGGGGTGTTTTTTTTTTTTTTACTCTGAGCAACAAGAAACAATAATAATTAATTAATTAATTAATACAAATAAATTAATAATAAAAAACAGCATGACGAGGTTATTTCCTCCGCCAATGTGTGGTTTGGCCTTTAGACATAATAAATTTACTTAGTTGTTTATTATTGTCATGATCGGTGATACAGGAAACACGGAGAGAGAACCAATTGCAGGTATGATATTTATTAAGGGGTAATCCAAAGGGGTAAACAGTCCAGGCAGGGTCAAAACCAGAATATCCAAACAACATGAAAACAAGACAAGGCAAAGGCAAGAGCAAGACTGATTTGCCGGACATGAATAATCATAAGTCATTAAACAAGGACTCCGTGACACATACTCAGACAGACCGGGTATAAATACACAGAAGGTAATGCGGGAACTGGAGACAGGTGGGGAATAATCAATTAACCCAAACAAGGAGGAAGGTGACCAAATAAGGGAACAGACAGTTCATAAAGTGACAGACACCGTGGGAAAAGAGGACATCTAGTGGAAACCCAGGGAACACAACCCAGACACCATGACAATTATTTTATGTTAGGTATTTATTATGTCTATGGATTGGCTAGTCAACACTAGAAGGAGCACGTTTGAGAACAGCAGAATGGTCAATTGCATTGCACAGGCCCGAGTTTGAATCCGCCTTTTCCTGAACTCATTCTTGTCCCATGGTTATTTTCACATCACATTGGAAAAGCAGTTATTTTCAATAAAAATGTAAGAAAAAAGTTGAAAATTAAGTATCGGTAGGTTACGGTTAAGTAAATTTTATTAAATTAAAATTATTCAAATTCATTTAAACTCAATAGCTACATTATTACTCCATAATAATGTATCTCTCTCTCTCTCTCTCTCTCTCTCTCTATATATATATATATATCCATTGCTATTTGCACTTAGTGTAGCATCTATTGCTAAGAAAATATGCTATTTTCACACACACAAATTCCTAGCAAACCTCCAGGAAACACTCAAAAGATCTCAGTAAATATCTGATCGGCGAGTAAAAAAGGAATTAGGGAAGAAACGGAAAATACTGTTAAATGTACAGATTTGGAAGTAAAGTCTTCTAGATGATTTCGTTTGTTGAATTTTCTGTTTCACAGAATATTGTCTCGGTATAGAATAAATAAATTGTGAATGTAAGTACATGTTGACTTTAACCTCAAGTTGCACCTGGTGTCCATAGATTAGACAGATTAGACTCAACAGCAGAGATTTATTTATTTACAGAGATGGCGAGTGAAGCGTTGACGGGTGAAGAATAACTTGCAGGGATACACTGGACATAAGGAGAACTCAAGAAATACTTGTGATTACTGATGATGACAGAGATAAGGAAATGCAGGAGATAAGGACATCAACAAAAAAAAACAAGTACGTCTCTAGGTGAGTATCAAGTCCAATAGCATGTGTAGTACACAAGGGAGCACAGACAGTGGGTGTGTGGAGTAACTGGGTTCACACAGCATCATTGCTGAAGTAATCTGCCATTGTAACTGTTAGCAAAACAACACAAGCCTGCTCTAAATCCATCACAGGGATGGTGCTACAGCTTCTTATGTTAGTGCTGAATAAGATAACATAAGACTATTCCACCTGCCAAGTGTGTTTGTAATTAAACCAAAGACTTTGAAGTATTCCTATTTATGCTACACTGTATTACTTTGCATTTGTATCCCACATTTAAATATTACTAATAAAATTACTGACCAAATATTCTGGCAATATTTTAGTGAAGAAAATTCTGCAGTGAATTTGGTTTGATGCCATGCTTTTGTTTGTTGTAATTGTTGTTTTTCTACCATTCAGACCATTGAAGGGTGACCGAACACACAGGGAACTGAAGATCGATACAGTCAAGACTCAAACCTGTGTGCCATGATATACTTATGAAAATGACTGGACTACTGCTATACCAAGAATCCAGTAAAGATCAGTGTTAGAACACATCGGGCAATCCTAAAAGAGGTGAGGACAAACCCAAGGAAAAAAGTATGTGAACAACTGAGAAAAGTTTAACCTTTTAGCAAAAAAAAAAAAAAAAAAGGGCATTGTAAAACTTCTTCCAACGATGAAAAAAGGTGGAAGGACCCTCATGGTTTTGCTTCTTCAGGGCCTGGACATTTTGCAATCATCAAAAGAACAACTGATTCAAAAGTACACCGAGAAATTTTGAAGAATTTCAGGGCAGCAGTTAATGATTTCAAGTTAAGCAACACAAGACAGTGTCCCAAAGCACAGAGGAAAATCAAATAAAGGATGAAAAAATAAGAAAAAAAAATTCTGTCCTGACCTTAAACCAGTTGAGATGTGTCATAACTTAAAGAGATTTGTGCTTTCATAACAGCCAATAAATAGTGATAAACAAACAGTTTTATGGGGACGGACGGTATAAAATTGGTCCTGAAAAACTTTTTTTAGAAGCTTTGCTGTTAAAGGAGCATCTACAAGATATTGAATTCAACTTACTTTCTCCATCCTGCAACTGTGAATTATTACCCAATATTCAATGAAAATGTAGAAAAAAAAATTATTTGTTGGTGTGTTATTAGTTTATTTAGATTCAATTAAATCAGACCAAATTTTCAAAGGGTTCACAAACTTATTCTTTTAATTCTTTCAAACTTATAAATGCATGGAAATTTTTCTTTGACAAACGAAAATCAATAAATATATTTGTAACACTGTCCAAAAAAAAAGAAAATACAATTATTGTACAAGCAATAGACAAAATCTTCGGCTTTGCTTGTCAGGAATGTTTACATGTCAGCATTTATTACTAAATGCAAATAAAACATTTAAATGTATTAAACAATCATTTGTATACAAGGAAAGCTAAAATAATTTTACAATAGACTTAAACCACTGAACAGAACAGCATTTTAAAAGAAATATACCAATCAATTTGGACCATTCATGAACAAAATGCAGAAAACTGTGTTTTTTAGCAAGTGATTTGAAACAAAACTGTATGATAAAAAAATCATGGGCTGCTTGTTCATGTTGATGTAGCACTGTTAGATTAACTGACAGCGTGTAGAATGATGGCCACAACCTTGTTGCAGACAACTAGCCAACATGTGATTCCAACACCACCTGAAATGAAGTAACAAAAACACTTTAAACCTCACATAATTACATTCACAATGACATTTCTTTATCAATTTATCCCACCATCCAAAAGTGGCCATCAAATACCACCACTGGTGACTTACATACCTGCAATTCCAGAAGGAAAGGCTACTAGTCTCTCCAGTGGAGCGATCCATTTACTGGGCACCACTGTGACCGGCTCGGCGTAATACTTTAATATGAGCGAGATCATGAGGGCCGCCTGACGACAGAGCAGAAAACAGAGAGAAACTTCACAAATGACACATACAGACAGACGCATGAATCATACATCAATCATATCAAAACGAAAAATGTTCCTCAATCCTCACCCACCTGGAGAATGTAAAATACAATATTTACAATCCATTTCATTTTTGCCTGCTGTGCAGTTCTTGATTTGACTGTAAAAAAGAAAAGAAAAAGTCAGACATAAGAATATATATATATGAAAAAAAAAATAATAATCTGTCTAGTCATGGTTTCTTTAAAACAGGTCCTGCAGAGCTCAAAACCTGTACCTGTAATTTTCTAGAAGCTCTGAAGAACTTGATTATCTTGCTCAGGTGTTTGATTAATGATGGAGCTCAACTCTGCAGGGCAGTGACACTCCAGGGCCAGATTTGAGAAAAATCATTTATTCCTGTTCCTGTAGAGCTCCCTTCCAGCAGATTTCAGTTCCAACCCTGCTCCAACACAGCGGTCTGTTATTATCAAGTGCTCCTGCAGATCTTCATCAGCTGCTTCAGGTTGTTTGATCAGGGCTGGAGCTGAACTTTGCAGAAAGGTCGCACTCCAGGAAACAAGAACTGGACATGCCTGATGTACATGAATGAGATTAGAGATAATAAAGACAAGAGCATGGTTTTCAGAGTTTCATAATTGACTGAATGTACATTTTCTTCTGTTCCTTAGTGCACAAGAGTATAAACTACATTTCAGGTACATTTCCATCCTTTGGGACGTCAACAGTGTGAACCACTCAATGTTTATTAGAGTTAGATTCAACTGACAGATGGATCAAAATCATTCTACACTTTGGATCTAACATAAAACTGTTTAGGGGTTAATTAACCCCAAAATTTTAATTATCTCATGTTTTACTCACCCTTGTGTCACTCCAAACCCATTAAGACTTCTCGGATCACTCTTAATTACAGAAACATTGTTTTTATGTGATCCTGCCGTGAAACAATATGTTGTGTGTAAAGTGCTACAGAAATAAATGAGAAATGGATTGCCTTTAAACCACTTGATTATCGATATGGATTCTTTTTTACAATTTTAATGGATGGACAGAAATCTCTCATTTGTGTTTCTAAAAGATGAACCAAAGTCTTATGTGTTTGGAATGACATGAGGGAGAGTACATTTTCATTTTGGGGTGAACTTTCCTTTTAACAATTTATATCTATGCTATCCTGGGGAAGTCGTGGAAAGGAATAGCTTGTCACTTCATCTGCAATCTTGCTGCACATAGCCCTATAAAAAAAAGCACATAATCATTTTTACCCAGTGTCTTCAGCTGATCAGTCATCTTGTTGATCTTGCGTTCCAGTCTAGCGTATCTGGCAAACTCGTCCATCATACTGATGGTGGACAGCTCCATCTTCATGCTTTGGATCTCCGTCCTCATCTCCATCTCCTGATCAGCATCCTTCTGCAAGATCTTTGACAGCTATGAGAACAAACACACACAATCTTTCATTTTAAATTGCATTACTTTTTACTCATAACTTTTACACTGACTATTACCAGAATCGAAGGGTGATACACTAATAAAGACCTAGGAAGGCAAAGCATTAGATTTGGGTTACAAGTGCACACGTTATTCCAATGTATCCATAGAAAGCATCCTTTGAATGTCATTGTTACAATTTATAACAACAATAATCCAGACATTAAAATAATCAGACATTCGTTTTGGAAAATGGGCTATAATAAAACAGTCCGTTTTTGGACATATAAGATGGTGCAACTATGTTGGAGTAACATGAAATGTTATTATATATAAATAAATTATAATTTATGGTACTGTCATATCATGAAAGAAGAGCAGTGTTTTTTTTTTCTTTTTCGTCGGTTTATCAAAATATTCCCAGCCCACATCAAACGTTTACTTTGGCACCATTAACTGTTCGCTAGCTGTGTTTCTGAATGAGTTAAAAATAGACCTGGTGGTAGTTTAACAGCAGCTTTTGTTTGCTGTGACTGAGAGAAGCTCCTAGACCACATGCTGTACCACAGAGCATTTATGGCCTCGCGTTACTAATAATGTACGTTTTAAATTATATATATGTGCTTAAGCGTCCCTAAAACTCTTTTGAATAAATACTTACAAATGAAGAAATAGACGGCAGCAATGTTTTGACGAAGTTGCACAAAAAAACCGAGCTTAGTACAAGGAACCAGTTAAACCCGGCAGCCATTTTCCTTTCATCAGCCTGATCCTCCCCCAATAATACAAACACACTAGCGCTGCTTTTTAACCAGTTCCAATGTTTAACGTGTTTATGTCATATAAAATAACACGGTAACAGTCAAATATCCGAAAAGAACATGTTTATAAGACATAACGTTTTTGTTTTCTTTATTAAGCGGCGTGTTTCTTAAAATGCATTCAAATAATCTGAACACATTACCCATTCGAATAACACTTAAATTATATTTGCATGCTTACAGCAACAACAAATGCAGAAAGTGGCGCCTATAGTACATACACGCAAATCTGTGATTGACATCTCAAACTATCCACACATGTTCTTTGCTTTGGTTTGAAATGTGGTTGCCAAGATGTTTCAGCCAATCACCACTGAGAAGGGGCGGAGCGTAGCTCGCATCAGGTTAGTGCTATAATGGAAAGAATATAGAAAGAGGAGATCCAATCCGGTTTCAGCTAGTTTCTGTTCCGATAGAACATTAACGCGTTCTTCAGTGTTTCCTAGTCCTTGTTTTTACACTTTACTAATCGGTGCGTAAACGGTTTTAATTTATTTCCTTTTTGTTGTGAAAGCATACAAGCTTAAAGCAGCCATGCCTAAAAGGAGCAAAGTAAGTAAAATAAATATTGGATGTTTTCTTTTCTTTTAGTTATATCTTTAAATATACACGTCCCAAAGACGCTTTATGTGAAGTTATGTGAGGGCTGACTGCATTGGTGCCTGTGTTAATTCGTAATCTAGGGCATGTGAATACATGGCGTGAATCTGGCGCCTTTTTACTTAGAGCTGTGCAATCGATATTCTGTTGACATTTTAATGTGTGGATATTTAAAAAAAAAAATAGAGCATTCTCTGTGCGTTATTTTTTACACTAAAATCGTGTTAGAACACGCAAAGTAATGATCAAAGGGGTGTAACCTTGTAACGCTCTGTGCGTTATTTTTTACACTAAAATCGTGTTAGAACACGCAAAGTAATGATCAAAGGGGTGTAACCTTGTAACGTTTGGTCACGTTATTTCTTATGGAGAAGAAGCTTGTCCGGCGAATGTTTTGCTTTTTTTAATACACATAACCACGTTACATACTAATCAGTCGAGGTTGCAAAGTTTAAAGACATTGCGGGGTTTTTGTTAGACCCTCGTGTAACTGTAAACACATGTATAGTAATGTTAGCGTGTTGTGTATGGCTCCATATGGTCCTCGAGTAGGACACATAACGTTACACACTTGAGTCTCGAGTGTCATGGCTGCCGTTGCACTAAACACATAACGTTACAAGCCTTATATTCAAATCATATTGTAATTCCGGCGGTTTTATTTCATAATTTGGTTTTGGCTGCGTATCCCGCCTTAATTTTTCACTTGACCTTTGAAACGGAATTTTTTAGAGTGGCTTAAGAAAGTTTTCACCGACTTTATTCGCGTATTGGTCGATTAAAGGCATTAACCTCGTGTTTTAACTTTTTCTATTTAATTTTCGTTGCTAACCTATTCTATGTTAACAATGTTTGGTAAAACGTGTCGATGTTTAATGTATTTGCTCGTCGAAAGTGAATGAATTCTGTCTGTGGGGGCGGGGCCAGTGTTCCCCTCCTCCATGGGAACTACTTCGGGACGGAAATTTTTCGGTAACACCGTTACCAGCGACAATAAGTTAGCTACGCTGTGTAAAACCAATGCAAATAAACGCACTATTTTGTCTTTTT
Organism: Carassius gibelio; assembly: GCF_023724105.1. Taxonomy (NCBI): domain Eukaryota; kingdom Metazoa; phylum Chordata; class Actinopteri; order Cypriniformes; family Cyprinidae; genus Carassius; species Carassius gibelio. The sequence goes on along the minus strand of NC_068410.1, from coordinate 26,303,192 downwards.
TTTCAGTTTGCTTTTTTTTTTTTTTGCAACAGTTAATTTGTTCAATAGGAATTAAGTTGAATGTACAACGGAACCCATCGTCTCCCCTCCCCCATGTTCACTTTTAGATTACATAATTGCCCCTAACTTGGAGGGGGTGTGGGATACAACACCTCCCCCCCAAGACTTGATCTATGTACCCATACTAACAGCTTCTGTTTTCTCTGGAACAGGCTAACAATGACACTGAAGCAGCCGGGGTAAGTTTGGATCTAATGTTGTTAAGCAACACGTTTTTGCATGTAATTGTGACACTTATTGCCTGTTTTGTTGCCTTCCCATCATATAAACAAACAGCCCAAGAGACGGTCTGAGAGACTTCAAGGAGTAAGTTGGCTTCGTCAGTCCTTCTGAAATCATATGCACACCCCATTACCTTTTTGTAACACACAGCTTACGCTGAATTTTTTTATTACAGAAACCCCAAACGCCAAAGTCTGAGCCCAAGCCAAAAGTGAAGGTAAACCGGTTATCAGTATAAGATAATAAATTATTCTCTGAATTGGCTTAACCATGTATTTTTTCGGAAATGCTTCACAGAAGGCACCTGCCAAGGGCAAGAAGGCTAAGGAGGTAGAAAAGGCCAAGCCAGAGGAGAAGAAAGAGGATGCAAAGCCCGAGACGGAGTCTGAGGAGGAAACTCCTGTGGAGAACGGAGAGACCAAAGCTGAGGTAGCAAGTTATTTTAGAACTGTTAGAATAATGCATCTAACCAGGTCCTCTTTAGTAGATATTGCCTACTTATTTGGCCCTGTATTTCATTGTAGTCCAGAGTGCTAGAGAAAATAAATGTCGGTTGCAAACATTTATTGTTTTTTTGTTTCAGGGGGACAATGGAGAAGCAGGAGGCGAGGAGAAGGCTGACTAGAAAGAGGGAGCTGCTAAATAACGTTAAAACATTTCACAACAGCTCCCATACTTCTTTTCTTGTACAATACAGAGGAATATTTTTACTGACTATTTTCTAAAAAGCTGGTTTTTTAGTAGTTCAAATATTAGAAGCTCATTTTATAGACCACGATCGAGAGAAAGCCTTAGAAGAGGGATTCCACTTTTTTCCCCACTCCAGTTTTTCCTGAAGAAGAAATGCAGTCATGAAACATCTAATGACTTCCTATTATTATTATATATTTTTTCTGACTCTGTTTTGTTTTTAAAAAAGGAGGGGAGGGGGACAGGTTGCGACAGATAATGTAATGTTATCATGCCATTTTAAAGATAAAAAAAAAAATGAAATTTCTTAAGTCTTTCAAATTGAAACTGGGAGAGTTTGCCTGAGACACTAACATTCCATCGGCAATATGAGGGACACCTGTATGTATGCTTTGTTTTATTGTTTCTGGGGGGTTGGGATTGATTGTAAGCTGTATTCTATGAATTGAAACCTCTTTTATTCAAACTGTTTTATGAATCAACAGCTTTGGCTAATGATCCTGCTCACTAGTACTGGAACACTCATCGGATGTGAGATTTACATTGACTTTTGTCTTTGTGTGGTGATAGCATTGTTTTATAGCTGCTGTGAAAAGATTTTCATAATTTCTATATGCAGTATGTGATGGTACTTTAAGAGGATGAAAAATGGAATTGTGTGTGTTAGCAACGCTTATAACAGCTGTGTTACAGTGTTAAACATGCAGGTCGTAGCTGACCTTATATGAAAATGACTGTAATTTCATTCATGTGAACATGCCAGCAGTAGCTATATCACTCAAGGTTTTAGGTTAAAAGTAAACGTGTACAGTTTCTTTTTTTTTTTCTCCATTTTTTTTATGTAGCTGTATCTGTAATGATTGGTATCATACCAATAAAATGGTTGTAATTCCACCTTGATAATTTGCCGTTGTTTTCCTTTCTATGATTAAAAAGAACAGTAGATAAGATAAAACCAATACAATTCCAATTGTAAGCAATAGCTAGAAAATTAATGCTTCATTGGCAACGAATAAAATCATAATGTGCTTGACGATGTAATTATTGATATTGCATTACCTGGCCGTATTCATCTAGTTTTGTGTAACACTGGTTAGAAAAAGCGTGTGTGCTACTCAAAAGTTTACGATCAGAAATTTTTTTAAAGCTCATTTAGGCTGCATTTATTTGATCAAAAATTTAAAAATAAAAAGCAATATTGTGAGATTGCAGTTTAAAATAATGGTTTTCTATATTAATATTCTTATTAATATAATCTAGTAATGCAAAACAGAGTTTTCATCAACCATTAGTCCAGCCTTCAGTGTCACACAATGCTTCAAGTATAATAATAATAATATGCTGATTTATTATCAATGTTGGAAACATTTGTGCTACACTTGATACGTTTTTAAAGATTCTTTGATGTATTAAAACAAAAAAAACAGCATTTATTTGAAACAGAAATCTTTTGTAACTACACAAACTACTACTATGAGAATTACCAGAAGGATTTGGAATTGTACGATTCGTGATCCTTATCAAAATTTCTCTAATAATGTTTTCTTGTTATAGAAGATTCATTTCAGGCAATCTAAATGGGTTTAAAGGGTCTACATTCTTGGATTTTAGTGTCTTAATGGTCAGGCTAAGGTTGTTATCGATAGTCATCAATATCTTTCAATGGTGTTGTAATCATGTGACCATTTCTTGGGACGATAGTTATCAACACTGCACACCATGTACTTAGATCTTACAATATTCAAACCAGCTCACATCATAATAGAATAATATACTAACAATTTGACTACAAAGTGTCACTCCAGTTTATTAATTGGCTCAAAAATTAATCCGGACACTTAAAATATCAATAAAAACAAGTGGCATCTGAAAAAAACAGCAACTAAACATCTGAACTAATTTCTCAAACAATTTTATGAGTTTTTTTTTTTTTACCAGCTGGTGGATGCGTGTCAGTCAGTTTTCCTCAAGTTAGCAGAGTAACCACAGGTGTAATTCATCCCAATATCAAAGGTCATAGAAAATTTGACTCTGATAACCTGAATGTCTCCATTTACATTTAATCATTTATCAGACCCTTTTATCCAAAGCAACTAGATGATCGACGATCGTCGGATCAGCTGGTTGCAATGAGTATAGTTTAATGTTATCAGCACAGCAGTGATAAGAAAAGCCATACTTCTGAATGACAGATGCTAATGATGACGTGGATAGACAAGAGAAGAGGTTCAAGCACTTAGCCTTGAGGAACCCCAGTAGCAGAAAGTCTCAAAATCTGAACAAGTTCATTTTATTTTACAAGGCATTTCACCGTTTCAAAGCAGCTTTACTGAAAATCATAATATCTAAATATATGCGTGCCATAGTCACATTTAGCAGATGGGCGATAATATAACGTTTACAATTTTCAACAACAGAAATAAACAGGCAGTTGAGATTTGAGATGCAGTATATAATTTTACATAAGTGTGGATGATTATGGACATATTTAATTACGAACTTTATATAAAAAGCTTTTTAATAATTTAAAACCCACCAACCATATTTTGCAAAAAAGATATATTTTCCTATGCTAAATCTTTATTATTATTATTATTATTATTTTTAAATATAAAGGCATTTATACATTTTGGGGCCACTAACTGCATCAGTATTTAAATGGGAAAACATGACACTTTGAAAAAGAAAGAATTCTTAATTTAAATGTAAATTTTCAGATATTTTTTATCACATGATTTGTGGTGTCTGTCAGCGGACATATTTGTGTAAATCCAGTCAGTTTACATATATGTGATAATATTAGTGGTGGCAAATATTAGGATGTCTTTTGATATTCAAACCGTCACGTTCTCACAAGACAAAAGATGAACGCTTCGGTTGTAGACATTCGATGTGACGTCACGAACCAGCCGTTCGAACGGGAACGGGGCTTTTCGTCGTTATTCGGGGAACGCTTTGCGTGGAAAGACACAGCAAGAAACGTTTCGGTTTACATCGACGACTCAAAAGCTGGATGTTTAGACTTTTAAATATCCGCGTGACTTCTGTTTTGCTGAAGAAGACGATTCGTTTTACCCCTCCCCCTGTTTCCGGTGTTCAGCCGGAAGTAGCTGTAAGCTCAGGCCTGATACTTCCAATGGCGACCGAAAACTGGCCGAACAGAAAGCGGGAGCAATCGTGGATGGCCACGAAGCGTACAGTCGACATTAAATAATTATATAATTTACCAACCACACATAAAGTTCCTCTCCAAACACCGTATTCTTTGAGCTATGGCCGATACTACAGCCAGAAATGGGAGTATTTCACCCCTTGAATCGGGTAAGACACAAAAAGTAACATTTAGGAATAGCACTAAGAGGTACTTTTCTAGTTTCTTCATCTTAAATCAAATAATAAACGGTCTCGCGGTGTCCTTTCGCAGAGTTATATTACTTGATCTCGCGCTATTTGAGCACGGGCCCGTGTCGGAAAGCGGCCGAGGTGAGTTGTTTTCAGTCCTCGAGACTTTAATACGAGTATTGTGTTTAAAATGATGCTCGAGCACTGAACGGAACTCTTTCTCATCTGTTGCAGGCTCTTGTGTGCGAGCTGGAAGAAAACCAGGTGTGTTGCTCGATTACGAAGTCTTTATGTCCGTCTGTCAGTGTGTATGCTTCAGTCTCGAATTGAAAAATGAATTCATCTACTTTTCGTTATCGCCTGGCTTGAACTTGTTTACATTCTGCGCTATTGTTTTTATTAAGATAACTTGGCGTCTGTCGATTTTCTTTCGACCTTATTAACCCGGCTTTTTTTATTTATTTTTTATAGCTCCTTCCACGTCGGTTGGATTGGGAAGGAAATGAACACCCGCGATCTTATGAAGATTTGGTAAGTTAAGTGTTTTGATTTTGTGTCTGGAGTATGTGTATGGCATGCGTTTAATTCTTACACGTGTTCATTTTGTGACCGATTTAAGATCGGATTTAAATGAAAGGTATCTGATCATTTATTTTTATTTATTTATTTTCGATTGGTTAAATTGGCGTATCATATTTGACCACTTAGTTTACATTGTACAGCGTTATTTTTATGAGCAGTTCTGTGGGGGCTGTGTTTTGACTGCTTCCCTATTATTTAGTGCTGTATTGCAGTTAGGGTGGGGCCTCGTCGGGTTGTGGCTACGTCAGGATGTTGAACCGTCCAATCAGATTTCAGGACTCGCCGTCGGCTTTTTATTTTGCATGTGACCTGCGCTCTGATTGGCCGATTAAGGGACTCAATTTACATAAACTCCTTAAGCTCAGCCACATGATGCAGGCTTTTATTTATGTTTTTCTGAAGGGACGTGACCATGGTCAGTTATCTTACGGTTGTATTAAGTGTGTAAAATAATTAGGCAACTATTTCAATTCTGCATTTAGTTGTCTGCTTAGTAAAAAAAAAAAACACATTTATAGAAAGCTAGACATTAGATCAGCTACATTCAAAGAGCTACATTCAAGATGGTATTACTTGAGAATGCCTTTAAATACGTTATTACTTAAACAGCATTGCAAGGGTAGTCCGGTGTGTGTGTGTGTGTGTATATATATATATATATATATATATATATATATATATACACACATTATACACAGAAATTAATTATTATTATTTTTTGGCTAATTTATGACATAACAAAAGTAAATGATCCTTTCTTCTTTGTTAGGTCGCTGCCAACAGACATACTGCACCAGACCACCTGTTGCAGATATGCAAGCAGATCGGTCCGATTCTGGACCGAGAGTTTCCGTCTGGTGTGCCAGGAGTCCACTCTCTACTCGGGGCCGGGAAACACTCTCTACTGCGAACGTCAAAAGGTGAGATAAGGCTGGAGCTTTCAACACATTCTGCATTGGTGTGTTTGTCAGCTGTCCAAGTGTAAATGTTACTACTGTCTTCCTTCTCTTAACATCTCTAGACTGCGGCAGTAGCAGATGGAAAGCCTCCTCGTTCGCGGCCCTTCATAGAGGGAGACCACCTGAGAGGCCTTTAACCTGCAGGGATGCCAATATTGGTGAGGACCTTCAGTTTTTAAGTTGCCATGAAACTAGTTCTGATGTAAGATGATGAACTTTCCTCTCACTCTTGATCCCTGTTGAATGCATTTAGACGTCTGTCCTGGCAGACAGAGAAATGAAAGCTTGAGTGATCTGATGGATTTCCTCTCTGTGTTTGTAGTGGAGGTGTGCCGAGGCAGAGAGCTCACAGGAGCTCAGCGCTTCAGCTCCATCAACCCTGTCAGCAATTATCAGCACATGAAGATGCACAGGAGGATCCTGGGACATCTCTCTGCAGTCTACTGTATCGCCTTTGATCGAACAGGTTCCAGGATTTTTACGGTGAGCATCAGTAGTCTCAGACTCGCCTCTTGGTCTGCTGCAGAAGCCTTGACTCTGTTCGTTTCCCGACCCGCAGGGTTCCGACGATGCCTTGGTGAAGATCTGGTCCTCTTTTGATGGAAGGCTTCACTCTACTCTCAGAGGACATTATGCTGAGATATCAGATCTAGCAGTTAACTTTGAGAATACTCTTATTGCGGCCGGGAGCTGCGACAAAACCATTCGAGTCTGGTGCCTTCGTACTTGTGCCCCAGTGGCGGTCCTGCAGGGCCACAGCGGATCTATTACCTCTTTACAGGTGAGAGTGCTGCCGAATGACTTTAGTGTCCTTTTCCTGTTTTTATTGATGCCAAATCAGTGTAGGAGCTTGGCAAGTGAGTTTACCAGCATTGGAGATCTTATTGACCATGTCACTTCTTTTTATTCTAAATGTATTCTAATACAGTTTTTGACAAATATACATGTTAAGTAATACATAATGTATACGTAATATTTTTCTTCTGGAAAATAAAAATCACTGTTTCCACAAAAATATCAAGCAGCAAAAACAGTTTTCAACATTAGACATGGTAAAGGGATAGTTCTCCCAAAAATGTAAATAATATAATTAAATACTCACCCTCATCTTCGGAACATAAATTAAGATACATTTTGGTCGAATCTGAGAGCTCCCTGACGCTCTATAGACTGCAACGTAGCAAGAAGATCGTTAAAATAATCCATGTGACATCAGGGGTTCAACTCTAATTCTACAAAGATACGAGAATACTTTTTGAGTGCGAAAGAAAAAAAATCAAAAATAAAAGTTTTTGTGTACATAATATATGAGTGTGTACTGATATATAGATGCATGTATAGATTTAATAAAGATGTTATGCTTGTATATTAAATATTTATGTATTATATAAATTATATGAATATAAAAATAAACGTGTGTATATTTTATAAATATATACTGTATGTGTGTATTTAAATAAACACAGGACAGTCTTTTAAATCTTGACCACTTTGCTAGTTTGTCACTTTGATTTGAGTTAAGTTGTGTCTTATGATGAACTCATTTATTCCCTCGATGGTTCTGTACTAATTTTTGGCCATGATTTAACTAAAAGTAAAAAATAAAAAAATTGTCTTAATAAATAAATCAAATAAAAATTCAGTATAAAAGTGCAGTAAATTCCTTCTCTCTGTGTTGCTTTACATTAGATTTCATAAAAGTAGTTAATCAAACTCTCCTGAAGTGTTTAGAATGAAGTGGAGGGCTTTGTTTCCGTCTCCAGTCCATGGTGTTTACAGTAGCATCTTACTCTTAACGCTAATGTGTACAGTTGTGTCATTTTCATGTGTTTCTGTGCTTCTAACCGGTATTTCTACTTCCTCTTTCTCTTGTAGTTCTCTCCATTAGTCAAGGGCTCCAAAAGGTATTTGGTGTCCACAGGAACTGATGCGACGGTGTGTTTCTGGCAGTGGGATGTGAATAATAACAGTTTCAGGTGAGGGCTCTTCATCGCGTTAGAATGAAAAGATGAGGAATGGGACTGGTGTGTGTCAAAGACTGAGGTTCATCGTTTGTTTTCTTTTATCGTTGGTCAGCGATCGTCCACATAAATTCACAGAGAAGCCGAGGCCTGGTGTCCAGACCGTCTGCTCTTCCTTCAGCCCCGGTGAGACGACTCAATGTTTGAACTAGAGCCCAAGAGCTTCCCTCTTGTTTTTGACACGTGGATGTTTATGTAAGGGTTTTCTTCAGTGCACATGTTTTTTCTCTTTATGCAGGTGGCATGTTCCTTGCGACAGGAAGCACAGATGATGTCATCAGGATATACTACCTGGGCAGTGGCAGTCCAGAAAAACTAGCTGAGCTTGACTCTCACACAGTAAGAGCGCTCAGTTTGTAGGAGTAGTTGAATCATCCACCAAATTGTGACGGTCTGCCATGATTTACAATATTTGGTTTAATTTGTAGGACAAGGTGGACAGCATCCAGTTCTGTCATTCAGGAGAGAGGTAATATTGCTGCTTTACCACAAACCAGTCTGAGACTTTGGCATCCAAATGTATTCAGGCAGAACTGTTTTACTGGTCCAGAATCAAAGACCAAAACAGTAACATTTAATTAGTGCTTCTCTGATGCCATGTTTGAACTGTTAGTGTTTTACACTTTTTTTGTTCATGTACACGAGGATGCGCTTCAATAGGTGAACAATTCAGCTGTGTGTATGCTAGGGATGGGTTAATAATATTGATTTCTGATCTTTTTTAGTCTATTTTGTTTCCAGTTGATTCAATCAGTGTTTCAGTGTTCAGAAGAATATCAATAAAAGTTCATTTTTCTACAGTTAGCCAGAAAAAACTGGCCATGTAGACAATACATGCCAGTGAATGTTTATAAACGAATTGGAATATTTTATTGAAAACCGCATTGTGCAATTCAAATGTTTATATGCAACGAAGTTGAGTTTTGATTTATAAATGATTGATTAATTTTTAAATTAACTTGTAAAATAAAAATCTTCAGTTTTACTCTTAAATGAGAATTTATTAATTGGGTAAAATCAATTTGGTGCATCACTATTTTTTATTTTTATCCCAGAATCATTCTTTTGACGTCTCTCTCTTAGATTTGTGAGTGGCAGTCGAGACGGCACTGCTCGTATATGGCGACTGCATCAGAGACAGCAATGGAAGAGCATTTTATTGGACATGTCTGCCACTCTTCCAGGGTATGAAAACCTTCTGGGAAAACTCATATAGATCTTGCGTTGACTTTGACTTGATCTCTTAACTAAACTGCCCCTCCTTTGTTTACTGTAGGTCTGCACCTTTAACAGAGGATGCGAATTTCTTCAAACCCAAAGTCACCATGGTTTCCTGGGATCGCCACGATAACACCGTCATCACCGCAGTCAACAATCATCTGCTCAAAGTGTGGAATTCCTATACTGGACAGTTGCTGCATATCCTTAAAGTAAGGCAGCCTCCACTGCTCCGATTCTCAGATTTAGTTGAAGGAAGAGTTCACAGAAATGAACACTGTCATTTATTTATGTTGCCCCAGAAGTATTTCACCTGACCCGGCCAAACCAAATAGAACCTGTTGAGTGAAATCATTAACATGAGCAAAAAAAAAAAAAAAGAGCCAATCAGATTGTAGCTTGACATTTTGAGAAAATGTTTTTTTGTTATATGGAGATTAATGCATTTCTCTTCACCTCACAGGGTCATGAGGCCGAGGTGTTTGTTTTGGAGCCGCATCCCTATGACCCTCGCATCATGCTGTCTGCAGGCCACGATGGGAACGTCTTCATATGGGACCTCATCAGAGGCACCAAAACCATGCATTACTTTAACATGGTGGAGTATCCCAATGATCTTTCAGTTTTATTTACAGAACTTCATTACTGACATGCCAAACAACAAAAAATAAAATCTTGTGTTTTTGTTGAAAAGATTGAAGGTCAGGGACATGGTGCTGTGTTTGACTGCAAGTTCACCTCAGATGGGCATCGCTTTGCAATGACAGACTCTCATGGACATCTGGTTATTTTTGGCTTTGGGAGCTCTAAGCCTTATGAGAAGGTTTGTATGATTTCTAACTGTGAAATCTGAAAATGATAATTTTATAAATCTGTATTGCACCAAGATAACTTTGATAAACAATTTACAAGTGTGTGTGTATATATATATTCATAGCTTCCGGACCAGGTGTTTTTCCACACTGACTATCGGCCGCTGATCCGGGACTCAAATGGGTTTGTTCTGGATGAGCAGACCCAGCAGGCCCCACACCTGATGCCTCCTCCCTTCCTGGTGGACGTTGATGGTAACCCTCACCCTCCCAGATTCCAAAGACTGGTCCCAGGAAGAGAAAACATTGCAGATGAGCATCTAGTCCCTCAGCTGGGCTACGTCGCTACAAGTAAGTTCCCTACTGTTGTCACAACATTTTTGTTTACTGCTCTAACATGACGTGGGGTACACTGTAAACGGCACTGAAAAACCAGTTTCTGAACTGGTTCCTTTGTTAAAAAAAAAACACCCTAAAACTGAAATTAAGGTTTTCTTTAGTTGAAAGCCAAAACTGAAAAGAAAGCTAAAAGCTTGAAAACAATAAATCAGTTTAATAATCCGTAATTAAATAAAAACGGAGTAATTTAAATTGCACACAAGGCAGTTTTATAATAATATTTTACTGTCATTTCATTGTTGAAAACAATTGTGACTAATTGTTTTCATGAAAGATTTACACAATCATAATTACATCGAACAATGAAGATTTCACTATCAGGTTAAGCAAAAATATAATTAATATGCAAGACATTTTTGTAAAACACTCTTCTTTATACTATTTCCAGCTAATTAACGAGTTTATTGACATTGAATAGCTTTCCTGTTGTAAATGTAATATTACGATACAACGTTATCCCTTTCACTGATACAGACTTAACTGGTAAATTACCATTGAGAGATCACGTGTGAATAAGACCAGATATATTCGTTCTGGCAATTTACTGGTATGAGTTGTTGAAACATTACCAGTAAACTGCCGCAATGATGCTGTGTGTGAACGCAGAATGAAGATTACTGGTATGAGAACGTACGAGTTCAGAACGCACTGATGTAAGACGTCTACTCCCATCGATCCAGAGCCATTGAAATTCAAACTTCAATGGCTTCGGCCTATCATAACATTCTGACAGATGACGCATGTGTAATGTGTTTTCTCTGGGCCAAAAGCAAATGCATTAATGTGAACGTTTGACACAAAATTTAAATCTAAACAAACACTGACCCCTACGTTTTCCCCCCACATGTTTAAGGCCCTGGTATACTTCAAACGAAATCGAACAACGAACTGATAAGATGTCATTTTGAACAAAATCAGGCCAAAACTAAGTTCATTTCAGCAGTTCGTAATGGCTCACCAAAGTAAACTTTATGGTGGAGTTCGTTTGGCTCTTAAACACCTTAGAGTTTCTATTGGTCCATGGTGGTTACACAATCATTGCGTGTGTTCTGAAACTCCACCTTCTATGACACGCGCTATATATATATATATATATATATATATATATACTTTTTCTCAGTTTGTTCCTCATTCTGTGGAGGTCATTAAGAAGAGCAACATCTGAATACACTGGAGTGTCGAATCGCTGAGCTGCACACCTGTACAATCACTCGCGGAGAGACTTTAAAGATGTCGAGACAGTATTTCATTCCTAGAGAGAAATAGCAACGAAGCTTGGTGTCGATGAGCCGGAGTTATGCAAAAAGCGAAGCAGAGAAACATCCGAGACAAGTTTTCCAAAGCCATGAAAGGAAAGAGTAAAGATATAAGTTAGCATGTACCAAATACATGTTTCAAATAAATGTTACACCGTACTGCTGCTGCTGTTCTTTCAATAAGCAAATTTAAAGGGTATACATTAAATGAAATGCCAAACGAATATACAATAATAAACCTTAGTTTTTATCAAAACAATTTATCCAGTTTAATAAAATAAATGAATACTAATAAAATAAAGCAACAAACTGGTTCCAATTTTTTTTTTCCACATCATGCTAAAGTTTTCAGACCATAAGCCAATAGGTAATTTCTGGTTAATGATGTTACAGAATTTACTGGTAATTTGCATCTGATTTGAAAACAGAACATTTTTGCCCGTGTGAACCGCACATTTTTGCATTTATTAGTAAAGTCAAGCAAGTTTCTTTTCAACAAACCTTCTGATGTTCATTGATGTTTTAGAATTTCATTGTACTGTAGTAAATATGACAGTTCTTGAATCTTGAGTCTTTTTTCACATGCACTTTGCACTACCGTTTGAACGGAGGTAGCAAATTAAAAGAGCACCAAAAACCACGTTTATTGTTTGAGTTACATGATAAAACTGAGATTTGTAAAGCTTGACTTTTTCATATGAAAAATAACAAAGCACAGAACATAAAGGCACAGTCCAAAAAAATCCTATATGATCTTATAGAGTGTTTCTGATTGCTGCCTTTAAAAATGTTTCAGGTGATGGTGAGGTCGTGGAGCAGGTGATCAGTCAGCAGTCTGCGGAGAGCGAGGAGGTTCGTCACAACGCCTTGGATTTTGCCATCCGCCAGCTTCAGCAGCACCAGGACAGACGGCTTTCAGCGCCGGCAGAAGGTGGTGCCCCTCCTGCCCGTGTGCCAGAGCCAGGGACTCCCCGCAGAGGTGCCTATATGTTCACCTCCATTAGCATTCAGTCTTTGAGCGACATCCACTTCTGTACAGTTTCATCTAATGTAGCTGCATTTGATCGACAGTGTCGCTGAACGAGCGCATGGAGGTTCAGTCTCCACCTAATGTGGGTTTACGGCGCAGTGGACAGGTAGAGGGGGTCCGGCAGATGCACCAGAATGCTCCACGCAGTCAGATGGCCACAGAGAGGGATCTTCAGGCCTGGAGACGCAGGGTGGTGGTGCCGGAGCTTACAGCAAGCTGCTACAGGTTCCTATACGGTTATTTTGTCTAATTGGCCAACTGACCCAGATGGTGCATTGTGATTGGACGAACACCGCAAACACTTGTCGGAAATGTAAAGCCCCTTTCTATAATAGCAAGCTTAAATTTAAAGACAGATAATATTGTCCTTAGTTTTACCATCAGTTCAAGCTTGAACAAACCATGGACAGTTAAGACAGCCGACTCCACTGTGTGACCCTGTTTGTCTCTCTTACACACACACACGTGCGTGCACACATTTTTAATCTCTCAACTCTTTTTAGCTTTTCTGACCCACTTCGGTCTTAACGTCTCTATTAATGAGGCTGGTTGAATCGAGTGTGTTAGATGAGTGAGACGGTGCTGGGCTCCTTCAGGACCGTTTTGAAAACCATTTCAGAGACGTGTTTTTAAATGTGACTCATATAAAATAAATTACATGCATGCATGCATATTTTTAAAGCAGCTTTATCGTCTTTTTGGTAACTTCATGACGTAACGGTCTACGACATTGCATGCACGTAGTTTGTGTGCTTTGATATGAAAGGATACATACTTTGTGCGTGCAATTGAAGAGCATGCGCTGCAAGGACAGTACAGTTTCTGCACTCGTTTGACTCGCGCCTGGTACAGAACTCAAGTGGAGGGTTCGTCTGAAACATCTCCCATTTTCAGTCATTCTGTAACAAATTCTCTTCTTGTCAAGAGAAAAAGTGACCGAAGGGAGTGACAGTTGTGAGTGGGGTGGCCAAAACTAGCCCCACCCCTGCGTTAACTGCATGAGATATTTTTAACGCGTTAAACTGAAAAAATGTATCACCTACATTTAATACGCTAATTTTGACACCATTAGAATAAATATACGATTCTTTGCTGTTGTTTTTCTGTTTGAAACAGTTTGCTTTATTTGCGACTGATTCAGTTAAATTTTATTACAGTTTATACATTTGTCACTTTATTGAAAATATTAAAATGAAAAATGGTATGCCAACTTTATGTGTGTTGTATTGTGAGAGTGTTTGTTATCGGAAAGTAAACCAGAAACCTATTGGTTTGTCCTCCGATGGTTCGGAATTACAAATTTAATTTACTGCTTGTTCATTTAGGGCACAGGAGTCATTCAGAATAGCGAAGGGTGAGGAGGAGGTCACACTTTACAGCTCCAAGAGAAGGAGAGTGGCCCACACCACCTTCAGGGTAGGGTTCTGCCTCTTGATGAATTGCATCATGGGTGTTTATGTCAGCACTGAGTAAATGTCCTGTTCTGCCCACAGGATGATTCTGATGATGAAGAGCTGGGCCTCAAACGTGCACCGTCACGCAAACGGCAGAAGAATCAGGAGCGTAAAGGGAGTCTGGCTGAAGAGTTAATCGAGTTCTCATGTGAGGAGGGGGAGGAAACGGCATCTTCTGAGGTTCAGTGTTTGGGTCAATTCACTTTAATATAATCTTATGCCATATCGTACATGTTAATAATTATGTGTATTAATTGTGTAGGGCGGTGAAATCGAGGGCAGTGATGTTGATTCATCTGTGGAGGATGAAGAGGAATGGAGGAGTGATAGCTCAAGGTATTTAATCTGCCACCATAGTGGAAGTGTGTAATATATGCACTAGTGACAAGTTAAATTACACTTTGTTTTTAATAATAATGCCTAGTAAATCAAATTAAAATTGAAAGCAGAAATGTTCAGTTGAAACTTTTTAAATGACTGCCACAGACTTTTTTTATTTTTACTCTTACTCAAAAATAATTGCAAACAGGCGATGTTGGTAGCCTCTTGAATGCTTTCATTGTCCTCGTTTGTAAGTCGCTTTGAATAAAAGTAACTTAATTATGACCTGTTGATAATTTATCGCTTTGATAATCTTATATCACTGTTAGCATTATAGGTGAAGCCCTTTCATTATGATTGATATATTTTAGGTTTATTTTTTATATTCACATAATTCCAAGCATTTCGCAATGCTTTGTGAATATTGAGATTTGGGGAACAGTACTATTGCATAATGAAATGCAATACTTATTTGGAAATGATGATTATTATTAATAACAATATATGCAGGTGTGTTCCATCAGTGATTAATAATTTAAATTACATTTGGAAAAAACTTTTAAAGTGTGAGTGTAAAAACAGGATTTTGGAACTGTCATTTCAAAACGCTTCACTTGGAAACTGTTAGTTATTTTTGGATTTCTGTTTGGTCCTGCACATAACGCAGATATTATAAGCTACACCTTAAATGTTATAAGACCTTCGTTCATCTTTGGAACACAAATTAAATTATTTTTGATGAAATCCGAGAGCTCTCTGACCCTCCACTGACAGTAGGAGTCCTACAACGATCAAGGTCCAGAAATAGGGTGGCCATGTGCCAGGATTTTAATATTGCCTAAAACATCCAAAGCAGTTTGACCAATAACATGCAGGTATTGTATATAATCGACCAATCTGGTGGCTGTGCGTTAAAAGGTGGGCTCTACAGGAAATTATCAAAGCGTTGCAAATATCAACACGTGTTTGTTCGTTCGTCTGACTCGAAGCATCACTGCACACCGATCAAATAAAGATCAAAGAAACTCCTGATGTCACGTGGACTGTATGTTAATGATGCCCTTACTACAGTTCTGTGGCTTGATCGGGCTAAGCTCTTGGATTTCATCAGAAATATCTTACGGGGGCTTGGAATGACAATAAGGTGAATTAATTAGAGAGTTGTCATCTCTAACATGTTCATGAGGAGATATTTACATGTCTCTTTGTTCATAATTAAAGTCACTCCTCCAGTGATTATTCCGACTGGATGGCAGATGCAGGAATAAGTTTGAGGCCAGCTGCGTCTCCATCGTCTCGGCGGCGTGCAAGACGCAGGATCAGCAGCTCTGAGGAAGAGGACGAGGAAGACGAAGAAGCAGATGAGGAGCAGACCATAGATGAAGAGGAACAGGTGTCTTCACCCCGGAAGCACAAGAAAACCAAAAGCAAAACCCCAGAGGTGTGCAGCACAACCATTACTCTTCCTATTACAAACTCTTCAGTGGTGCTTTTAAAGTTGATCCCCACCCAACCCTTCTCCGCCCGAGTTTTGGTTTCCTCAAATTCCCAGTTATAACTCTGAAGAGACATTTTAATCATGGGCTAGCTCTTAATTTAGAATTGTATACCTTATTTTATTCAGAAATTGTCATTAAAATAGCCTTGATGCTGGTATGGTGTTAAAAGTGAATAAATTATAAGCACTTAATTTAGTCCTGTGTTGGGTGGGAAATGGTTTGGAAACAATGTTTTTGAAAATAACTTTGGGAGTTTAAAAAGCCCCCTTTTTTTAAATTTGTTGTCCTTAGCATCCAAAAGCGAGACCGCCCATTAATAGAGAAATCTCAAATGAGTTCCGTCCCTCAGCATGGATTACTGACGTCATCCCCCGAAAGTCCCCCTTCGTCCCTCAAATGGGAGACGAGGTACAGAACACCTTTTCTTCCATCACATCTGTTTTAATGTACATCTGATTTTTGTGTTAATCAGTTTATTATTTTATTCTCTGTCCACAGGTCATCTATTTTCGTCAGGGTCATGAGGCGTATGTGGATGCAGTCTGCAGGACTAACCTGTACCCCATTAACCCAGACAGACAGCCATGGAAGAAGATGGAGTTAAGAGTAAGATCAAAACAGTCCTGGGGTTTTCTTCTTTCTTTTTTCATTCATTCGGACACAGTTGATTTTAGCAGATGCATCCCTTCATAAGTGCTTTGAAAAACTTTGCATTGATGTGATCTTAACATTATGCTGATATACATTGGTAACTAAACTAATACCAGTCATGATCTGTGTATTTACTTCCCAAATTTGTCTCACATGATGATTTAGTTCCCATACACTTGTGTTTGTTGTATTTAACCTTGAACATGCTTTTAAACAGTACATGCAACTTTTAATGTTTTCAGCATGTCTGGCTTTGAAAATCACATAGATAATTTGTTTTTTCCAGGACCAAGAGTTTGTAAAAATAACAGGGATCAAGTATGAAGTGTGTCCTCCAACCCTGTGCTGTCTGAAACTGACCCTGATTGACCCTGGAACAGGCAAAATAACAGACCGATCCTTTTCAATAAAGTAAGTTAGCAAGATATTAGATTAATTTTCAATTATATTGTAGATTACACAAACGAACGTGTTTTGGGGCCTTTTTTTCTTTTTAGATATCATGATATGCCGGATGTAATTGATTTTCTGGTGCTGCGTCAAAGCTTCGACGATGCACGGCACAGAGTGTGGACCTCGAGTAAGTTTGAGTCATGACCTGAGAACAGAGTTTATTTTGGTTGCCTACATCAAAGTTAAATTTTATTCATACTGAGTCATGTCTGTCCTGGTTTCCGTGCCTTGTTTTCTGTAGATGATCGGTTTCGCTCTGTGATCGATGACGCCTGGTGGTTTGGGACCATAGTTTGTCAGGAACCATATCAATCTGAATATCCTGACAGCCTTTTTCAGTGCTTCAAAGTCAAGTAAGCCCCAACTGAATTATTGGATGGCGTGTGGTCAATTGGCAGTGGTATTTAACGTCTTGTTTTTGAAGGTGGGACAATGGGGAGACAGAAAAGCTGAGTCCATGGGATGTGGAGGCTATTCCTGAAAACGGTACTTCTGACTCCTCAAGCATTGTCTTAAACCAGATACATGATGTATGTTTCTTGCAGTGTCCCCCCAGTTGAGATGCAATTTGCATATCAGCAATCTTTGTACAAAATTTTGGGAGTTTGTGTGTTTACTCCATTTCTAACAGAAAGGTACTTTGTCATTGTGTTTTAATTAAGCAAGTGGTTTATTTATTGGGTTATTTGGGTTTCTGCAGCTGAGCAGCCGGAGACGGTGAGTGCAGGAGTGCCAGTGACCGATGAGGAGATGATGGATATCCAGTATAAACCTCAGGAGGGTGAATGGTGGGACAAGGGTCGAGACCAAGAGAGTGCACGAATCATTGCAGGCATAGAACAGCTTGTGACTGTGGGTACGTTATCCTATTTTTAGGGCCCGAGCACCGATGGTGTGAGGACCCTCTTGTATCTGCTTTGTTTATTATTATTATTAGGGCCCGAGCACCGATGGTGTGAGGACCCTATTGGAATTGCTCCGTTTATTATTATTATTATTCCGCTTCTCCAAAATGAATCGCATTTTTGAGGGCCTAAACATGCTCAAAAAGTCACCAAATTTTGCACACGCCTCCGAACTGGCGAAAATTTACGTCTGATATGGGTTTCAGAAGTGGGCGTGGTAAAATGGCTCGACAGCGCCACCTATGCACGTTCAGCGGTGTGCGCCTCGAGCTACATTTCACGTACATGTATGAAAATCGGTACACACATATAACACATCAATACCTACAAAAAAGATTCTTGGAGCAAAATTCTAAACCCAACAGGAAGTCGGTTATTTTTAATATTATTAGCAAATTTTGTGTCATTTTTGCCATTTCCATGCATTATATTTTAACGAACTCCTCCTAGAGATTTCTTCAAATCAACTCCAAATTTGGTATGCCTAATCTAAAGGCCTTTGCGATGTTAAATTGCGAAGATTTTGAGTTTTCGTTGAAGGGCGTGTCCGTGGCGGCCTGGCGAATTTCGATGACTCGCCATGAAAAATGAAGTTGCTATAACTCAGACATACAATGTCCAATCCGCCTCAAACTTCACATGGTTGATAAGACTCTGGATCAGAATAGATTGACATGCCCATATGCAGTTATAGTCATAGCGCCACCTATTGGCAACAGGAAGTGTCATATTTTATGCTGCGAAGAACTACTCCTAGAAATTTTATGACATCAATGTATTTTTTGTGGTCAGTCTAATCTAAAGGCCTGTGCGATGTTAAGTTGTGAAGATCTTGAGTTTTCGTTAAAAGGCGTGTCCATGGCGCCGTCACGAAGTTCGATGTCTCGCCATGGGAATAAAAGATGTTATAACTCAGGCATAAAATGTCCGATCTTCCCCAAACTGCACATGTGTGATAAGAGTCCTGGCCTGAACACATCTGAAGGCCAAAATTCCATCAGGTGTGGCAAAATGGCTCGATAGCGCCACCTATACACATTCAACAGAGTGCGCCTCGAGCTATGTTTCACGTACATGTACAAAAATCGGTATACACATGTAACACAGCAATACCTACAAAAAAGTCTCTTGGCACAAAATCCGAATCCCAACAGGAAGTCGGTTATTTAGAATTTTCTCTGCAAAATTGGCATTGTTTTTGCCATTTTCAGGGGTTGTACTTTAACGAACTCCTCCTAGAGATTTATTCAAATCAACAACAAACTTGGTCAGTGTAATCTTAAGCCCTTTGCGATGTTAAATTGCGAAGATCTTTAGATTTCGTTAAAGGGCGTGTCCATGGCGGCCTGACAAATTTCGATGTTTCGCCATGAAAAAGGAAGTTGCTGTAACTCAGACATACAATGTCCAATCTGCCCCAAACTTCACATGTTAGATAAAACTTCTGCCCTTAACAGATCTACATGCCCACATTCAGTTATAATCATAGCGCCACCTATTGGCAACAGGAAGTGACATGTTTTACGCTGCGACAAACTACTCCTATAATTTTTTTGAGATTAACATATATTTTGTGGTCAGTCTAATCTAAAGGCCTGTGCAATGTTAACTTTTGGAGATCTTGAGTTTTTGTTAAAGGGCGTTTCCATGGCGCCATGACAAAATTTGATGTCTTGCCACAGCAAGAGAAGTTGTTGTAACTCAAGCATAAAATGTTCAATCTTTCCCAAACTTCACATGTTTGATAAGAGTCCTGGCCTGAACACATCTGAAGGCCAATATTCCATTATAATGATAGCACCACCTGCTGGCAACGGTAAGATTGGCACATATATGGGATATACTTTGATATATTCCACTTATATTTTTGACATTAAATGCATTCTCTCACCGTTCACCTTTTTACTAAAGCAACTCGCTGGTGGTGAGCCCGGGTGCGAGGGCCCGTTCATCGCTGCTTGCAGCTTTAATTATTATTATTATTAGGGCCCGAGCACCGAGGTGCGAGGACCCTCTTGTATCTGCTTTGTTTTTTATTATTATTATTCTTCTTCTTCTTCTTCTTCTTCTCCCGAATGAATCGCATTTTTGAGGGCTTTAACATGCTCAAAAAGTCATGAAACTTTGCACACTCGTCAAACCTGGTGAAAATTTTCGTCTGATATAGGATTCAGAAGAGGGTGTGGCAAAATGGCTCGACAGCGCCACCTATACCAAGAAAATCAACAGCCTTCCAGCTATGTTTCACGTACATGCACGAAAATTGGCACACATATGTAACACACCAATACCTACAAAAAAGACTCTTGGAGCGAAATTCTAAACCCAACAGGAAGTCGGTTATTTTTAATATTATGAGCATATTTTGTGTAATTTTGGTCATTTCCATGTGTTGTATTTTAACGAACTCCTCCTAGAGAGTTCTTCAAATCAACACCAAATTTGGTATGCCTAATCTAAAGGCCTTTGCAATGTTAAATTGCGAAGATCCTGACTTTTCGTTGAAGGGCGTGTCCGTGGCGGCCTGGCGAATTTCGATGATTCGCCATGAAAAATGAAGTTGCTATAACTCACACATACAATGACCAATCTGCCCCAAACTTCACATGTTTGATGAGACTCCGAACCTGAACAGATTGACATGCCCATATTCAGTTATAGTCATAGCGCCACCTATTGGCAACAGGAAGTGACATATTTTATGCTGCGACGAACTACTCCTAGAAATTTTATGACATCAATGTCTTTTTTGTGGTCAGTCTAATCTAAAGGCCTGTGCGATGTTCAGTTGTGAAGATCTTGAGTTTTCGTTAAAAGGCTTGTTCATGGCGCCGCAACGAAGTTCGATGTCTCGCCATGCGAATAAAAGATGTTATAACTCAGGCATAAAATGTCCGATCTTCCCCAAACTTCACATGTGTGATAAGAGTCCTGGCCTGAACAGATCTGCAGGCCAATATTCCACCGGGTGTGGCAGAATGGCTCTATAGCGCCACCTATACACTTTCAACGGAGTGCGTATACACTTTAAACGGAGTGCGCCTTGAGCTATGTTTCACGTACATGTACAAGAATCGGTACACACATGTAACACACCAATATCTACGAAAAAGTCTCTTGGTACGAAGTCTGAATCCCAACAGGAAGTCAGTTATTTGGAATTTTCTCTACAAAATTAGTGTTGTTTTGGCCATTTTCAGGGGTTGTACTTTAACGAACTCCTCCTAGATATTTATTCAGATCAACACCAAACTTGGTCAGTGTAATCTCAAGCCTTTTGCGATCTTAAATTGCAAAGATCTTGAGGTTTCGTTAAAGGGCGTGTCCATGGTGGCCTGACAAATTTCATTGTTTCGCCATGAAATAGGATGTTGTTGTAACTCAGGCATAAAGTGTCCAATCCTCCCCAAACCTCACATGTTCGATAAAAGTCCTGCCCTGAACACATCTGAAGGCCAATATTCCATTATGATGATAGCGCCACCTGCTGACAACAGGAAGATTGGCACATATATGGAATAAACATTGATATATTCTACTTATATTTATGAGTTTAAACGCATATTTCTCACCGTTCACCTATCAACTAAAGCCACTCGCTGCCGGTGAGCCCGGGTGCGAGGGCCCGTTCATCGCTGCTTGCAGCTTTAATTATTATTATTATTCTTCTTCTTCTTCTTCTCCCGAATGAATCGCATTTTTGAGGGCTTTAACATGCTCAAAAAGTCATGAAACTTTGCACACGCGTCAAACCTGGTGAAAATTTTCGTGTGATATAGGATTCAGAAGAGGGTGTGGCAAAATGGCTCGACAGCGCCACCTATACCAAGAAAATCAACAGCCTTCAAGCTATGTTTCACGTACATGCACGAAAATTGGCACACATATGTAACACACCAATACCTACAAAAAAGACTCTTGGAGCGAAATTCTAAACCCAACAGGAAGTCGGTTATTTTTAATATTATGAGCATTTTTTGTGTAATTTTGGTCATTTCCATGTGTTGTATTTTAACGAACTCCTCCTAGAGATTTCTTCAAATCAACACCAAATTTGGTATGCCTAATCTAAAGGCCTTAGCGATGTTAAATTGCGAAGATCTTGAGTTTTCGTTGAAGGGCGTGTCCGTGGCGGCCTGGCGAATTTCGATGATTCGCCATGAAAAATGAAGTTGCTATAACTCACACATACAATGACCAATCTGCCCCAAACATCACATGTTTGATGAGACTCCGAACCTGAACAGATTGACATGCCCATATTCAGTTATAGTCATAGCGCCACCTATTGGCAACAGGAAGTGACATATTTTACGCTGCGACGAACTACTCCTACAAATTTTATGACATCAATGTCTTTTTTGTGGTCAGTCTAATCTAAAGGCCTGTGCCATGTTCAGTTGTGAAGATCTTGAATTTTCGTTAAAAGGCTTGTTCATGGCGCCGCAACGAAGTTCGATGTCTCGCCATGGGAATAAAAGATGTTATAACTCAGGCATAAAATGTCCGATCTTCCCCAAACTTCACATGTGTGATAAGAGTCCTGGCCTGAACAGATCTGCAGGCCAATATTCCACTGGGTGTGGCAGAATGGCTCGATAGCGCCACCTATACACTTTAAACGGAGTGCGCCTCGAGCTATGTTTCACGTACATGTACAAAAATTGGTACACACATGTAACACTCCAATACCTACAAAAAAGTCTCTTGGTACGAAATCCGGATCCCAACAGGAAGTCGGTTATTTAGAATTTTCCCTTCAAAATTGGTGTTGTTTTTGCCATTTTCAGGGGTTGTACTTTAACGAACTCCTCCTAGAGATTTATTCAGATCAACACCAAACTTCTTCAATGTAATCTAAAGGCCTTTGTGATGTTAAATTGCGAAGATCTTGAGGTTTCGTTAAAGGGCGTGTCCATGGCGGCCTGCCAAATTTCGATGTTTCGCCATGAAAAAGGACGTTGCTGTAACTCAGACATACAATGTCCAATCTGCCCCAAACTTCACATGTTAGATAAGACTTCTTCCCTTAACAGATCTACATGCCCATTTTCAGTTATAGTCATAGCGCCACCTGCTGGCAACAGGAAGTGACATGTTTTACGCTGCAGCAAACTACTCCTAGAATTTTTTTGAGATTAAAGTATTTTTTTTTATTCAGTCTAATCTAAAGGCCTGTGCAATGTTAACTTGTGGAGATCTTGAGTTTTTGTTAAAGGGCGTGTACATGGAGCCATGACAAATTTTGATGTCTCGCCACAGCAAGAGAAGTTGTTGTAACTCAGGCATAAAATGTCCAATCCTCCCCAAACCTCACATGTTCGATAAAAGTCCTGCCCTGAACACATCTGAAGGCCAATATTCCATTACAATGATAGCGCCACCTGCTGGCAACAGGAAGATTGGCACATATATGGAATAAACATTCATATATTCTACTTATATTTATGAGTTTAAACGCATATTTCTCACCGTTCACCTATTAACTAAAGCCACTCGCTGCCGGTGAGCCCGGGTGCGAGGGCCCGTTCATCGCTGCTTGCAGCTTTAATATTATTATTATTATTATTATTATATAATTTTTATATTTTTTGCCATTTAAGCAATTAAAATTTTGATGAACTACTTGGACTAGGGATAGTTAAGCCAAAAATGAAAATCATCTTTCACTTACCCTAATGGCATTCCAATCCCTTGATTCAAATGTTTTTTTTTTTTTTGTTTTTTTTGTGAGTTTAAAGCTTCAAAAAGTTTATAAGGAGATTTGTAAAAGTAATCCATATAAATTTAGCTGTTTGTTTTTTTTTTTTGTTTTTTTTTTTTGATTACGTAGACTTTCTTTGTATGGACAATGTAAAATATCTTCAAATTACCTATTGGTAAGCCCCTCCCCTCGATTGCAGATGAGCCAATGGCAGTTGAGTATCAGTTACACTGACAGATAATTTTCAGCTCCGTTAAGAAACATTAAGAGATCTGAAGCTTTCATTGTTTTGAAGGACTTTATGCTTCAAAAGTTGAAAAACCGATGTGCCTATTGTACTTGAAACACTGATTTCAGGTATCCTGAGCAGATAGCCAATAGAATTTATTATATTATATTTCCTAAACCCAAACAAAACGGAGCAAAAATCTAACCTAAATAGCAAACTGTTTTTACATGAAGCATGGTGTAGTTAAGTCAAAATCACATAAACGAAGGGGGGCGGGGCTTACCAGTAGGTAAATTGTGTTCCAAAGATCAGTGATGAACTTCTGGGTTTGGAACATCATGAGGGTGACTAAGGGGCCGTTTAAACGACAACATTTTCAGCTAAAAAATGGGAAACTCTATACGTTTTGCCTGTTCCTTTGCACGACAATCGAATTTTGGGTCCTGAAAATGCATATTTTAGAAAATGGGTTTCAAAGTGCAAGTTTTTTTTTTTAATGGAAAAAAAAAACTTGGCAAACGTGAACAAACAAACAAACGTGAACAAACATACACAACACTGGTGAAGTACATGGTACAGTTGTTGCTGCTCAAGAGATTTCTAACGTTTCTTCAGCAAAGTGTGGATTCACTTCAATATTACAAACACCAGTGGAGACGCGTCTTATACAACATATAATCATCACTTCCCTGCAGGTACTGTTTACTAACAAGGAGACAGTGCCAACTACAAGCCTGGCAAACTTAATACAGCGTCTTTGGCCATTTTTGCTGACATTTGTAAATGCGAATCATTTTGAAAACGTTGTCGTGAATACATGAAACTTCTTTAAAACGCAAGGGAAAACTTTTCCATTTTTGACTACATTATTGTCATGTTAACGTAGCCTTAATAATGACAGAAAATATCACTTTCTGTAAACTAACCCTGTATGAAATGTCCTTTTCAACAGATATCGCAGCACCTTTCTCTGGTCCGGTCGACCTCACTCAGTATCCAACATATTGTGCTGTCATTGCATATCCCACTGACCTCAACACAATCAAACTGCGGCTCAAGCACAACTTCTACAGGTTTGTAGCTTAATAGGTGCAGTCCTTCTTAAATTAAAAATTGTCACCATTCACTCATCCCCATTACATTTCTAAACCCATATGAAAATCTTTGTTCAGTGATGCACATAAGTAGAAATTTTGAAGAATGTTCATGCTCCATTTTTCCAGATAACAAATAAGACTTTCATTAATCTTCAAGAAAATTATTATTTGTATTTTTTTTTTTGGTAAATCTGAGAGATTTCTGTCCCTCCATCAGAAATCCATACCGTCAAGACTTTGACTTAGTTCATAAAGGTATTGCAAAAAGTAATCTAAATGAATTTAATGATTTAAACCAGGTCTGCTGAAGAGACCCTTTATATGAACCGATTCAATTTAGGCTTTTTTTTCATATGAACTTTGATCAATGCACATCAAGTATTGTCACCTGCAGCTTGAGGTGCAAGAAGAAACTTTGTTGGTTTTTGCAAAAGCTTAAACATGGCAAGCATGTTAACCCCACTGGTCTCACTACTGTTATGATCTTTGTTTTTGGATGAAAATAGCTTTTGTCCCAAAGAAAGAAAGTTAAATGGGTCTGAATGAATGAGTTTTACTGTTTCATGTCATCAGTGTATGTGTCTACTTTTGGTGTGTTTTACCACATCTTGGGTTTTTTAGGCGACTGTCTGCATTGATCTGGGATGTAAAACACATTGAACAAAATGCCAAGACTTTTAATGAGCCCCGCAGCAAGATTGCAGAGTCAGCAAAAATCATAACAAACGTTCTTCTGAAGTTCATAAGGTTGGTCTTTAGTGAAGATCCATTTGTGATATTTATTTTGTTCTGTAATTTAATAAACTTTTTCTTTTTCCACCCCGGCCACAGTAAACCTCACTGTACAGATATTATGGAGATCTACAATGCCGTTGAAAACATGGAGTACTCTGACGATGAGGTTTGTGTATTTGTTTCACCTGTATTTTCTTAGCCTTTTCTGCAGAACTTGAGATTGATTCATATGTGGCTTTTAGGACATGGATGACATCGATGCACCTGGAACCTCTGCAGGACAAAGACTTCGCCAGGTAGTGTGAAATATTAATGATAGTATATACTGCACATTGGTAGAAATGTGGTAGAATTTACATAAATGTTTAAGAATCACTTCATGATGAGGTAGATCTTAAACAGCACGTTCATGCCAGAAAACTACTAATTGGCCGAAATGCTTCATTTGACTTTTCGGAGATCATCTACTCTTCCCTGTGGATTACTTCTGACCTACTTTCTGTATGCACTGAATTTCTGCGTATTGAATTTTAGAATATTGAATAAGATGTTCTGAATTTGTGTATTTGCAGTAGAAGATTCCAAAACCGAAAATTCCCTGTTTGAAAATACATGTCTTAAAAACTGGCATAAAAAATCTAATTAGGAACTGTTAAATGCCACATAATATTCAGTTTTGTTAATGACACGTGTCAATAATTCAAATTTACACAATACAAATTCAATTAGTTCTGATGTTTTATAAGCTCCATACTAAAATCTGCCGTTTGGATAAAAAAAAAAAAATTCCATCACAAAACCGAATGCTGTTTTGTGTCTTGTTTTCGTCAGCCATCACTGGAGCTTGTTCAGGACAGGGATGCGTGGAAGGACCACTGCAAACGTTTGCTGGACTACATGTTTGAGTGTGAGGATTCAGAGCCGTTCCGGGATCCTGTAGATCCGAGAGAATATCCTGTGAGTCCAAAAAACAATGGAATAATGTTAGGGATGTCTGTCTTAATCTGGAGATGTGGATCTGATTTAAAGGTGGGATCAAGCATTGTCAGTAGAAACAGGAAGTTAATGTCTCCTGGTTGTGTCTCCAGGATTACTCTAATATCATTGACGCTCCTATGGACCTTGGAACAGTGCGGCAAACTCTTGAAGAAGACCGCTATGAAAATCCCATAGACCTCTGCAAGGACACCAGGCTTATTTTTGCCAATGCTAAAGCCTACACGCCAAGCAAACGGTCAAAGGTAATGCATAAGTCTTGGACAATCTTGTCTTTTTTTGCCTTTTCTTATTTCTGCTTGCCTTTTTGCTTAATTCTTGAAGACATTGATGTTCTTGCACTCTTTGATTTGATAGATTTACAGTATGACTTTGCGACTGTCAGCATTTTTCGAGGAGAGTATACGAAAAATCATTTCAGACTATAAGACTGCCATCAAAAGTAGCTTAAAGCTGCGACGCAGTCAAAGATTCAGGAAGAAATTACAGCATCAGGAGTCGGCTCCTTCCAGTCAAGGATCCACACGGTAAGTGGATCCCCCTGACATGTTAATGCTGCTGTCATTTTAACTTCTTTGTCTAATGTCATTGTTTGCAATCAGAAAATGAAGTGTTTATTTTTTTTATTCTTCTCCCCTCTTGACCCAAGTCAAAAGAGGGCTACTATAAAAACTCAGGAAAACACAGAACAGTCTACGGCCAAATCTACCTCCGCCAAAGTGTCTGGACCAGAGCGCCGCAGAGTCAACGAAGCCAAGGATACCTTCAGACGGAGCTGCTCATCTTCATCCGGTAAGACACACAACTTTATTAAAAAAATTATTTGTTTCTGGTAATAAAATACAAGGCATTCTGTTGCAGCTACATGTGTATATAAAAAAAAAATTTAATCAACTTTTAAGTGAATTGCCCATTCACATGAAGATGATCTAAAACTATTTCAGCTGCTTTATTTGGAATAAAAAAAAAGGACACAAAGCATTAAAAGTGGGTTTTATGAACAGACTTGAGACTGCATTATTCACTGAGAGTCTTCAACGAGTTATAAACTCAACATCCTCTGGAAATCCAGATCAGTACAAGTTGTGAATAAATCATTCAGCCTAGTTTTATGAACTGGATCCACTACCTCCTCCAGTGGTTCCTGTTGAATGTACAGTGCTTTAAAGGGATAGTTCACCCAAACAGCAAAATTATGTCATAAATGACTCACCCTCATGTCGTTCCAAACCCATAAGACCTCCTTTTATCTTCAGAACACAGTTTAAGATATTTTAGATTTAGTCTGAGAGCTCTTAGTCCCTCCATTGAAACTGTGTGTACGGTCTACTGTCCATGTCCAGAAAGGTAAGAAAAACATCATCAAAGTAGTCCATGTGACATCAGAGGGTCCGTTAGAATTTTTTGAAGCATCGGAAATATATTTTTTTCCCCCAAAAAAATAGCAAAAATTATGACTTTATTCAGCATTGTCTTCTCTTCCGTGTCTGTTGTGAGAAAGAGGTCAAAACAAAGCAGTTTGTCATATCCGGTTCGTGAGTCAGTCTTTTGTTTGTTATCTGGCTCGGCTCGGTGTTCAGCTTCAGTTCTCTCTTCACATCAGTTCAGTCAGTGTACTGTTTGAGTCAATGAATTACTCCGGGATATTGTTTTTTTTTTTTTACTCTGAGGGAGTGTCAGCTACATTAAAAAAGTTAACAGCTTAAGTCATTGCGGATTGATGAGTATTGGAGACGCGAACTGTTTAAAAAAATTCAGTTCGATTTGGTGAACTAGTTCAAAAAGATCCGGTTACATCGAATGATTTGTTCGCAAACCGGATATCACAAACTGCTTTGTTTTGAACTCGCTCACAACAGACACGGAACAGAAGACAATGCTGAATAAAGTCATAGTTTTTGCTATTTTTGGACCAAAATGTATTTTCGATGCTTCAAAAAATTCTAACTGACCCTCTGATGTCACATGGACTACTTTGATGATGTTTTTCTTACCTTTCTGGACATGGACAGTATACCGTACACATAGCTTCAATGGAGGGACTGAGAGCTCTCGGACTAAATCTAAAATATCTTAAACTGTGTTCTGAAGATAAAAGGAGGTCTTATGGGTTTGGAACGACATGAGGGAGAGTCATTTATGACATAATTTTGCTGTTTGGGTGAACTATCCCTTTAATGGACACCATTCTTTAGAAACCCACCAGATGGGAAGTTTATCCATTGACCAGATATTATAGACAATAATTTAAGTAGAAAATACTGGTTAAACTGATTATAAGTAAATCTGTAATTGCTGTGTAAACTATTCATTTTTATTACATGGGACTTTCAGAAACTCTGGAATAACAGTTTGTGCTTTTGATATAGGGTCTGATCATGACAGCAAACAATCTCAGAGTCAGTCGGAAGAGGATGATGAACCTTCATCCTCATCTCGTGTCTTCAGACGAGAGACTAGAGCCACAAGAAGAGCTGCACAGAATAATGGAGCAAAACACAGACATGGTGGGATCCTTTAGACAAACTGTTAAATCCTTGTGTGTGTTATCGTGTGCAGTTGAGTCGAAATGTAAAGCAATTTTAGCATTTTTTTTTGTCTTATTTTGACAATAACAAATCACTTAAAAAAACAAAATTCTTACGTATCTTAGAGGGCTATGCCAAGATGAATGGGCACAGCAGGGCACACGAGCGTCAGAGACCACGACCCTGCAGCGTTTCTTACCAAGAGCCTTCACAAGGCTCTGATACATCAGAGAACGAGTCGTCATCATCTTTCAGTCGCCGGCCGAGGGCCCGCAAGACCGCCATGGCAGCAGTTAATAAGATAAAACTCATGGATACTCTGGAAGAAGATGAAGGCTCGGATGAGGAGGGGTGTGGAGGCAGCACCCGACCTGCGACCCGTGCTAGCAAACGCTCTGCTGTAATTCAGAGCAGTTCTGATTCAGAAGAGGAGGAAGCAGGTATAAACATCTACACAGCTTAGGGTCCTTGCACACTGACTCTGAAATTTGTATAGTTTTTTCCATATTTGTCAACCTTTCCTATCAAAATGCTTGCTACGGATGTGAAAATGCAGAAATGGAATTTTTTTTTATGTCGAAAGTTTCGGAGGCAGTGTGTAAACATAACACAACTCGAGGTCATATTTATTTTTTTACGTGCAAAAATTGAGCGAACATTTCGGACTTATTGTGCAATGACCTTTAACATTTATGTTATTGTTATTGTTATCATTACATGTTATTGTTTTTCTCACAGAGTCAAATGAAAGTGACGTTTCAGCCAGCGATGAAGAGAAAAGTGATGGCAGTGCAGACAGTGATTCATCTTCTCAGAGCAAAGCGGAGAGCAGAACTGCTGGGGGCAGACCATCTAGAAGATCAGCAGAAAAAAAGGGTGTGTTTGGTAGATCCATTGAGCTCTAAAATCAGCATGAAATCCAGATTTTATTCATCTGCACAGGTTTTGCACAATTTATCAAGCGTTCTATTACAAAATATCTTAATGATAATAAACCATTAAAGGGTTAGTTCACCTAAAAATTAAAATGAGCCTGTGTTTTACTCACCCTCAAGGCATCTTAGGTGTATATGACTTTCTTCTTTCAGACGAATCATGTCGGAGTTATATTAAAAATTGTCCTGGCTACTCCAAGCGTTACCATTGCGGTGGGTGTTTCTGTGAAACAGTCCAAAAGTAATCAAATAAAGCGTGCCCATTTATAAAAAAATGTGCCTCACATGGCTCCGGGGGGTGAATAAACCCTTACGAAAAATAACCATGGTTTTATTATAGTAAAACTGTAGTAACCCATGGTATTTTGGCGTATTGACTGCCATTTGTAAAACCACAGATTTACTACAAATACCATGATTAAACTATGGTTAATTTAATTTGTGGTTACCATGGTTTAACTACAGTAACCATGGTTTTTTGGTTTTATTTGTAGTAAAACCATGGTTAATTTTCGTAAGGGAAGGCATC
Organism: Carassius gibelio; assembly: GCF_023724105.1. Classification (NCBI taxonomy): domain Eukaryota; kingdom Metazoa; phylum Chordata; class Actinopteri; order Cypriniformes; family Cyprinidae; genus Carassius; species Carassius gibelio. Next base: position 26,272,565 of record NC_068410.1, on the reverse strand, counting down.
CTGTAGTATATCCATTAATTTTTAGAAGTAAAATATCCATATTTCAAACGTAATATTTTTCTCTCACTTCTGTTATCTGTCATGTCATGCATGCCGATGTTTTATGTCATCCACCTGAGCGACAGTTAGATGAAGTGAGAGAGAAGTCTTTATTATGTTTGACATAAGGATAATTTTCATACAAAAACGCATGGATTTGCTACAGGAGGTCTTTATTCACCTCCTGGAGCCGTGTGAGGCACATTTTATTATGGATGCGCATTTCATTTGACATCTTTTGGACCGTTGGACAAACATTCGCCCAATGCAATGATAATGCTTGGAATAACCTGGACTATTTTTTATAAAACTCTGATTGGCTTCGTCTGAAAGAAATTCATATGACCCTATGATGCCTTTAGGGTGAGTAAAACATGGGCTACTTTAAATTTTTGGGTGAACTAACCATTTAAAAACATTCTCAACTTGTTCAGGCTTAAATAAAAATGGATTGATGTTTAACCTCAAATGAAGTATGGTCCTTTAACATTAAGCATTAATGGGTCACTGACGCTAAAGAAAGGTGCATTTCTCTATTTCTATTTTTAGAAACGTCTCCTTACATTAATGGACATGGCACAAAACGGCAACGAGTGGAAAGCGAGGACAACACGGATGATGGGGAGAGTCAGAATGAAAGTGTGAACGGGGAGTCAGATGAGGATCTCGTTGTCAGGCGGAAGTCCACCAGGAAGACTGCAAAAGCCGCTGTCACTAAAATAAAAAAATTGAATGACACTGATGCTGAAGAAGAGAATTCCTCCAGAGTCCAACGTCAGAAAAATCGACCAAGCAAGCAGGATTCTGAAGGAAGTTCTGATGAGGATGTTGAGGTGCCCAAAATTCAAAAGCACCCTTATCAAAACGGAAGAAAGATGAAGAGAAGTAAAGCACCAACAGAAAGCCAAGAACAAGCTTCTCCCACAAAACAGCAAGTTACCCACAAAAAAACCTCAACCACAGATGCATTAACATCAACCACCCAGGACTCAGAGGAGCTCAGTGATGTTTCTGAAAAAGTTGCTGCTCACAGGAAGAGAATAAAATCAGAAGACGAAGAAAATCAAAGTGATGGTGAAGAAAGAAGATCGCTCAGAAACAGAAAGTGTGCATCCAGCGCTCACAAAAAAATGCTTGAGGCAATGTCGGGTGCCTCCAGTTCGCAAAGTGAAGAGGAGGTAGACCAAAGACAAAGGAAAAAAGAGGATACTTCCTCCGATGAATGGCAAAAGAGTGACGCATCAGAGGAGGACAAGAAGGCAAATCCCAAGAGAAAGACTTGCCTTAAAGTTGCATCCAAAGGAATCACTCTTCGAACTCTTCCCAAGAAGAGCTACACTATGGAGGACTCGGATGAAGAATTCAGTCCTGAGATGGAGGTGCAGTCGAGGAATGGAAAGAGCAAGGAGTCGGCCAACTCCAGGGCAAGAAAACCACCAGGCGGTAACTCCAAAAGAAAACGTGGTGGCTCCTCAGAGTCTGAAAACGCAGACAACAGAAGTAGTAGGACCAGGGATGAAAACAAGGGCGTGACACCTCAAAGAAAGCATGCGAAACGCTACAAGCACTCAACGGACTCTGAGAGTGACTCCGAAACTAGGTGCAAATCAGAGAACGGTCAGGAGCGATGGTCTCAGGAGAAGCTTCCCAAGGCGACCCGGCAACAACGCAAGCAAAGCGAAAGCGATGATGATGAAGAGGATGGAAGCGACTCTGAGAGCGAAGAGTCTGCGGAGTCTGAATCCGATGCCAGCTCAGGTTCACAGAGCAGTCCGAAGAGAAAGCTAAGAGACCGTGGCCGAGGAACCGCGCAGTCCAGGAAACGTCAGAGGGGTGTGTCCGATGAGGATAGCGACGTGTCGTATGGGAAACCTCGACGGGCCACGCGCATCCGGACCAGAAACCGAGGCAAACGGACTGTGAATTACCAAGACAGTGAATGAAGGACTTGGGCGGTGGAGCCATGCAAGAGACACTAACTGGAGACCTTGAAGACACACTTGATTGTCCGAACTTAAAAACAATTGTAGTAGCACTGGAGTCCTCAATATTACTGTGAATCGGTTTCATTCAGGGATATTTATGTTTTGTTGGTTTTATAAATAAGATGAATTATAAATAAGATGTATTTGATCTTCTGGTTTGGCTATTCAAACCAGCCCCACTCTGTGATTCGGCCAATGGGAAAGACTGCATAGAGAAGGATGGTTTGCTTGGGTGCTATCCAGTTATACCTCCTGTTTAATCGAGCATATTTGCTGGCTTGCACTAAAAGGCACACTGTAATGAGGTATTTTATACACTAGTTCTGCATTAGAAACTCAGGGGTCAACTACGTTTACCATATTCTCAAACTTGCATTTGTTTCTTCTTTCCATTTTTAGCTCTAGGATTCTAGTGTCATATTTCTGACATGAGCATTTAGGTCCAAAAACACTTTATGAAAACGAACAAGTCGTCTTTGACTCTGACACACAAATTCTGTATTGTCACTGTTAAAGGGATCGTTGAGCCAAAATGTACAAATATGATTCTTCCTGTCACCTTTTGGTTCCTCTTTTGTGTTCTTTGACCATATCTCGGTTTGTAGCAAAGCGTTGTACATTTAAATTCCTTTGTCAAGAATGACTTTTTTTTTTTCTTTTTGTATTCAAATTAGATGAATTGCCATGCCATGAACTATGAATTGGTACCTATTTGCTAAGTACAGTCAATCAAACGAGTACTTCCAGCAAAAGTACTGTTTTTTTCTCATATTGGGAAGATGTTTTAGTGATCGGTGTTGCATACTTTCAGTATTAATTCCTTTTCAGACTTAACTTATGAACAGCAATTAACTTTTGTATGCAGTCTTTGAATTGTGCATCGCTGTTTATGTAATGCAGATGATATTTGGCATTTTGCTTGTCTTTTTCATAAGAGCTTCTTTAATACACGTTTCACTGAGGATGATAAGCCTGCTGGCTGCTTAAGTGAGAGAGGGATGAGTTCCTTTGAATAAAGTACTGTTTCAGGTTGGAATTGGAATTTGTTTTTCTAAACTCCTTTAAGAAATAAACTGATACGGGGAAAATGAAAGACAAATCTCACGTTTCTTTTACCAGTTATAACTAAGCATGATTACATGTACAGTTTTATTTTTGTGGTTCAACTTTTTACGTAGGCCTAAAGGTAATTTGATTAGCATGTTACGAGTAACAATGAAAACCGAACATAAAAGAGTAAAGAGCCCAACTACAGAAACACTGATCCCAATAATGGTGCTTTGTTGAAATTTCATTGTTTGTTTTTAAACCTTAATTGCGTGTGCAGAATTGATTTTGATTCAACGCAACTAACATCGACAAATCAAACATTTTTAACATTGGTTGCTTGCTATCAGGGTAGCCTCTGCCAACAAATTGGTCCATCTGTCCTTAGAGTAAATACACATTTTCTTTTTAGAGCTGCTTGACAGTGGGATTGAATTCTGTTTGCGTAATTGAAATATAATAGTTTTATTCATTTTATTTGTATTACTGCAATATTATTATTATTATTATTTAATATCTTTAAAAAAATCAGTATGGCTACTGTATACTGTCATTTGACTTCACTGGAAACATGCCATAGAGATTAAAGTACAGTTTATGTCCTCCGGGGCATCGCTAGTATGGGGAAAAGGGTGACCGAGTGCATCTAACCTTTCAAATCGTATTCACAAAAATCGAACCTTTCATTGGAGAATAAGTATTTAAAATGGGGGGGAAATGTTTGAAACCTTCATTTGCCAGTTTAACAGCTCTAAATGTTTTTCTATAATGCCTGATGAGGTTGGAGAACACCTGACAAGAGATCAGAGACCATGCCTTCATCCAGAATCACTTCAGACCCTTTAGATTCCCAGCTCCATGTTGCTGCTTCTCCTCTTCAGTTCACCCCACTCATTTTCTGTAGGGTTCAGGTCAAAGGACTGGATGGGCCATAGCAGAAGCATGGTTTTGTGCCCATTAACCCATTTTTGTGTTGTTTTTGAGGTTTGTGTATGGATTGTTGTATGGTTTGGATCCAAACATGGTCCATTATAATGTTTCTAACAGAGTCAGTCACTTTTACATTTTTTATCTCTTGGTATTTCATCAAATCAAAGATGCCATTTGTCTGAACAAGACATCCAGGACCTCCAGCAGAAATATAAGCCATTGGCATAAAAAATACAGCTGTGTATTTCATTGTACACATGGGGTAGTTTTATCCCTGTGTTCACTAAACCCATCTTGAGTGTTACACTGTTAACACTGTGAGCAGTGCAATAAAATTAGAAGACTAATGTCATAATCAATGATACTGCATAATTGTTGCCATCATTTAAACAGCAATATTATTTACAGGAAGAATTGCACAAGAGTACATGTCACAGAAATCAAACTGAACTTTGGCCTACATGATCTAAATGGATTCTCACATTTCACTGTTGGTTATATATACTCTATATAATTGTGTATGTGACCAATAAAAATCCTGAATCTTGAATGATCTGAAGTATATGTGATTATATGTGAACAAATTGATTCACTTTTAATGATTCTTTATTCAGCCTAAAATTATGACCTTATAAGTTTTTTTTTTCTTTGTTGTTTTTTTTTTGTGTTTGATCAATGCCTTGAAATGTTCTTTGGCTCACATGATTATTAGAAAAGCAACATATCGTTGATGGGATAAGAATTGCTAGATGGTTTTTAAGAACAGACTTAAAACCTTAAACTCTTAAGATTCTTTCAAAAAATAAATGATATGAGATCGATATGAAAGAAAAAAATTCACTCAGTTCTATTTCTTAAGCAATATGCCCTTTGACACCAACATTTTTTTTACAGTGAAAGCTGCATGCAGATAAATCACTCATGTTATCTTAATACTGGCTGAAACTATAATTTTACCTCGAAGTCAGAAGAAGAAAAAAACAATTATTATACAAATATAAAAAATACACTTATTTTAGTTGTTAGTGTACATCATAGTTGTATTGTATCAAAATAATAATAAATACTTGATGAGTTTACTGTACAGTAATAATACAATTAATAAACTTGAAGATACAGCACGTGCAATAAAATCCCTTCTAATCCCATTTTAAATTAATTTAATCAAACATGCCATTATTTGCTATTTTATTGCACATGGGTCATTGCAACATAATTTTTATGAACCTAAACATACACTGTCAATCGGAAATTATTTTTTTTAAAAGAAATTAATACATTTATTCAGGAAAGATGCAGTAAATTGATCCAAAGTGACCATAAAAACTTCCACATTGTCATAGGAATTATTTGTCAGATTACATTTCAGCATTTCAGTATAAACACTGTTCTTTCAACTTTTTTTTCATGAAAGAATCCTGAATAAAACTTATAAAGGTTTCCACATATTAAGCTCTTTTTAACACTGATAATAAGAAATGTTTTACAGTATATTACAATGATTTCTGAAGGATCATGTGACATTGAAGACTTAAGTAATGCTGCTGGAATAAATGACATTTTAAAATGTGTTACAATTACAAATATTTCTGTTGTATGTTTGAGCTATTTTTACTGTAATTTCATTTGTTTTTTTTTTGTTTTTTTCGTGAATTTACAAATAATGAATTTACATGGTGCAGACTTCTTTCAATATATATATACAGATGGGTCCAAAAAGTAGAGACCTGTAGTGAAAAACCTTATATTTTGCACGTTTATTACAATATTTTAATAAAAATAAAATGAACAGCATAGCAATTTGAGTGAAAGGTGAGTTGACAAAAAGAAAAAAGAAAGAAATTCCGAATTACACTTTTAGTATTTGGTTTGACCCCCTTTTGGTTCAGTTCTTATTGAACTCATCAAGTTGTTAATGGACTTTAGATTTGAGAGTATTCCAAAGAATGATGCAATTGTTAAAATCATTAGAATATGAACGCACATTACATGATTACTTGAAAACTGCTGATTTAAACCGTTATGAAGATGTATAGAAATATAGACCTGTCACAGCTTTAAAATGGCATGATAACTGCAATATCTGCACAGCTTGTCTGTATCTTTCTCTCAAACCATATTAAAAGCTAACACAAGTACATCCCATTTCTAAAGCCCACCCCTTTTTCAATGAAGATAACGGGTCTTATCAAAAGAACTCTGTCCCTACGGTTCATCTGATCACACACACTGCTAGAGAAGGCCCTGGCTCGTCTCATTCTGCTCTTCTCACACAACATCAGCTTCACAATGCCGGTTGATTTCAATGGAACGTGGGAGATGGTCAGCAATGACAACTTTGAGGATGTCATGAAGGCTTTGGGTATGTGATTTCTATTACTCAATGTCTACTATAGTTATCAACAGGAGCATAGACACACCACCAGAGATGCAGATTGGGTTCTTGCATCTACATCTAACTTATCTTATCCTTAGAGAACAGAGTTCACGCTAACCCTGCATAAATGATGCACTTATTGCAAAAGAATGGGTTAAAGAAGACCATATATATGCCAAAGTAATAGAGGTAGAATGGTTTAATTTTTTGTCATTCTTTTGTTTTGCAACAGATTTGAATGCATGTACTCACTTAATATTAGACACTTTATTTGGGTTATTATAAATAACTGCAACTCAAATCATAACAAAATATGCATAGTTTGAAATAAACTTGAAAACAAAAAATTGTGCATGCACTGGGGTTGCATAAATTTCAGTCATCTTCATTTCTTTCAACGGATTTTATTGCATGGACTCATGCTTAATAATAATAATAAGATCAGACTGTTATAGCAATTTGAGGAAAATAAATGAATGAATTCCTTGTTAATTAATAAATTAATTGAAATGAAGAAAACTCATTGAATATCTTTATTTGTGCAAGAAATGAATCAATAAATGGGTTGCTTTTTCAGGATCAAAGTTCATGCAAGGTCATTTTATTTTATCAGTGGCTTTGATAAAAGTGGGAGACGAGCGAACTTGAACACTTCAGCCACCTTTGTCCCAGCGTATCAATATGTGTGAGGTCATTTCTGTCCATCTATTGCATAACTGAAGAAATATGGCCCTGTTTCTTCAGTGTCCCCAATGATTTCAAAGTCTCCTTTCAGTACACTCATGGAAATTGATGTTGAAAAGACATGAATTTGACTTTCGAAAAAGGGTCAAATGAGTAAATCAAACTGACATCAAAAACGTGACATGACATTGTTGTGATGTTAATTTAATCAAACATATTTGCCTACATATACATTAACCCAATTTCAATGTGGGATTAACTTATTTTTTTCACCCAATTACCACTGGAAGAAATTGCCATCCAAACTGAATTTAAAATGATGTTACAGCATCTTGATGAAGCCTTGATAAATACTGATGTCAGATTGATATCAAGGTGCCTGCTGAGATGCTTCTTGGAACGTGCTGATACTTCATTTTCAAGGCTATTATATAGTTAATTCTATTCCTCCCTTACAGACATTGACTTTGCCACTCGTAAGATCGCAGTGCATCTCAAACAGACTAAGGTAATTGTGCAGAACGGAGACAAATTTGAGACCAAAACACTCAGCACCTTCAGAAACTATGAGGTGGATTTCACCATCGGGGAGGAGTTTGAGGAGCACACAAAAGCCCTGGACAACAGAATTGTTAAGGTAGGTGTTCAAAATGCAACAAAGTCCAAATATAAAATATTTCAGATTTGAGTTGCATAAAAAATATATAAATCCATTTGGATTTTGAACATAAACTAATCAATTAGATGCATACACATAAAGAAACAGGCAAGAATTTCTGAAAAAAACACAAATAGAAAATGACCAGGTCTATATATTTATCCAATTTATTTTACTTATTAACTAATTATTTTAGTGTTTTTAACAATTAGCCATATTTTAACCATGCTCATCCTTTTAAACTAACTGAATAAATGTAATTGTTTTCACATTGAATAGATGATATTGTGTCCCATATAGAGTACTCATCTTTTACATCGATAAAACACTGAAATATTTCTTTCAGACTCTGGTGAGGTGGGACGGTGATAAACTGGTGTGTGTGCAAAAGGGAGAAAAGGAGAACCGTGGCTGGAGGCAATGGATTGAAGGAGACCTGCTTCACTTGGTAAAGAACTGCACTTGTACAATTGATACATCATCAAAAGGAGAAATCAATTATTACACTTATGGCATACAATAGTCTTTTATTATATGCCAGGGTACTGAATTATTATCATATAATATACCACTGCACTGGCATACATGACACCCCAAAATCAATATACATACCCAAATAAACAAGGTGACACTGTAACTTCTGTCACAATTCCAATTTGGCACTTTTTAGGTGTATATTAATGAATATTTTAGTGTATATGTCCAGTTATCATGCTGACCCCTCTCTCTTTTTAGGAGATCTACTGTCAGGACAAACTCTGCCATCAAGTCTTCAAGAAAAAAAACTAATGCTCAATAAATAACAGGATTTTCACACCTGGGTTTGGTGTTATGCTGTGTATATTTATTAAATCAATTTTAATAAACAGCTTCAACCAAATACACTCATTTGGTGCTCCATCTGGGAGAATTTCAATGCAGCAAATAAAAGTTTCTGATAATTTCGCTGTTAAATAAGAATGAATAATAACTTCCATTAAGAGGTGTATAATCCAGTTTAATTATATGTGTTTTATTGAGACCAGTATATCAAAGTTGATATTATTTGACATGATTTAGCCAGAAATGGGCATGGATGCATTGTTTTCATGTACTAATACCTCCTATTGCACTGGATGCAAAATTTAAATCAAGTACTGATTCAGTAGTGTTTATACTGTTAAACCGTGTTCCCTCACCATTGTTAAGACACACCAACCATTTATCATCAATATATTCTTCTAAAGCTAATCCATTTACAGTTACTTCCCCATAATGTATTGTGTGCATTAAAATCACCACAGCATATTTTCATACACAATATTTTCCAAAATACTTCCCTCTATTTCCCATGAGGATTATTCAATTCAATTCAAGTTTATTTGTATAGCGCCTTTTACGATACAAATCATTACAAAGCAACTTTACAGAAAATACGTTTCTACAATATTTTGTAGTAGCTTATCAGTGGTGACTGTCAGTTTGTGCGCATATGACAGGATTTTTCAGAAAAATTAATACAAGACGTAGTCAGCCAGACGATGAACATTATTAACAGCAGTTATTATATGATGCAGTCACACTTGTAGCAATATGTGTTAGTTCTGTTTGTTGATTCAGGGTTAGCATCATCTGAGGTCCTCTGAGGGGTCAGCATCATCTCTTCTCAGGTGTTCTGGATCCAGACTGGAGCTTGTGGAAATCCTAGTTACAAACATTGAAACAAATTATAATAATTTATTACATCTATAGAACCTTTACTAGTCCATATCCTTACTGTAAGTGATTCATTCTTATAATTTACATGTATAATTTCATAGCTTAAACCATTTTGTTTGAAAGTAACGAATCCCCCCCCCCCCCCACCACCACCATTCTCTCTATCTCTTCTAACTGCTGAATATCCTTTAATAATAAAATCTAACTCTGATTTTAACCATGTTCCTTGCACACATATTATATTAGGTTTCTCTTTTAATTAATCTACATATTTCTTAAATGACTGGCCGTTATATCAAACTTCTAGCATTCCATTGTAGTATTCCTTCATTTCCCACCCTTCAGTCTATTCCAGCATTGTGCTGGGTAGACTGAGTGTCTGCACTGAAGTTATCCCTAACTGTTTCCCAAACCATTCCTTTTATCCCCAAATATTTTTCAGCTGCTTTCACAATAATTCTTATCCTTTTGGTACGACTCGTTGTCTGTGTAGAACAATTGATAACTTCAACCATAAAAATCACAAAATCATGTTTGCTGACAACTAAATTGTCTTTCCTTATCTTTTCATCCTCTTCATTTATTATGTCATTTCTAATGCCCTCTTTTCGTTTTGGTATTACATTCACTCTGGGGACCAGCTTTACTGCTTCAGAGTAGCTAATGCCTTCAGTTACTGTAATTCTTTGTACCTCTTTGGCTCTTTTACTAAATTCACAGCCCTGGTATGCTGCACTGTGCTCCCCTCCACAATTGCAGAACTTTGTCACGTTCATCATAATCATGATATATGCCCAAACCATTGACATTTATAACATCGAAGTGCTGGAGGGTTGTACAACTTAACCACATAACTCATAAAACCAACAAAAACCTTATCAAGTAACGTTTCCTCTTCAAACTGATAAGCTGTTGCAAATGTCCCCAAATCTCTTAGTTTTGAGTCTTTTGGTTTCACATACTTTAGCGTGCTTAATGTTTGCTTTTATAGCATCTGTCTCTACGTTTACAGGAATGCCTGTAATGACTGCTCTACCTAGCTTTTTGTCATTAGCCTTTGAACATTGTACTAGTTTACCATGAATTTTACTCATCTTAATTGCTTTTTTGAGTTGTTCTTTACTTTTACAAAACACCAGTTGTTGTCCATTTCGTAATATTGTTGCATTCTTTACCTCTCCAATTTCTTAACTTAGACTTTTTGTAAGTTGTATCGGATTCCCCTCTCAGAACGTGTTACTTTCTTGGCTCAACTTAACAAATACCTTATATTGTTCCCCACCATCCTTTAACCCTAAAACCGTATTCTGGACAAATGTGGGCAAAATAATTTTGATTTATTTAAAAAAAATACTTCCCTTGATCTGAGCGGTACAAGACTTGGTTACCTTTCCTAAGTTTGCCTCCTGAACACACACACATTTTTTTGACTCAATTCTACAATGTTAAGTGGGTGAAAAAAAAAAACTCCTTAATCTTGTATTTGGGTCAAAAAATGGGCACCCATAGAAATGAATGGGAAAAACTGTAATTTAGAGCATTCTTCTTGTTTTTTTGTAAAAATAAATTAATAGATCCAGTACAATGCATATCTAACATACACACAAATGAAGGGCTGATCCTGTAAAACATTCTCATCATGGCAAAAACTCACACTCATACACACACACACACACAAACAATGCATTCAATGAGCCTATGACAGAGCTGGGCTAATGTCTGACCATGTTTTTTGGTATGATCCAATCATATTTTGGCATCTTTGTATAGTCTGACCTAACACATATATATATATTTTTTTAAAATTACAATTTTAACTTATGATAGTCAAAAACTTAAGAGGTCAAATTCATTTTATACAGTGGTTCATAGAGTTCAGCCTATATGCAGCCATTAAGTACTATAGCCATCTAGTGGCTATTGATATTATTGTTTTTTTGTTAATTTAATACCAAAATGAGACACCAGGTGACAGCAAAGTCACTTCATCTTTAGGTTTTAGCTCTAAGAACTTATTGAAATGATATTTTAATGTAGTTAAAAAAAATAAAAACATAAAACATAAAAATAAGCATAATTTACATAGAAAATATGGTACTTTTTGAGGTAAATAAATTCAAAAATAATAAAATAAAGCACCATAAATGGATAGACAAACTTTATTGAAGACAGTGATATAACATTTATAATAAATAGAAAATAGGATCACACCTGAGTCCTCTGTGCCCATATTTGTCCACAATTACAGGATTAAGGGCTATAAAGTGAATACGGTTTGAGGGTTAAAGATACACTTTCACCACAATCAGTTGTATTATTATTTTCCTTTTTACTAGATTAATATTCCACTCTTTGTTTCCCTTGCTGTCTTCCAACTCTCCAATGCTCCCCTTCTCTCCTGTCTCACTTTCTACTCCGTCACTTCCTTCCTCCATCTCCTGACCATTTCCAGTCCAGCTGTTGCCATCCACCCTGACACGGAGTCAGTTTCAGTTTGCATTGGCATGCACCCGCCATCCACAGGCCTCTTCCACCAGGTCCCAAATGTGCCAATTTTTTCCTGGCTCCAAAAATATTGTCTGTTTAGACACACAGAGATCAAGAATCAGTGTAAGAATCACAGCAATGGTGACCATCAAAAAAGCATGTTGTAGCCAATCAAAAATCATCCATGGCTCCCATCTTGCATTGTGGCATGAATAAATTATGAGCCATTGTCTTTGCAATTTCTTTAATTCTTACTATTTAGGACCCGAGGACCAAGGTGTGAGGACCCTCTTGGAATTGCTCCATTTCTTATTATTTCTTTTATTTTTGGTGTTGTTATGTGATTGTTTAATAGCCTGTTTTGTGATGTTCAGAGTTGATCTGTTTATCTGAATATGCTGTTTGTCCCCGTTGTTGAGATTCATACGCTGGTTCTTCATGTCTGTGTGTCTGAACAAAAAACTTTGTGTGATTTTTTTTTTTTGGGGGGGGGATCAGAACAGCTTGTAAGGAACTTTTTCAAAAATTATAAGAAAAAAAAACAATCTTTCACTGTGGAGTCACAAGATTGTTGTAATTAATAAATTAAATTTGTCTCAGAGATTAGACTCTGAATGAGTTCAGTGATTTAGGTTAAATAGTGACTATGTTAGAACATAATCATCACCACCTAATGACTTTTGCTCTTTGCAAATATCTAGTTGTTCTAATTCAGATAAAGCAACTAAATATATGTAGCGGGTAGGTGATTGAGACTGGAAGTGTACCTTTTAAGGCCTAATCACTGGCGCTGATCATTTGGATCAGGTGGCGTAAGTGACGCGTCCCTTTAAATGTGTCGCAAGACATCAACAGAAAAACATTAATGCGGTGTGAGTTGAAGAGTGAGTCTCTTGGTGTATCGTCTGTGCAAACAGGATAATTTCGGCTTGGTGTCTGCGTGTATGGTAACCAGTAATTGGTGCCCGTAGTCACGAGTCTACAGACATTTGTTCGCAAAATAGCGAGTAGTGATTCTACATGGGTTTGAGGTAACGAGTAACATCGAGGAGAGTGTCCAGCTATTAATCATTCATGCGTTTAAACTTTGTTAAAGGGTATATAGCTCTTATTTATTTGGGCTGGTGTCAAAAGAAAAAAATGAGGATTGCCTTCGTTGGTCACTAGCTACTGTTTTTCCTGGGTTTAATAATTTTGTTTCATTTTGTATTTCTTCATATGTGTGTCTTGGGGATCTGCTACCACTGTTTTTGATGACCTGGACCCAGGTGGGCCTAGGAGGGAGTCCGGCTAGTGGTAGTTCGTTAATTTAGATGTTGTTGTTTTTTTGTGTCTGTTTGGCAATTGTCATTATTCAACCTTTGGCCCATGGGCATTGTGCAATATTTCCTTTAGGAATCGTGTCTATCTTGCAATGTTTACTGGTGTGAAGTGTGAAATGCTGTGTTAATGTACGCATGGCCAATTTGGTTTGAAGTGTTTCTTGTAGTGTTGGAGTGTATGTGAACAGTACCTATATATCTGACTTTATTCACTGTAGTCTAGGCATTGTTAGATTTTTATCTTGTAACTCATTTATTATGAGACCTTTTATTCATTGTGATTAATCTATTGTAGAATTGTTCATTGTTACCTATAGGAAACATCTGTCTGCTCTGATTGCCAATCAGTGTATTGTCTAGTGTTTAATAAAATTGAGTACATCAGTCCCATTTTCATCCCTTCATTGGAGATAACCTGTCTAAATAGCTTGAAGGGGAGTGCTGTTTGGGGTTTTCTACTTTAGATATACAAATTGTGAGACTGAGCACGCCCCTAGGGGTCACATTTGGCGTAGTCGGCAGGGTCAAAGTGGGACTGGTGTAAGACCTGTGAATTTTGTTTTCGTGTATGTTTATTTATTTTTTGGTGGCGATAACTAAAGTTATTGATTTACAGGAAAAACAGTAGCTGAGGAAAGGTCCGGGATGGTGATGTTGTAAGCAATAAGTGGTTTGTTTCAAATTTAACTGTCTTTTTTTTTTTTTTCAAATATCATAGGTCATGGAAGACCAGGTTAGACTCTTAACGGAGCAGATTCAACGACTTCAAGCAGATAATGAAAGACTTCGGCAGGGAAATGTAGTGCCCCCAGTAGATCCAGATCAGGGAGAACAGAGTCAGTCAGTGCCAGGTTCATCTGGTATGAGGTATGTCTATGTGCCAAGAGAACGTAAATATCCCAAGTTTTCTGGTAGTCCAGGTCCAGAATGTCCTCCTGTGGAGGAATGGGTTGAAGAGGTTCGTAAATGCTTACAAGCTAGACATATGTCCCCCAGTGAGCAGGCATATTTTGTATATGATCTTCTTGAGGGGGAGGCTAAATTAGAGATTAAACTTCGTTCAGCTACTGACAGGGCTGACCCTGAGAGAATTTTTTCAATATTATTACAAACTTTTGGTTGTGTACACTCCTATATTGAGGCCCAACAAAAGTTTTTCCAATGTCGCCAGCGTGAGGGAGAAACGTTGCGTGAATTTTCCCATTCATTAATGGTCCTAATGGAAATTTGTCAGCGTAAAAATTCAAATGCGATTTCTAATCCTGACTCTGTTCTCCGTGATCAGTTTGTGGAAAATGTTCGAGACAAGATGCTGCGCAGGGAATTAAAACAGTTTATTCGCCTCAATCCGGGCTCGCGTTTTTTGGATGTGCGTAGAGAGTCATTCCGTTGGGTTGACGATGGGGAGGGGGCCCGCCCAGTGCGTGATAGGGCTTTCTCTTGTGATGCTAGTCCCGTCGCAGTAGGGGAATGGGGAGCAGAGACCCAGGCTGTAGCTGCCACACCAAACAACGAATTGGTTGAACTTAAAGATTGTTTGCGTAGGCAGCAAATTCAATTGGACACCATTCTAAAACATTTGTCCTCTGGACCGGTGAATTCCAATCCCAATAGCAGGCCAAGCAATCCACCCCGGCGTTACAGATTTGAAGCTGATGGTCGGCCTATTTGCTTGAAGTGTGACCAGGCTGGTCATATGGCAAGGGACTGTTTGACAGTCAGTTGGCAGGGACGGCGGGTACGGGGTGACTCTGGACAGAGGGCAGTTAATGTAGTTGATGTTCAATCCGCTGGGTTGCAGGGAAACTAGCACCCTCTAGTGTATGGAGCCAAGCACTAGACGGGTCCTCAACAGGCTCAGGTTCTTTCCTCCCCATACCATCTTCTCATTCCGTACTTATAGGGCAGTGCCCGGTGGCCGACATTAAGATAGGAGGAGTGTGTCTTGTTGACACCGGGTCTATGGTATCTACCATCGAGGAGTCTTTTTTTAAAGCGCACTTCCAAGTTCAGGGGCATGACCAGCTACGCTCCTGTGGATGGCTGCAGTTAAGAGCAGCCAATGGGTTGGATATCCCTTACCGAGGCTATTTAGAACTGGACATAGAAGTCCTGGGTAGGGTGCTTCCCTCCATGGGCATTTTGGTCGTTCATGACCCACCGGATTCTGGGTCAAGATTAAAAAAAAACATTGTTCCAGGGCTTATCGGAATGAATGTGCTCTGTTGCTGTCTGCGAGAAATGTTCTGTCAAGGGAGCAGGGGTTTGTTTGCTTCTCCTTCCTCAGATGTTCCTGCGATTTGGAAACATGCTCTGTTGGCGTGTCAACGCTTTGAAGATCTGTCAAATTCTGGTTTCTTGGGTAAGGTCTCCACCCCTCCAGGCTCTTCCATTCTTGTGCCTGCTGGATCTATGAAGCTAATTCCAGCTTTATGCAGGCAGGGGCTGTGCCCTTTGATTCCCTCTGCATTTATAGAACCAGGACAAGTAGGGGGGCAGTTGCCACCAGATTTGCTCATTCCTAGTTCTTTACTCCCCATGGGTGATGGCACAGTTGATGTGCCGGTAGTCAATGTGGGAAACGATGATCGTGGATAAGACCACGTACCATCTTGGGTCAATTGCATATGATAGAGTTATGTTCGGTTAAGTCCATTAGTTTTCAGGAAGAAGATGGTAGTCAGGGCCCCGTTACTGTTATTCAGTCTATGGAGGTCAGCGCCTCCTATCTTCCTGGTCTCACCGACACTACCTGGCCTAACCTGACAGACGTAGAGCAGCAAGAGGCTAAGTCCTTACTTCAAAAGCATAGTGCAGCTTTTAGTTGTGGGGAAGGGGAGTTGGGTTGTACGGATCTTATTGAACACGAGATTCCATTAGTGGATGAGACGCCGGTGCGGCAACGCTACCGTAGACTGCCACCATCGCAGTATGATGTTGTGAAGACACACATTCAAGAGTTGTTGGAACAGGGAGTGGTGAAACCCAGCTGTAGCCCCTATTCTTCACCCATTGTTGTAGTTCAAAATAAGGATGGGTCTATCCGTTTATGCGTTGATTATAGACAATTGAATGTGAAAACTAGAAAAGATGCCTTTCCATTGCCTCGGATTGAGGAATCCTTGGATGCCCTTTCAGGTGCTTGTTTTTTTTCCACTCTCGATCTGGCAAGTGGTTATAATCAGGTATCTGTGGCAGAAAAGGACAGGGCAAAAACAGCATTCTGCACTCCATTTGGTCTCTTTGAGTTCCAGAGGATGCCATTTGGTTTGTGCAATGCACCGGGAACGTTCCAGAGGCTAATGGAAAGGATCTTTGGAGATCAGCGTTTCCATACCCTTCTTTTGTATCTTGATGATGTGGTGGTATTTTCATCCACGTTCCAGCAACATCTGGAAAGACTGGAACTCGTGTTGGGTAGGTTGACCTCCCATGGCCTCAAGCTCAATTTGGGGAAGTGCCATTTCTTTCAGTCTGAGGTGAAGTTCTTGGGACACATTATTTCAGCTTCAGGAGTCGCAACCGACCCAGACAAAATCAGTGCGGTTAGGGACTGGAAAGTTCCAGCTACCATCACAGAACTGCGCTCTTTTCTTGGGTTTGCATCATATTATAGGCGCTTTGTAGAGGGGTTTGCGAGATATGCAGCCCCTCTGCATAAGTTGGTAGCAAAATTACAGCCCGCTCCAAAGAAGAAACAAGCAGGGTTTAATGCCTCCTTGCGGGACCACTGGGACTGGGGCTGTCAAAAGTCTTTTGAGGTACTAAAAGAAAAGCTGATAAGTGCACCTGTTTTGGGCTATGCAGACTTCAGTAAACCTTTTGTTCTTGAGGTAGATGCAAGTGGGCTTGGGCTGGGTGCCGTTTTGTCCCAAGAGCAGGGGGAGGGACAGCGGCGGCCAGTAGCTTATGCTAGTAGGGGGTTGCGACCAACTGAACGAAATATGAACAATTATTCAGCCATGAAGCTTGAGTTGTTGGCCCTTAAGTGGGCCGTGACAGACAAATTTCGAGATTACCTTTTAGGCGGAAGGTTCACTGTTCTGACTGATAACAACCCCCTTTGTTATTTGCAGACGGCCAAGTTGGGGGCAGTAGAACAACGCTGGGTGGCACAGTTGGCTCTTTTTGATTTTAAAATTGAGTACCGCCCAGGTGTGTGTAATAAAAATGCAGATGCATTATCCCGCTTGGCTGCATCCCCAGCTCCAGACTCTATCGAAGTGGTAGCACCGGGAATCTCTCTTCCTACGGAGATTAAAAGTGTTGTGGCAACTCGTTCTGCTAGTCCAGTTAATATTCAGGCTATAGATGCATCCCCAATAAGAACTAGGGCTGATCTGCAGCTTCTTCAGTCAGAAGACCCAGTGCTAAGGGCCTTTCTATCTTATTGGAAGAGAGGTAGTCCCCCCACAGCATTGGAAAGGGCCAAAGAGTCCCCTGCTGTGATATAACTTGTGCGTCAGTGGACTAACATACAGGAACATGGTGGTGTTCTTTACCGACAAAGTCATGCCCCCGGTGGTAGAGTAAAAGTAATGCAGTTGGTGCTACCTCAGCTGTTACGTGAGGAAGTTTTGACTGCTTTACATAATAATCATGGACACCAGGGGGTGGAGAGGACCACCATACTTGTTCGTCAACATTGTTATTGGCCCTTTATGCGCAAAGACATCAAGCGCTGGTGTCAACAATGTCAACGATGTTTAGTGGCAAAAGCGGTGCAGCCGAAATTAAGAACATTCATGGGTAGTCTTCTTGCAACTAGGCCTTTAGAAATTCTAGCCATTGACTTCACTACATTGGAAAAGTCTAGTGATGGAAGAGAAAATCTTCTGGTTGTAACGGATGTGTTTTCCAAATTTGCTCAAGCTTATCCCACCATGGACCAAAAGGCCACGACTGTAAAACGGGTTCTTACTGAACAGTGGTTTTATACCTATGGAGTTCCACAGCGTTTTCATACAGATCGGGGTCGTCAGTTCGAGGGAGAGTTGTTTCAGCGGCTGTGTCAATTATATGGTGTTCAGAAGTCCCGTACAAGTCCTTACCACCCTGAGGGCAATGGACAATGCGAACGATTTAATCGTACGCTTCACGATTTGCTCCGTACTCTGCCCGCAGAAAAGAAAAAAAGGTGGCCACAACATTTGCCTCAAGTGTTGTTCGCATATAACACTACTGCCCATCAGTCAACAGGGTTTTCACCTTATGAACTTATGTTTGGGCGGAAGCCCATCCTTCCCCTTGACTCGCTCTTGGGTACAGTTGACTCCCCATTGGAACTGACTACGGAAGAGTGGGTTCGAGAACATCAGGAGCATCTTTCTGTAGTTTATCGGCAGGCTCGGACCAATCTTGAGGCAGCAGCCAAGCAGCGGGCAAAGCATCAAGCTGTTCCTCTGCCCATTTTACTGCCAGGTACATTAGTGTATCGCCGGAGTCACCCGCTTGGTCGTCATAAAATTCATGATCATTGGGACCATGTAGAGTATGAGGTGGTGAGCTGTCTGGACGAGGTTGGTACCCTTTATAAAATCAGAACAAGGGACCAGCAGGGTCCAGAAAAGAACATTCATAGGCAAGAGTTGCGTCCCCTTCTTGTCGACCCTGGTCAACCCCTGTCTACATCTGCAAATGCAGAGCCCAAGTTAGACCAGTTTGATCTGGTATCAGAGGACTCAAACAGTAGTGTGGACGAAAGTGGCGATTTGGCACTATTGGTAGCCGTAGACACTCCTTGCATAGATGGGCAGTTTCGTTGCATTCCTACTGTGGCTGGTGACCAGCCGCCTCTAACTTCTGTGCAACAGGAACAGGCCCGGCAGGATTTGCGTATAGAACATACTCCAGCAGCTGAAGCATCATTGCCGATACCTGAACGAGAGTTTGTGCCAAGGCGGACCAATAGAACAACAGCAGGCCACCATTCAAACCCTTATAATCTCCTGTGTACATTACCAGTACGCTCACCTGGAGACGAACACAGGGAAGCTCAGGTAACTGTTAGCTCCCATAATGCTGTTTTTAGGCCCTGGCTGTAGTACCTTCACCACCTGTCACCGAGACGGTGACATTTTGGGGGCGGTGAGTGTAGCGGGTAGGTGATTGAGACTGGAAGTGTACCTTTTAAGGCCTAATCACTGGCGCATCGAGGAGAGTGTCCAGCTATTAATCATTCATGCCGTTTAAACTTTGTTAAAGGGTATATAGCTCTTATTTATTTGGGCTGGTGTCAAAAGAAAAAAATGAGGATTGCCTTCGTTGGTCACTAGCTACTGTTTTTCCTGGGTTTAATAATTTTGTTTCATTTTGTATTTCTTCATATGTGTGTCTTGGGGATCTGCTACCACTGTTTTTGATGACCTGGACCCAGGTGGGCCTAGGAGGGAGTCCGGCTAGTGGTAGTTCGTTAATTTAGATGTTGTTGTTTTTTTGTGTCTGTTTGGCAATTGTCATTATTCAACCTTTGGCCCATGGGCATTGTGCAATATTTCCTTTAGGAATCGTGTCTATCTTGCAATGTTTACTGGTGTGAAGTGTGAAATGCTGTGTTAATGTACGCATGGCCAATTTGGTTTGAAGTGTTTCTTGCAGTGTTGTAGTGTATGTGAACAGTACCTATATATCTGACTTTATTCACTGTAGTCTAGGCATTGTTAGATTTTTATCTTGTAACTCATTTATTATGAGACCTTTTATTCACTGTGATTAATCTATTGTAGAATTGTTCATTGTTACCTATAGGAAACATCTGTCTGCTCTGATTGCCAATCAGTGTATTGTCTAGTGTTTAATAAAATTGATCACATCAGTCCCATTTTCATCCCTTCATTGGAGATAACCTGTCTAAATAGCTTGAAGGGGAGTGCTGTTTGGGGTTTTCTACTTTAGATATACAAATTGTGAGACTGAGCACGCCCCTAGGGGTCACATATAATTTATTATTAAAGAGTCAAGAGCATAACTAAAGTAAACACTGACCACTATAATGGAGACTTAAACTTGTATTTTCTTCTTTGGTAATTTTTCCTGTTAACATCAGTTGCCTTAAATAATTATCAATCAGCACTCAATAAATCTCTCAATTACCTCATTAAATGTAACGCTTTTTCAGTGTTGCTTTTAACACTATGTAGTGTGGACATTTATAGACACCCAGCAGTGTTAATTTGACACTTCCTCATAATTACTTTTAACACTCTGTACTGTTAACATGTATAGACAACCATCAGTGTTAATTTGGCACTTCCTCAGAATTACTTTTAACACTCTGTACATCGACAACCATCAGTGTTAATCTGACACTGACTGGGGTACTGTGCAGGGAAGAATTTTTGGTTATTGTTGCAGGTCATTAAATTGGTTATAGTCTTTGATTCTTCAGTGTAAGTCCTATTTATTTATTTCTATATTTATCTATTAATTGTCCCCCTGTGATTGTTGGTATATTAAATCAACACAATGAATATTCAGTCTTTTTTCCTTCTCAATCTTTGTTTAATTTGAAGTTAAACTAGAACATCTGTTTTTTTTTTTGTGAGAAAATGTTCGTAATCATGTCCGTATTCCATAAAACTAGTTTACCAATTAGCCAGGCTTATTTCAGTTATTCTGATTTATTGACACTTGATTTGGTTTCCGAAAGCAAAACTACCATAACTCAAACTCAGTCACTGAGGTAACTTCTGCTGGGAAACTATTGTCAGACTAAGCTGAGTTCCTCTAAACTCTTACCACATCGATTTCACCACTGCAGTTGCCAATTGGGCTTCGCTTTGTGTATCAAGTTCGCTGAGACAGAAGCTGAAAGCTTTTCAAAATGTTTACTGTAGTGTCCAATCATTGACCTCAACGTAGTGCCTCGCTGTTTTAATTGGACTATAGTGGTGATTGACAGTTCCTGTCGACCAGTAATATCGCCGGTTCTTCTCCGGAAGGCGTCACCCTCACCTCTCCCATTTTCTGTAGTTTTCGTCCATTTCAGTTTGATGCGCGTGAATCGTAACGGGACAACATGGCGACGCAGGCGGCCCGCTACTACAGCGAAGGAGGCAGAGCAACAAAACGCCAAAAAACGGAAGGCGAAGGGGGAATGGCGACAGTAAGTCAAATCTTTGCTTACACCCTATCATTTAATTTATTACGGACTTCATCTGACTTCTCTTTAGGTAGCTAGCTGGCTAAAACAGCACTGTTTAGCGAACAAGCTAATCAAACAATTGAGCTACAGTACACTGATTTTTCTGCACCCAAAGCATTACAAAAACAAAAATATAAAAACATGTAATGATTTTGTACCCAATGTTTGATGTGTTCGTAAGAAACGCTTTTGTTTTCCACGCCAAACATATATTCTTAAAAGCTGCTGAATGAATGAGTTATGCTGTTTGTAACCGACCAAACACATAAATTGTGTTTTGTTAATTACAACGAATGGGAAACATATAACTTACATAATGATTAATACATATACATTTATAGAACGGACTCATATTGTAAAAAAAAAAAGTTCATGTTACACAGAAATTGCAGTATGTATTTAGACTATTTCTTGTAAAAAAAAAAAAAAAAAATGATAATAATAATGAATACTTATTATTTCCAGTTTTCTGGACTAACGTGATGACTTATTCCATAGGAGGAGTATGTTGACCCGCACAAGACCCTGCCCTCTCTTGTGGTGCATGTCCGAGGTTTAGTGGACGGAGTATTGGAGGCCGACATCGTTGAAGCCCTGCAAGAGTTTGGAGCCATCAGGTAACTTGTGCTACGTCTCCGTCAGGTGTGCCATAATGTAATTGAAATGCATTTAGGATCGTCTCTCTCCATCTCTCTGCAGTTATGTTGTACTCATGCCGAAGAAGCGTCAAGCCCTGGTTGAATATGAGGATATGAATGGGTCTTGCAATGCTGTTACTTATGCCAACGACAACCAGATCTACATCGCCGGACATCCTGCGTTTGTAAACTACTCTACCAGTCAGAAGATATCCAGGCCGGGTGACCCTGACGATTCCCGCAGTGTTAATAATGTTTTGCTACTTACAATCATGAACCCCATTTATCCTATCACCACGGTACTGCCCACATCCTCTGTGTAATATCAATGATGCCTTTTATTATGCAAAATGAGATTTTGATTAAATTCAAGAGCTCTCTGACGCTCCATAGACACTGAAGTTCTTGTTGTTCTACAGGATGTCCTCTATACTATTTGCAACAACTGTGGTCCTGTTCAACGAATCGTCATCTTTAGGAAGAATGGTGTCCAGGCCATGGTGGAATATCCTTTTCTGTTTCACACTGCAGATCAAAGCTGTTGGTTAGATTCTGCTAGCTGTAATTTGTGTTCATGAATCCTTACGCTCTTGTCAGTTAAGTTCACTTCGCATGTGGACTCTGAATGTCTTACACGCTTTGTTAACCAATTATCTTAAAGGCATAGTTCACCCAAAAAATAAAGCAATATCATTAATTACTCACCCTCCTGTTGTTCCAAGCATGTTGGACACAAATTAAGAGAATTTTGAATATCCAAGAGCCCTCTGACCCTCCATAGACAGCAAGGGGAAACTTCCACGATCAAGGCACAGAAAGGTAGTAAAGACATTATTGAAATAGACCATGTGACATCAGGGGTTCAACTTTAATTTTACGAGGTTATATTGAGTACTTTTTGTGCAAAAATACTTTATTCAACAATTCCTCTCCACCCTAGGGCACCATTTTCCTTCATGTACGCAACAAATGCGCATAGTGCAGCTGCAGTTAAAAACGCCTTGTTTATACTTAAAGGAGAGCATACGTGGAGAGTGATAATGAGAGAAAAAGTACTCTCGTGGCTTCATGAAATTAAGGTTGAACCACTGATGTCACACTGTTTCAAGTCTTTATTACCTTTCTGTGCCTTGAACATGGTAGGACCCTTGCTGTCTATGGAGTGTCCGAGTGTTCTCTGATTTCATCAGAAATATCTTAATCTGTTTTCCAAAGATGAACGGAGGTCTAACAGGTTTGGAATGACAGGGTAATTAATTTTTCAGTGAACTGACCATTTAAAGTATGCTACCTTCCATAAATACTTTAATAATCTTTGTAGTCAGGGAACACAAGATTACCATTGTTTTTCTTTAATTCCTCACACATTTGATTCCGTTCAGAGTGCCCAAAGGGCCAAGGCCTCACTCAATGGGGCTGATATATACTCTGGCTGTTGCACACTAAAGATCGAGTATGCCAAGGTGAGGGTCATTTCAGATTTACTGGGAAATAATGGTGCAATAATTCACTCTTTATTTTTCAGACATTTGACAATACTCTGTGCATTTTCTGAATGGCTTAAAATGAGGTTTTATAGGGATTTTTTTTTTGTAGCCAGTTAGAGACAAAATCTTCAAGCAGAAAGTAAAACATAAGTAAAAAAAAAAAAGTAAAAGCTTAATCAATGCGCTAATATATAATAAACATACTAAAGCTTAATAATGAAATGATTTTCATTGACATTTGTTTAACCACATATTTTAAGTATATACTCAATATCACCCATACCTACTCAAGCTGCTAGAAATATATATTTTTAATGAATTTATTTTATTTACTTTTTTGTACTCTTAGCCAACACGCCTTAATGTGTTCAAGAATGACCAGGACACATGGGACTACACCAATCCGAACCTGAGCAGCCAAGGTACCGTTAACCATTTACTCTGACATTTCTCTGCGCCCTTACTGCCACTGTGGGGAAAATAAGTGGGTGGGATTGGGACGTTTTAAAAACGCAGAAACCTCCCCTGTGCCGAGTGTTAGGCATACCAACGTCTACACCATGTTTTCGTGACTCTCTGAGGGGAGGGTAAAGCTGTATCCCTGTGATCTTTAAGGCTTCCTCAGAATGTTGTGCTGCTGATATCTCACAAACTTCCTTTTCCAGCAAAGCCTGTCACATGCCAGTAGTGTGAGGGGCAAGTGGTTTACTGGGTTAGCACCATAGAGGCAGATTATCAGACATCTTATGCAGTTAACATGAAACTACGTTCACATTTTACATTTTCCAGTTGAAGTAATATTTAAAGGTGCTGTATGTAGGATTTACACCAAGTGGTTGAACTAGGTATTGCAGTCCAAATTCAAAATATTGGAAAGGGTTTTTTTCAGCTGGAACCACCTCCTCAGACTTGACGCACTCGTAGGTTGCCAGGTTTAGGAGACAAACAGGAACAAGCGCACTTGGCGATGAACAAAATTAAATACTTAAATGCTTAAATACTGGTAACCTGGGGTGCCGAAAAACAATTAGGTAAACTGGCACTGGGCGGGTTTCACACACCAAAACAGAGAATAAATGAGAATAATTGACTGTAGCATTGTTTTTCAGATAAACAAGTATGCTAACTTATTATGTTTCTTAAATATCTGCAAAAATATTATGGTATTTTTATGCTTTAGCAGACTAAATCTTACATACAGCACCTTTAAGAAGAAAAAACTGCAGGGCAACTTGATTTAGTTTTTTTGGGGGAATTTATTAGACTAGAAAAAAAAAAAGTGTTCATTCTTTTTCGAGCAGTGCTATGTTGTTCTTCGGAATAGCATGGATTGATTTAATTGTAAACAATAAACGAGTAATGTATTAAAAGTAAATGGGAACAATTTCATGTTGAATTTCACGATTTTGTGATTTGGGACATGGGTATTCATGAGCAATGGTGTGCCCAAAGAAATTCCTGTTGTTAACAAATTGCAGGTCAACCAACCAATGATAATTTTGAACAGGATGTTCTTTGGTGCTTGCTTGGGCCATTTGCCCCTCACATTCATGCGGTACATTTTAGAGACCAAAACGAGAGCACAGAACTTTCCAGAATATCAAGTGCATCAACAGAACACTTAACACATCTGGACACTGGGGGACATTTCCTACATTTCACTGGAGACACAAGTGCCTCAGACTTCCACCACTGTATCAGTCATCAAACCACAACTGCCTTATACCTTGCGAGAATATTTCTCCAGAAGGACAAACATGCATTTTACTCTCGTGAAACTGCAAGGCATCCTGACAAACACCTGATCACGCAACATTTAGCACTCATCACCTCCAACAGAAAATACACTGCCAGGAAAGACACTGAAGGATTTTGGGGTTGTCGGTGCAAGTAGTTAAGGCTCCCACACCCATTCAACTTTCTCCTGTTGTTTCTTACGGGTCAAGAGCAAGACACACACCACCTTAACCTCACTGCTAACAAGGGATGATTTTGACAAGCATCCTCAAGTGACACCACAACACAATGCAAACAGACCTCTTCTCCTCATTCATGGCAAACTGCTGACATCCACAGACAAACAGCCTTTCTGAACCTGTCTGTCTTTTCTGGGGTATGTCGCCTTTCTCGCCGTGCCGATCGTTACAACACAAACCCAGACACCTACAAATCGACATGCCCGACTCTTCACTCGTCAACAGCTGATGACACTAAACCACTCGAGACACAGAAGACACTGCAGACAACATTTTGACAAGCAGATGCACTGACATGCAGACAGCCGACACGTCAAGTTTTTTATTTAGTTTTTTACTCTAAGCCCTGACATTCTGCCCTGGAGGCTGGTGTTTCAGATACTCTCTCTTCCCCAAACATGTGTCCTCTTCCTCTAGTCCTTTCTTTTTACGAATCCTCTTCTCTCTTTCTGTCAATGTGACGTTTTTCCCTTTTTTTCCCCCAGTCGTTTGACTACTGTATAACACCTTCCGTATGATGCAGGTTGGCTTTGTGTCTCTAGTGGAAGTACCAGTCAGTCTGAATTGGGCATAAATTGCTCCAGCTTTTCAACCACCATGGGAAGACAGGCATTGAAATGTGTGCTGGCATCATTGGAGCACTGAAACCCATCTGAGACGAGGAAGAGTACTTGGGAAATCAGTGGAATGGACTGGTGGGGGGAAGAAATGGAAAGTTCTTAAGTGGGATATGGAGGAGGATGCCATGAAGAGACTCAACGATGGCTAATTTACGGCATGTTCTTCTTGCACCATCCTTCAACCCCGAACCCTTGCGTTTGTACTGTAAGTAACCCCAAGCTTCTGTTGTCTTGGAGTGATACGCTTCTAGTCTAATGTTTCATGGGGGTTTTTGACCAAATGTTTGACTAACTTGATCTTTTCCTCTCCAGTTTTTGTCATTTTTGTCTTCCTCATTGGGCTACACATTGATGTAGATCAGCAAGTTGCATTAAAATGTATATTCCTGGGATGGGTTGTTTTTTGGGGAGCAACATTATTATACTTGTGATTTCAGAGATGTTTTGACACCCCCTTCTCCACCGACGGGGCGCTAGTTCCCATCCCTGGCACCATTTTGTGTGTTTACACTAATAATATGGCCTGCTATGCCACTAAAGCCTAGAATATATTTGAATTTTATGCATTCACTGAAGCGTGCGAAAAGTGTTCGGTGTGAATTTCATTATCACCGAAATATTGTACGTGTGTATAGCTTTTCTAACCATGGCTAAAATGTTTGTGTTAAAAAGTTGCTCCACAAGCTGGCAACACTGTTTTGTAATTGCGTAAAAATAAGTGGATGAGATGGAACAGGACGCGCCACCATCAGTATACTGCAGCATTGACAAGTACAAAGACGTTTTATCAGTCGTAAATTCTGGAGAGAAATCGCGCAGCCAGTGATGAAACTTTATTGAGCCCGTGTCAGTTGCCCGTGATTGCCCATGCTGTCAAATGGACTATACTTTGAAACGCTGTGTTTGGCTGTACGCATAAGATGAGCTTTCGCTTCAAAGCTGAAGTATTCTTTGGGCTTCGAATCATTAGTTGAGGGATGAGATAATTAGTTTTCATAACAGCTAATCAGTCTGTTTAATGTAAAACAGAACTAGATCGCACAAACTAAATTATCAGGTTTCTAAATTTCCTGATTTTTAAAAATCTAATTAAAAAAGCTTTCGGTAGTTACATCAAAGCTAGCTTGTGATTAAATACAATTGCTTTAAATATAAACGTTTATTTTCAAAAGTAGTAAGCAAAAGACATAATTAGCCATATCCGTTTGCGGTGAAGTGATGTAATAAGTAAAAGCGTGAGTTCATTTTGAGACCCAGCTGTGCATGATCACCAGCACCATTTGGGTGGTAAATGGGGTATAAGAGAAGAGAGGCCTGCCATCATTTTCAGTTGCGTCTTTTGTAAATAGCAACGTTAATAAAGGCATGGTGCCCTAAGCATTTTAAGATCCTAAATAGAGTAAGAAACCTGTTATGTGAATATTCAGAAATGTCCGTGAGATTGATGTTTGCACTGTGTGTACCTGAACAGGTGCAGATGCTGATGGCAATGGGGGCAATCAAGGTGTGTGTCTGCAGTAGACATCCTGTCCCCCCCACCCACCCACACACACTCCCAAACATAATATATGACAGAATTACATTGACAGCCAACACAGCAGTTTGTTCAGGGGCTGGTACACCCCAAAAGAAAGCCTGTATGTTTATTATCCAGCTGTCTGTGGTATACAGGTTTGTAAGTAGTCTTTTCATAGGTCAGTCTCCTCAAGCTGTCGTAACATGACATTTCACCCTAAAATTAAAACAATGAAATGAAGAAAATGAACCCTGTAATGATCATTAATATAAAAACCACCTCAATTACAAGTCAAATTACTGGAATTGAAAAAGACTTGCACTACTGTATAAATGTACCGTGGTCTTTTTAAGCCCCATTGCAGTGTTTTTATACAAAAGCACAAAAGATGTTCAGATATTATGATAATGACAGTTTAAGGAGAAAATGAGATTGATTTATAAAAATGTTACCATACAAAATTCAGTTATTTAAAAGTAGGTTTCATTTTCTTTAAACAAATGTACCTGTTTTGTTTTAGTTTTTTGGTGGGGGGGTGAAATGTAACCCTAATCTTATGTGTCCCCTTCTCTGCTGAACTTAAAGCTCGTGTCAATCACATTAACATTCACAAAGTCAGTGTCCTGTCCTGTCGCCTCTCAGCAAACTCATCTTTCACTCTCTCTCTCTCTCTCTCCCCCAAACTCTTTTTGGCCCCTCCCCTTTCCTTTCTTCACCCTCTTCCTTCTCTCGCCTCTCAGATATGAACTCCAACCCCAACAAGCGCCAGAGGCAGCCGGCTCTGCTGGGAGACCACCCTCCAGAGTATGGTAAGGCTTGCGGGGGCACACGTGATAACACATTTGCCTCATTTGCTCGCAAACAGGGGAGTGGATGTTAAAACGAAAACAAATTTGGGGTGCTTTTATCACAGTGGCAGCAAGATGGTGCCGTGTTGACATTAAAACATAAACTAAAGTGAAGGCTGTGTCAAATGTTTGTTTACCCCATCCTGCCCACAACCCCCACCCCAACGTGCTCTGTTTGTCGTTTGTGGGTTCTCAGGAGGTTATCACGGATACCAAGACGAGGGCTACGGCGGCCCCTATGAAGGCCGACGGATGGGGCCGCCGCCCATGGGTGGTCCAAGGCGTGGTGGAACCAGTCAGCGGTACGGTGCACAGTACGGCCCCCCACCTCCGCCCCCTGGTGAATATGGCGCACATGCAGACTCACCGGTGATCATGGTGTATGGCCTGGAGCCCTCAAAAATAAACGCAGACAGGGTCTTCAACATCTTCTGCCTGTATGGAAATGTGGAACGGGTATGAAGAACGGCTAAAAGTAGGATGGCTACTGTCAAAATGTAAACCGTTTTATCTGAAATCCACTTGTCCCCTTTTAATGTAGGTGAAATTCATGAAGAGCAAGCCTGGAGCTGCTATGGTGGAGATGGGAGACTGCTATGCTGTGGATCGTGCCATCTCACATCTCAACAACAACTTCCTGTTCAACCAGAAGCTCAATGTTTGGTAATTGTTGCAACTAGAGTTTTTTTCAAATGTTGCAATAAGAGCAGCCCGATTCATTACATAGTGTTTAATAGAAGAGAATAAGATTCCGATATTTTGAAAATATTTGTGACAGCTTTGCAATATATTATGTTTAATCATTAAAGGCATTAAAAATGCTTCCAATGTGTTAAAATACTTAGTTTTCTCAATTTTTTTATGCAAACTTTTTTTTTTTTTTTGCATTATGGAGAAATTAGAATTAGAAGGGGAATCAAATTTTAAAAAAGTCATTGATGATTTCATATGAATACATACTAGTATAGCTCAATTGTTTGATCTGTTGTTTTGATCAGTGTGTCCAAGCAGCAGGCCATCATGCCCGGTCAGTCCTATGAGCTGGAAGACGGCTCCAGCAGCTTCAAAGACTTTCACGGGAGCAGAAATAACCGCTTCACTTCTCCAGAGCAGGCGGCCAAGAACCGCATTCAGCATCCCAGCAACGTCCTACACTTCTTCAACGCAGCACCAGAGGCTTCACCAGACACCTTCACCAGGGTCAGTTCACAATACAGGAAGTCAGGACCATTCTTGTCACCTGATGTGTACATTTACCACCTTCATCTGTTTTCAGATCTGTGATGAACTCGGGGTAAAGAGCCCTTCCAATGTCAAACCTTTTGCAGCTAAAGGTATGTGAAAGTGTGTAAATAATAGCATAGAAAGCCAAACTCTGCATGAAATCATTTAAAGTGTGCTCTATTAACTGCTAATGTCATCCATGACCCTTCATGATTGTAATGTGTTAATGAATAGGTTCCACATCAGAGAGGAGTTCGTCAGGGCTTCTGGAGTGGGAGTCTGTTAATGACGCCATGGAAGCTCTTGCTATGATGAACCATTACCAGATGAAAAACCCCAGTGAGTTACTTCATCTAGTGTTTCAGATATTATTTCCATTAATTGGTTGTGTCAGCATTTCCAACAAAATTAAAGCGAACTTAATAAAAATATATGTATGTATTTGGCTGCTAGGGGTGGTAAATATGACCAGAATTTTGTTGACCAAATTTCATAGTATGAGAAATTGATATCACTGTAACTATATAATGTGACCCTTGGAGCACAAGTCGCTGGGGTATATTTTCAGCAATAGCCAAAAACACATTGTGTGGGTCAAAATGATTGATTTTTCTTTTTACCCAGCTGTTTACTTTTACTAAAACAGAACCTACTGTGTTCACGTGAAGACTGCACATTTTAACAGCTGTTTCTTAATTGCCCGTTCAAGCACAATAAGGTGCAAAAGAAAACTGAATTGATCACATGATGTCAAATAGACAGTTTATAGTTTGTGTATATCTCTGGTTCTTTCTTGGCCACACTTTTCCCACCAACAAATTTTTCTGTTTCTCTCTGCAGATGGCCCATATCCATACACGCTCAAGCTGTGCTTCTCTACTGCACAGCATGCAAACTGAACCCCATCTCGTCCCCATCACCATCATCATGGTGACGTCCCAGAGTCATCGCTCACCCCATCACTTCACCTTCCTGCTACTTTATTGTCCTTAACGGCTCATCTGTGTGAAGGGTGTGCAGACGTGTGGAGTTAATCTTATGTTGATTGAGCAGCAACACAAGCTGAGAGTAAAACTGACTGAACTCATTGTTTTTAAAGCAAGAGGAGAGTTGAAATGCTTTTGTACCAGTATTTTGGTTTTGTTACTGTTTTTTTTTTTTTTTTTTTTTTTTTTTTTTATTGCTTGCCATGATTGACTGTTAGCTGTGGGCTCAGCACCTCACTTTTAGAAATGTCACTCTGTAAAGAAGAATGCAATTTTATTTCTTTTTTGTTTAGTTTTTTTGACTAAAATAAAAATAGTGATTATGTCTCTCTGTTGTTATTTCTTTTGCAAGGGAACAATTGTGACTAGTGGTTTAAAATGGTATAAAGCAGTTTAATCTTTTTTTTTTTTTTTTTTTTTTCTCAAAAGCTGCCTGGATGTTATTGCCCAGTGTATATTAGGAATCTGGAAGATAAAATGTAATCCGTTTAATAAAGAAATAATCTGCATATTCAAAAATGGGTTTTGCCGCTTCCTGATAACTAACTCACAGAAATGTAAATGATATTTCTACAGTCAAGGTAAATTTCTCTGATAGTCCTGTGCAAGGCCTAGAAACCCAAATAATCTGATGAGATGATTTCAAATTAAGAAGCTATGCAGTAAAAATGATGGTCATGATCTTTAAAGTCATGACGGACACTCGCCAATCTAAAATGACAAAACTATGATAGGCTTATGTCAAATACAGGGGCCATAATATTTTAATAACCGTGTACTAGGATTCTTATAATGCACTATAAAATTGGTATTTAATTTTTTTATGTACTGTGCTGTTTTATATATTTGTCTCTATATATTTTGTAAACTCATAAAAAATACAAATAGTTTAGAAAAAATGATTCAGTTACAGTTAAGTAATAAGGAAGAAAAGGTGATATTGCTACTAAACATGAATTATGTATCATATGCATTGTAACGTTACGTAATTATGAGCAAATAAAATACGAACAAAACACTATCGACACATTTTGCAATTCACCTTTGAAAATTTCTTACACAAACTATACAATTAGTATTAAAATAGAATAGTAATGGCAATTTTAATTTAATTGAAGATAAACGTAAACACCACCGTTTCACTTTGTTGCGGCATATTCCGGAAGTACAGCACGCGCATGAGCGGATGTCAAACGTTATGATGTAATACACTGGAAAGTTCCCGGATTCTAAGTACAGTGTGAATTGCGAAGGTCAGTAGCGCACTTACGCCGTTACAGTGAGATTAAAACAACAGAATTTCTTTGCAAATCTCGGAACTTTTTCTGGAATTAGTCATATAAAAACATCATGCCAAGAGGAAGCCGAAGCAGAACTTCGAGGATGAGTCCTCCAAGGTGAGCGGGTTATCATTAGCTAACTAACGTTACATGTGTCAGTGCTAGTCATGCGTCAGTACTTAACCAGCAGTTTACATCGGGTTTAAACTTCTTTACCATCACTGACAGCTACAGCTTCACAAGACTCTCTTAGTGTCTCTTTAAGCATATTATTATTACAATAGTGATGGTGATTGCAGAGGACACACATGGCTTGCATTTAATATGAACACGAGTGTGTATGAACGAGGCGCTTTGGAAAATATTTGTTTACAATATCTAATCTAATATAATCTATAACATTTCTAATTATTCTCTGCTCTGAAATGTTTCTTTCCTGTTTTTCGTAGACATGCACTGTTATGAAAGTGCAATGGTTATATAATTCTAGAATTATTTAAAAGTGTATTAAATTATTTTTGTTTAAATTTCCTATTCTTAAAACCTCCAGGCTTTGGGTAAATACGAAGAATTATTCAGGGTTTTAAACATTAATATTGAACATGAGATGAGAAGAAAAAAATGTCTAAAATAAAAATAAAATTTGGAAATTAACAGACATCAGTAAATATTTATTAATTGTTGAGAAATAAATGTACAACATCTACTGACCTATATATATATTGAAAATCCATAAATTTCCCATATGCACTGTGTATCAGTCACTATTTCATCCTTTATACCAGCCACCTAGAACACCCTAGCAACCATATAAGAACAATGGAATCAAATACTGATGATAACCAAAATCTGTCATGGAAATTGATTAGTGTGTGAACCTTGTATTAGGAGCTCTTCCTGTACAGGTAGATGATGGTGTGTTTTCACTCTAGTTACTCGTCCCCTCCACCAATGGCTCGAGCTCCTCCCCCTCGCTCCTACGCCCCAGCTCCCGCTCCTCCTCCACCATCGGCGGTGGGCGCTCCTGCTGCTGCACCCCGTCAGCCGGGGATGTTCGCTCAGATGGCGTCCACCGCGGCGGGCGTCGCGGTCGGCTCTGCTGTCGGACACACTATAGGTCACGCCATGACCGGCGGCTTCAGCGGAGGTGGAAACTCAGAGGCTGCCAGGCCTGATGTCACCTATCAGGTAAACTCGAATCCAAACTACCCGTTTGAATAGTTACACTCAGCTCTCCCAGTAGGATTTAGGTACTTCTTCATATGTCATTACACGATACGAGTCCCTTGGTTGTCCTCAGTGTGAAAAATGGATCTCAAAATCACACAGTCATTGTTGGAAAGGGTTCAAATGCACAAAAATGCTATAAAACTAAAGAATTTGTTGGACCTGAAGGATTTTTCTGAAGAACAGCAGGCAGTTTAACTGTTCAAGACAAACAAGAGACTCATGAACAATTATTATTAAACAAAAAAACACAGCTGTGGATCAATCAAGTAACAACACAATATGACACAGTATTGTGGACAATGTAAAATATGTAAACATATTTTATGTGAAATATCTTATTCAGGTCAGTACTAAATAAACAATAACATGCATTTTGTGTGATCCCTCTTATTTTGGTAAAATAATGAACATTTTGCTGATTCTGCAAGCTGTATTTAAACTCTTGACTTCAACTGTATTTCATGTATCTAAATATATTTGAAGTGTAGTACACTTAAAATATATGAACTGAAAAAGTTATAACATTACTTTAAATTATGATCAAGTACCTTACATGTGGCTAAGTAAGAACGTTGGTCAACAAATCCAAATGAGTGTAATGCAAATTGTATGTTTTTTACAAAGTGCACTTTTTAAAGTGTGTTAGTCTCTCTTCACACTTAAGTGTCTTTTTATTTCGTTAAGATTATTTAATTTTCCTTAAGTACAGTTTAAAGTATACAGTAAAATTGTAAGGAACTGCTTTATTTTATGGTGTCTTTGTTACAGTGTAATTATAAATGTAAATAATAAGTAATATTAGCTAGCCACATGTACTTACTATTTGCTTAGGGTTAGAATGAGGGTTTGGTTTGGGGTTAGTTGCATTTAATAATGTTTAATTTTTTGTCATCAATAAAGTAAGCACATGTAATTTGCAACAAGGACACCGTAAAATACCAAATATACTTCTAAGAACGGAAGAACACAACAAATGCACATTCCATACATTTAAGCACTTCTTAGTACAGTCTCTCAAAATATTTTTTTTAAATTCCTTTATTTAATCATCTTTTAAATCTGGTTGATCTTGCTAAATGGTTTTAGGATTTCTACATTCACATAAAAATAGAATCCTAAAATGCTTCTTTATCCTAAACCTTCCCACAGGAGCCCTACCAGGCTCAGCCCATGTACCAGCAGCAGCAGCAGGGTCCCTGTGCTTATGAGCTGAAGCAGTTCATTGAATGCGCTCAGACACAGAGCGACCTCAAACTCTGTGAGGGCTTCAGCGAAGTACTGAAACAATGCAAATTCTCCAGTGGTATGTACACAGATGTTGTTAGTGGCACCAGTTCGCAAAATTTTATAATTAAGTCTAGTTCATTAGTCTAGTCTATTTATTTATATAGCACATTTAAAAACAACAGACGTTGGGAAAAGTGCTTTACATATCAAACATAAGACATACAATCTAAAAACTCTGAAACGATCACAAAATTACATAGAATTAATTACAATCAAATGCAAGAGAGAAGAGATAAGTCTTTAAATTAAGAGCTCGGAGGGCCAAACACTATCACTTCAGTCTTCAGTCCACTCCTTAATATCATTAAAACGTGCAAAAAGAGATTGTAAGGCCGAATTATCCCCCATTTTTATAGACAGATAAAGCTGTGTATCGACAATAAGGATGATGATATACATTATGTTTCTGACAGATATCAGCCAAAGGAAGCATGTAAATAGAAAATAAGGCTGGACCCAGTATTGATCCTTGTGGAACACCATACTTCATTTGAGCAGAAGAGGATGTGAAATTTCCTTATTCGACAGAATAAGTTCTCCTAGAGAGATATGAATTAAACCAGTTAAGAGCAATACCTTGGATCCTAGCTCGCATTCTTAAGTCCTCCATCAGTATGTTATGTGTTATAGTATCAAATGCAGCTGTCAAATCAAGTGAAAAATTGCATGCTTTCCCAAATCAACAGGCAAAAACAGATCATTAGACACTTCGAGAAAAATTGGAACTTATCAAAAGAACCATTTCTATTTAAATTAATAGAAAACTGTTGAAAGACAACCCTCTCCAGAGTTTTTGACAGGAAAGACAGTTTTGAAATTGGCTGGTAGTTTTTTAAATCAGATGAATCCAAATTGATTTCCTCATGTGTTTTGGCCAACGTGAATTACCGTAGATGCTCTTACGTAGATGCATGTTTAATATATTTACTTCCAGGCATAGAAATAATAATAATAATAATAATAATAAAAATAAAATCAAGAGCCAGATCACGTAAACTGTTAATACTGGCTATTGTAATATCAGCAACAGGTAAGATTACTCACGTTCATATATGCACTCAGTTACATAATGTTTTAAATACAGATGTACCTTCATGAAAATGAAACATGGGTTTAGCCTACTACTACAAAAAAAAAAGGAAAACGAGTTAAACTAAAGAAACACATTAACATGGTTTTGCTATACTAGCCACTTAGTATATATTGTGGAATAATACTAATGGTAATGAATCCGAATGACTATACGCAATGCATGCATACAGAGCCCGTGATCTCTTTGACGCCCAGATGCACAAAACAGACCGTCCCACCTCTGTAATAAACACAGAGATGTTAGTCCCGTCCGAATTGGTACATGAAAATCTCAGACATCAGGTGGTAAGAATCGAAAGTCAAACGTAGTTTAGAAAACTAGTCCCGTCTGAATAGGGTTTAAGTCCATGAAATCAGATAATAAAATCAGATGATTTCTGGGATATTTCACCCAGAATTCATCATTTACTCACCATCATGTCACTCCAAGCCTGTAGGACTTTCTGAACTGTCGATGGAGAGACAGAAATGTCTCTGATGTCATTCACAATATCTTCATTTGTGTTCTGAACATGAATGAAAGTCTTACGGTTTGCGAATGACGTTAGGGTGAGTAAATGATTTTCCGTTTATCGTGAACCATTCTATTTATTCATTCTTTATATTTTCTCTTGTTGCAATATATGGTGTATGCGACACAGTTTTGTTGATCATGTTGATCATGGATATGGGTTGTATTGTTCTAAAGTAATTAAAAGATTGATTTCTTTTTTTCCCCACCTCCTCCTACAGGACTGTCATAAGGTTTGGATCGGAGACACGAACACGACCATAGCCATTCACCGTCTGCTTGCTTCTGGAAAATGATTCCTCTAAAAAATTCATCTCAATCAGATATTAGGACCTATGTCAAAAATAAAAGAAGAAATGCTGTGTAACATCTGTGATGCATAGTATTTATATATCTGGTGATTTTTCTTTTTTGCTTGAGTGACTGTAGAAGAGATCACAATGTGTATTTCTCTGCAGGAGAATTTGTGATGTTATTAAAACAAGTTTAATTCAAATGATGTGGTCTTGAATAGTGAATAAAAGGATCAGAAACATTCCATTGCTGTTTGCTGTAATTTTTACCCACAGAGTTTATTCAAGTATAGCATAACTAATGCCTTAATATAGTCATTCATGCAGTTAGCTGACACTACAGTCATCTCAGCTTCTGTAATAAGTTTAGATGTTAAATCATCTCCCATATATGTTTGTAGGCAACATTTAAAGGGGTCATATGATGTGATTTAAATCTGTCCTTTCTCTTTGGAGTGTTACAAGCTCTTGGTTTATAAAGAAGATCTGTAAAGTTGCAAAGACTAAAGTCTCAAAACCAAAGAGGTTTTCTTTATAAAGGTTAAGAGTCAACCACACCCCCTTAAACGGCTCGTTCTAACACGCCCCCACATCTCTACATCACTATGTGGGATGATTTGCATAACACAGCCCAGATGTTCACGATGGCATACCTTTTATTCTTGTTGTAGTATTGTTGCTTCTGCTGTTGCTTTGTCGTATAGATACTGTGTGTTTCACTGAAAGCGAAACTACTTTGGCTTTCCAAAAGAGGACAATATTTGCTTCATCATGCCTGGAGCTGATCTGAGCTGGTCGCTGAGGAAATACATCAACATTTTGCACTGATGATCGCCGAAGCGGCTTTCACCATGGACGAAGCAGAGTCCAGTCCGCGGTCGTCACATGTGGTTGCTGCAAGCTCCTTCTTCGAAGCTGCCGCCCGCCTCTGCTCACCCAAGGCCGCGGCTCACTCTAGGCCAAGTAAGACATGTTCCTGGATCAACATCTTCTGATGATCCTGGATCAACATCATTGTCCAAAAATATAGACCCAATCCCTAAACCTAACCTACCCATAATTTATTGCTAAACTCGTGGTGAAATATAGCTGATTAACAAGAGTGTAGAAGCACCTAACCCTGATTAGAAGCCTAAAACATATTTTCTTAAAAGTTGTATTTCAATTCTGATTGGTTGATTGGAATGTTGCTGCAGGATCAACAAGGATGTTGTACTTGGTGAAATCACGCTCACCGCCTCCGGCCTTCACTCACTCAAGGCCATGTGTGACGCGGTTTCATTGAGAAAACAAACTACTTAGTTTGGCCTTCCAATGGGGTTTAATGTTTATGTCTTATCGCTCAGGCCAGGCAGGGCATCACAATATGTTAAGGGGAGTAACATTTCCGTCACAGGCTTAAGGTATTCGGCCAATCACAACGCACTGGATAGCTGGCCAATCACAGCTCACCTCGCTTTTCAGACGATGAGCTTAGTAAAACTCAACGCGTTTCAGAAGGCGGGACACAGAGGAGAAACAATAATGTACAGTATGTGGAATATAATGCGTTTTTATTCAACCTTAAACCGCATAAACACATTTCATTTCACCAAATACACAAAATAATGCTCTTTTTAGCAACATCATATGACACCTTTAAATAATAATACAAAATATCTGTTGTGAATAAATTATTGTTTTATATAATTAATTGCTACAGAAATGTAAGTGTGAACTGATTTCGTTATTATTAGAGTGCATAGCCGTAAGTGGTAATACGATATGGGACTGTCCTGCCTTTAATACGGCTTTTTTATTTTTGGAGCTTGACATTCAGTTGCCTTATGGGCGCTGTGTTGTTGAAGGCAGCAGAGCCGTCGTGCTGTATCTCTCGCGGTATATGACTGAAGAAAGGCTGACCGCTGACTTCAACAGGAGGACTAATAGCGATTCTAACAGGTATGTCGAATCTAGTCGCTGTGAGTTGCTGATAGTAATCCGCTCGTGTGTGATCGCCGTCCATGATGCTGCAGCACAGACTGATGCAGAGCTGCTGCTTCTGTACTGTGTATAAACATAGCGAGCACATATGACCAGAGTACTTCAGTGTGTTTTGCCAACGCAGAACGCTACAAATAAAAACGGTAAAATAAATTAAGCAACAGAAACATAATACACGATCGTGTTTCTGACCCTTACTAATTATGAAGCCGGATAAGATCACTGTACACTAGTATGTAGCAATGGTACTCTAAAAGTACTATGGATTTCATGTGGGCCGGTTCTGGGCCGAAACTGCTTGCTGTCTGACAGAAATGGTAATGCATGGTGTAGAAAAACACACAGTTACCTACATTGTTTATGGACATGTGCCACAGCAGTATCATACGAATGTGGTTATTATTTAGTAATATTTCAAAGCCCCCTGGTAATTCCATCTATGAAAAGACTTGATTTGTTTTATTATAATATTGTTAAAGCTTGTATTATTACTATTTGTGTTATTAATAATTGTAACGGTTGTATTATTTGATTATATTATAACTAGTGCTGTCAAACGATTAATCAGATCTAAAATAAGGGTTTTTGTTTACATAATATATGTGTGTACTGTGTATATTTTATTATGTATTTATGAATATACACACGCATGTATATATTTCATTTTTATATTTAATAAAAATACGTTGTATTTGTATATTAAATATATTTATATGTAATATAAATTATATAAATATATACATTTAAATACATGTAAATATTTTCTGTATATGAGTGTATTTATATATACATAATAAATATACACACATATATTATGTAAGCAAAAACCTTCATTTTGGATGTATTTAATCATGATTAATCATTTGAAAGCACTAATTATAACCAATATCAATATGTTCTTAGATGTTGTGATTATTTTATAATGAACTTCTTATCATTTATTCTGCGTGTAACAGATGTAAACATGCATGTCTGATGATGTAAACATGTAAACATGAAGCTGATGTTTGCAGGAGCCCAGTTTTCTTCCAGGCGAGTCTATAATAATGACCAAAGAAGATGAAATTCCTGACTGGGCCGGAGCACAGGACTTCTATGAGAAGTATGATCCAAAGGAGATCCTTGGAAGGTATTGTCAGATTGTGCAATAAGGTTTTAGTGAAGACCAAAAAAATTTCAGGTCATATTTCATCCAAATTTATGTAATATTTTATTATATATATTATAATATATTATATATATATATATATATATATATATATATTTCTAAATATTTCCAAAATGTTAAAAAAAAAATCTTTTGATTTTGGTTTGAAATATGACTAAGATGGATGTTTGTTGAAAGTGTTTTGGGATAAATAATAATCAATAGTAATAATAAAAAAATTGTGAGCATTTAAAAAAAAAAAATTGTATATTGGTTCAAAGTTTTGTCAAATTACTGAAACTAATCAGGTTTGGTTTGGACCGGTTTTGTTTGCCTGTACCTTTTTTATCTCCAAAAAAAAAAAAATCAGTTGTGACAAAATGACAATTTTACTTTCCAATTGTCATTACATCTAAATAATATTTGTAAAATGCATATTCATGCATATTTATAATATTTATGAGTAATCTAAATGTATAATTTAAATGTAGAATTTAGAATGCCGTAAACATTGTGAATTAATGATGAATTATCATAGGGCTAAACAAAGAGAAATATAATTTTGACTCAAGGGCTTGTGGTTCCAGAGTTGAAAACTAAAATGTACTTATAATTGCAAATGTTGAATAATAGTAATTCCATAAAAGTTACTTAATAACAGGAAGGCATTAGTGCAGGGGTTTCATTTGACCTAAAACACATTATTCATTTAGGATTCATAACTGATTCTGTATGCATTATATACTGTACAATGTTATATTCTTTACATCTTTTCTTCAGAAGACATATGATATGATATGTGTTTGGTTATGGAGAGTAGTAGTTGTGTAGCTGATGAGGCTTGTGTTGCAGAGGGGTGAGCAGCGTGGTTCGACGCTGCATCCACAAGCGCAGCACTCAGGAATATGCAGTCAAGATCATAGACATCACGCCATCAGATAAGATGAGCCCTGAGGAGATCGAGGAGATCAGAAATGCCACAATAAAAGAGGTAGACATCCTCAAGAAGGTGTGTGGACAAGAAAATATCAGTGAGTATCCATAAAGTAGCAGCTTTAAATTGCAAAATGTAACAGTATCTTGTTAAGAATGTATATTTTATTTCATGATATAATGAACTCTAATGATTCGAAAACGTTTCTTGCCTCTCCAGTTCAGCTGAAGGATTCCTTTGAAACCAAAGCTTTCTTCTTCTTAGTGTTCGACTTGTAAGTAGAGTTCGTTTATACCAAATGCCAGCATGCAGTACAAACTCAGCAAAAATAAGAAACCTCTCTCATATTCAGCTGCTTTTACTTCCAGCTAATTTCTTAAAGGTCCTGTTTTTTGTGCTTTTTTTTTAATTGTGTTTACAGTGTGCAATATAACATGTGTTCATGTTTCGCGTGTAAAAAAACAGTGTTTTTCACACAATTCACCTATCTGTACACCGCTGTTTTCACTGTCATAAAAACGGGCTGATGACTTCCTTGTTCTATAAAGTCCCTCCTTCAGAAATACGTAACGAGTTCTGATTGGGCCAGCGGTTCCTGTGTTGTGATTCGACAGCAGCTGAGCACACGCTGCCCTCCTGAAACGCAAAACTATTGGATTAGTTTTGGAGTAGTTTTGAGAAGCAAGTGGGCGGGATTTGTTTTGAAAACCTGACAATCCTGATCTGTACGTGCTGGAGATGTTCTTCTAATCACAGAATGCCTTTACTGACGAGGTGCACATGAAAATCGCATTCGATTTTTTTGCACAGCCCTAACATCTAGTTAACAAAACTACAGCATTGCTCTTTGTGTAATAAGTTACAGAAACTGTTAAACGCACCAACTTAAATAATAAAATACACTTACCGGTTGTGGTCCATAAACAGCACCTTCTCCAGACAAAGAGGGAACTGCTCCATCTTTCATGCAGTTTTTTGCGAATCCGGCATTAAACTGAATGAGATTGAGAAAGTTGTCCTCAGCAAGCTGTCCTCAGCAAAATGTGCAGCACATAGTTTACATGTGGATTATAATTTTCGGGAACCGAGTTAAACATAAATTGTAACCATTAATCTCCAAGTACAGCGTCCCTGGGAAGCCCAAACAAAGATGATTGGACTCAGAGATGAAAATAACAGCGTTTCGACGACATGTCGAACACAAACGCAGTTCTTCCTTCTTCTCCGTCGGAGAGCAATAAGACCACGCCCCTTTTTTGTGTATTCATGTGGGCGGAGGTTAGTCAAGAAACTGTTTTAGTGACGTCATTACTGCAGGAACTAGAGGGCTGTAGTCCAAACGGTCGTTTTTTGTAGGCGAATTCTGTTAAATCAAATATCTCTCTTGGCATTGAACTTTGAGCTTTAGAATTTGACAGATATTATTTATACTCTAACAACAACATTACACACTAACTAAAGTTTAAAACATGGGTTAACGAAGAACGGGACCTTTAACGTGTAAACATTTGAATTAACATAAAAAGTTAAACAAACCTAGACTTTTACAGGTATTTATTAAGCAGTAATTGGATAATGACTCAAAGCGAGTGCATCTCTTCCTCATGGACTGCACTTTTTTCGTCTGGTTGTTACAGAATCAATTGAAACATCTCTTTATTACTTTTAACTCTTAATTCCTAAGTTATTAAAACCTTGATTCCCTGCCACCTGTAAACTGTGAGTGTCTTAAAGTCTGTTCCACAGGTGCAATAATTGTTTGTGGTTCATCGAACAAGCATGAAAATTATTGTTTATACACTGGTCTGGTATGTATGGAAGCCCGTTTCTGCCACTGAATAAAAAATAAAACAAGGTAATTGCGACTTTTTATTTCACAATTCTGACTTTTTTTTCTCAGAATTAAGAGTTCACATCTTTCAATTGTGTGAGATAATAATTTGAGATATAAACTTGCAGTTGTGAGGGAAAAAAAAACGTTTTGAGAAAAAAGTCGCAATTCTGAGTTTTTTCTCACAGTTGTGAGTTTATTTCTCGCAATTCTGATTTTCTTTTTTCTCTTATAAAAAAGGTCCGAATTGTGAGATAAAAATGACCTTGTTTTATTTTTTATTTAGTGGCAGAAACAGGCTTCCAAAATATATTGAGAAAACAATTTCCTCAAAAAGGGATGGGTTTTTTTTTTGCTGAGTTTAGTAACTTTATATTATATGTGTGTTTATCTTTTTTTTATTATTAATATGACATTAACATTTAATTCTAATACATTTTTAAACAGAGTTAAATGCAATAAATCTTTTTCTCCCAGGATGAAGAAAGGAGAGCTTTTTGATTACCTGACCGAGAAGGTTACACTCAGTGAAAAAGAGACAAGGTTAGTGTAATAATTTCATCAAATCTCTCCAGGACATGTGCGGGTCATATTTCATCACAAAATCAAAAGTATAAAAAAAAAAAAAAAAGAAAAAAATAAGCCTTTTCTGAATTATAGTCACTCTCATCTTTTTTGTCATCGCACACTCAAGTACACCGTTTTGAGGAATCAAGATAAATAAAAATGCGACGTGAAATACAGAATAGAAATCCCCAAAAATATCTGTGTGCTTTCTGAATACTCCAGATGATGCCGGATGACAGATGCGATCGATAACTTGGTGCAATGAATAAAACAGATTTTATTCATCTTGATTTCTCAGAACTTCTGTGCTGTTCCTGGGCGAGTCGTAATGAACTCCTGCACTAATGTCTCATCAACACGGAGTGATGTCTTGTTTTTTGTATTGATTTTAGGATGAAATATGACCACAGTTCAGTGTACTTGTTTCATTTTGCAGGAAGATTATGCGGTCACTGTTCGAGGTGGTTCAGTTCCTTCACTCTCAAAACATCGTGCACAGAGATCTGAAGCCAGAAAACATCCTTCTAGATGACAATATGAACATCAAACTCACTGATTTTGGCTTTGCTGTGCAGATTGCACCAGGACAAAAACTTAACGGTAAGAAACTTTTCTTAACGTGTGTGTCATGAGTTTTTTTCAGTATTTTTTTTTCTTGATGATATTTCAAAAATAAAATGTATTTTTTTTGTTGTGCATGCGTGTGTAATTGTAAAATAGTCCCAATATTGACATCAGTCACAGGCCCCTGAATTGAAGAACTGAGGTCAGATGCGATTTGTATTTTCTGACCAGTAGTTGTCAGGTTTGTGCAGCTCTTGGATTCGGGTTTCATGTTATCCTTACATGAGATGTTACACATGGAACTGGAGAAGCTATTTGCTATTTGCTGTGCCCTCTGACCTTTAACCAGGAACAGAGTAGCTGCTGCTGTTCCAAGAACATGGCTAACCGATAAGAGAGATTTTAATACACTTTACCGTAAGACTGTAAAAGGGTGAATTCAATAAAGCCATAGTCTCATTACATAACATACTACACGTTATGATTCCAGAGACATAGAATGAGCATGCATCATATAACAGCCAAATAAACGTGTGTTTCATTAGAGCCTCCTTTGATATTGTGTTGTCATACATAGAGGTATGTGGGACCCCAGGCTATCTAGCCCCAGAGATTATCGAATGCTCAATGGATCCTCACCACCAGGGTTACGGGACCGCCGTTGATCTGTGAGTACACCCTCATATTTTAGAAATAGACTTATAAGAGCTCAGTCTTGACGACCAACCGATGTAAATTCTACTTGTAAGTAGTGCTGGATTGAGAAATGGCACCGGTTCTTGTGTTTTTCAGCTGGAGCGCAGGGGTGATCATGTACACCCTTCTTGCAGGTTCTCCTCCTTTCTGGCACAGGAAGCAGATGCTAATGCTGCGCATGATCCTGGCGGGAAGCTACCAGTTCACCTCTCCGGAGTGGGACGACCGTTCAGACACCGTCAAAGACCTGGTGCGTCTGTAGCAGATCTGGGATGATCAGAGTAGTGCAATACACTTGTTAAACTTTAGCAGCCAATGAATA
The DNA here is from genome assembly GCF_023724105.1 of Carassius gibelio. Classification (NCBI taxonomy): domain Eukaryota; kingdom Metazoa; phylum Chordata; class Actinopteri; order Cypriniformes; family Cyprinidae; genus Carassius; species Carassius gibelio. Next base: position 26,228,163 of record NC_068410.1, on the reverse strand, counting down.
AAGCCTACAAAAGATCGGCTAACCTGCCCTGCGAACTCTCTCAGATCTCCAGGTTGTTGGTGGTGAATCCTGAGGCACGTTACTCTGCCAAAGATGCCTTAAACCACCCTTTCTTCCAGCAGTATGTGGTCGCAGAGGTGCGACATTTCAGCCCCTACAGGAAGTTCAAGGTGGGTCTATATAACTGAGAATAATATGTATTTATTACCAATAAACAAACCAGAGGAAATCATCATTTTTGAATGAATCGTCCGAGCGAATGATTCAATGATCTATCGATAAAACCAGTTACTTGGATTGTTCTGGATTGCTATTTTGAATGAATTGGTTGAATGAATGATTCAATGCCTCTCTTTTTAAAACAACCAGTTGTAGTTTTTAAAAGTAAGCTTTTTAAGTACGTTTGTTTCTGCAGCAGTAGATTTAGCTAACGTTGACTTAATTTGGTTGAAAACAGACAATAGTGTCGATTCAGTTGACTTGTATTGTATTATTTTACCACATTTAAGAATTTGACAGAAAAAGATGACAAATACAGAATCGTCCCAATGTAAACCCCTCTAGGTTTATTGCAAACACTTGTGTTTTTCAGGTGATCTGCTTGACAGTTTTGGCAGCAATGCGCATTTACTGCAATTATCGCCGTGCCAAGCCAGTTACCAAAGAAGTGATCAAGAGCGACCCCTATGCAGTAAAGCCTATCCGCAAGCTCATCGATGCCTGTGCGTTCAAGATTTATGGACACTGGGTGAAGAAGGGCCAGACGCAGAACAGAGCTGCCCTGTTTGAGAACAGTCCAAAAGCTATCTTGCTTTCTCTAGCAGCGGAAACAGAAGATTCATCTCTCCGAATGATGTAATGTCATATATGTAAAGCACACTACTGAAAACTGTAGAGGATAGTATGTTCAAGAAATAGTTAATACCTCATGCTGCGTGACAGCGATATGAGAGCAAATCTACACTTTCAGTTGCATAAATTGTTCCAACTTTTAAATGCTGTTACTGAAACTGCACTGAACCTGGACACCTGAAGTTCTCATGATAATTCAGGTCGTGTTTATTTATTCTAATATATGATAAATTATTGGAAATATTAAAACAAAACAAAAGTATAAAATATCTTTTTTTTTTTTTAACACCATGTTGTCATATCTGAACCTAAGTGCCTGAGTTTGCAGGTGCTCTGAACTGGCTCATTCGTGTTTGACCTGGTTAGGTCAAAAGGTCAAGGGTTGTAGCTAGAAGGGAAACAGCTAAAACCGGAAGCTAACAATAAACTAAATTCCTATTAGATTGTGTTTTATTACCGTCTATACCCCAACCCTGAACCTACCCTTATAGTAATGCAAAAACAGCAATTATTGTTGTACAGAGTGACAAAAATGACGCTGTATTGATGTGTTCTAGCCTTAACCGAGGTCCAGGCTGTCCATGTGTTTCTCCACATCGGTGGGTTATTATTATCCAAGGGATAAAACCCAGGGCTGCACAGTGACGCTCCAGACATGTGTTTCTCCGGCCAGCGTGAAGGTCAGCGGGTTGTGGACAGAGTGTCCAAAGATACAGGACGAGTAGCTCCTCGAGTACACACCAAACCTGCTCCTTGGGAAAACTAAATGGTGGTAAATGTACTCTGGCTGAATCATGTGACCACACTCGCCTTCAAACTACTATGAGCACAGTTCCTGAAAAATCATCCCTATTCAAAACCTATTCAAATTTTTTTTACAGTTTTTGACCTGGATTACACAGTATTTTTACATCCATAAATGACCGAAAGCACCAGACACTTTACCATTGGCTATTACAGGGACAGGGGCTCAATGACCAGAGAGCATCAGTGACATGGTCCTGAATATTGATAGGCAGTATCTAGTAACTAGTTGCAGTAATAATCTTACTTTTTGCAGTAACTAGTACTAATAAGCTTTCAGTAATAATATTACAGTTATTATCCAAAAAACAGCTAGTTAGTTAGTTACTTTCGATAATTCAATAATTCCTAGATTTATTTTCATCAGATTTCACAACTTGCACAGGCAGGCTCATGAAGTCACCAGTGGAATATGAAAAAGCTTACATTCATTGGATGGAAATATTGCCGTTACATTGACTATTGTCATGCCAGAGTAAAGAATTACTCTGATTACATCACTCTGATCCTGATATAAACTGTAGAAAATCTTTTTTGAGAATGAGACATTTTCTTATGAACTTGTAAGATTTATTTTGATAAAATACATAATGGAATGTAATTTTATATTGGTATAACAGAAATGATAGCTACAAAACCACTCAGTGTTGTAATAGCCTTACTTCTGGCTGATTCAGTGCGGATCTTTGTCTAATGATGAGACAGAAATATATTGTTAATAACATTTTAGAAGAATTTTATGGGGATATGCAACTTATGTGGTTCGTGAAAGTAATGAAAGTAGTTTAATTATCCCATTTAATCCCACGCCCATAAAAAAGGTTTTCATTTATAAAGCTCTAAACACCTTAATGACTGATTTTTCAGTGTACTTTCTGCAAGCATGAAAAAATAAAGGGCCTCAATTAAACGTGTGCAGTTTCACGTGATAAGTGCAAACTGTCACATGACCAGAGTAGCTTATTTCCTGTTTATCTCCTTGAGAAGATGATGGCTCTAACACTAAAGCCTAGTAAAGTGTCTTAACATAAATATATGATAATGAGTTTTGGTACACATGATCTTTAGGGTGTCTAGTATTAATATATCCATTCACATATATTCAGTTTTGTTGAGTGTGGTCATAGAATGTGTAAACATGTTGATGGTCACAGTAGTGACCGCTGGGATAACAGTGAACTTAAGTTTACAATATAAATCCAACTGCAGTTGCTAATGAAAATGACAATAAAATATGAAAAACCATTGTACTAAATTAACATTTACAATAATGATGTTTTAATGAAGCATTTGATGTTATTTTTGACAAAATTAACAATTTTGAAATGCGGTGATGGATGTATCTTTTATTTATTTATTTATTTATTTATTTATCTCAGTGTTCCTATCAATGTTGCATAAGTTTTTCTTTTAATGCACAATAGTAACCCTAGAATGTGATCAAACAGTTTAAAGTAGCAGGGCTAAGATCTAAAAATTTTTATGACAGCAGAAATATGTTATATTATCGCACCGGTCACAATTGTGACCGAACATAAAACAAAAAAATTTTCCACACACTTTTCCCAAAAAATTAAAATTAAAAAAATAATATTGATTATTTCAAAGGGTAACTAATGACACATAATTTGGATATTTTGATGTCTTAGGAAAATGTTGGGATTAAACTGGCTAATTTCTATTTCCAAAAAGTAATATTTAACTTTTGAAGGAGTAACTAATAATGAGTAATATATAACATTTTTGAGTAACTAGCCCAACACTTCGACCAGTCAGTTGGTCCATTCTGACTAAATGGAGTGTGTGCAGACCAGTGACTTTAGCTACAAGATTTGAATGAACTCATTAATATATATCACGTACGTTACGCGATACGCTTCTAAAATTAATATTAATGAGGTTACGTGACGTTATAGAGAGACGTCAGCACGTCAAAATTAATATTCATGAGACAAGCGTCTCCACGTGTTTTGCTCGCTCTGGTTTTACACTTCCGCTGTCCCATGTGTCTGTTTTCATTTACAGTGAGATACAGCAATGGCTTCTAAACGACAAAATGGGGATCCTGTCGAGTCCGCTACAACAGCGAAGAAAACCAAAACAGACGAAAGCGAGTTCTCTGGCACGGTCTTTAAATCCATGCTGAAGGATCCAACTAAAGCGCTAAAGGGTAACTTCAGTGTATTTTAGCTACACAGCAATCTGCATTCAGTTGAAAACCGGTCACGTGTGCAGTTTTTCAATTTTATTTGTAAATGCTCGATTCGTGTAACGTTACAATGTAGTTTTCTCTAAATGCTAATAATCATGCTTCCAGTGTTCGCTCCACCAGACTTTTATTTTGTTTTCTCATTTGATGGTGCTCAGAACTGGCTGTAGTTACAGTAAAAACGCAGAGATAATTGAAAATGTTTACTTATATCTGTAAGAATACAAATGTTAACACTGTACTTAATCATAAACTTATATTGTATATTATGCAGGTTTGGAGACCTTCGTAAGACTAGCGAAGAAACTTCCATGCGCAGACATCTATGATGTAGTGGAAGGATACATCAAAATCTCAGTTGAATGTTCAGAAATTTTTGCATTACTGGAGGAAGAAAATAATTCAGAGGCTGAAGTGAGTCAATTATCTCTCTGTCTGTCTGTCTATTTTTTTTTATTTTTTTTATTTTTATTTTTTTATATTAGCTTACTTTTTTTACAATGCATAATAATCATGGACATTTTACATTACATTTACATTCATGCATTTGACAGATGCTTTTATCCAACGTATACTGCAGTCACAATACATATTTAATAAGTTCATGCATTCTCTGGATTAAACCCGTGGCCTAGCCATTGTTAGTGCCATGTTCTACTCTTTGAATACAGAAATGCCTTGCATTTTCAATTTACTTTAGTGTAAAATGTCTTACTTTTAAGAATCCATAATCATGCAGTGAGTCAAGGAAGTGAGAGAATAGGCTTCCAGTTCTTTCGTCACATAGGAAATGAAAGGTCTAGTTGAATGATAACAATTTATTTACAGTTTGGCAATTAAATAAGTTTATAGTGATGTTTCATGCATACAGTAAAAAAATAGACTTCGATGCTGTATGCTGATTTGCCAACATTAGTTATTTTTGGTGTCCAAAATATGCAGTTGATTACAATTAAAGAGTTTACTGTTTGCATCATAATCACATCTATTTAATATATTTTGTAGATGATGCTGATATTTCAGAGTCTAGAAATGATTTTGCTGCGGACGGCCAGCGATCTGTCTCAGTTGAGCATGGTGGGCTCCAACATCGTGAGGAAGACTGTCTCCACTCACATGAGACTTATACTGTCCTCTCTACATTCGGAGAATCACAGGTATTTTTATGCAAATCTCAATCAGATATTTACATTTATGTGTGATATGATAAGCAGGCAAAATGGATCAATTGGAATGTTTTGAACGCACTCATTGCAGTTTGTGTACCTTGTTTTTTGCACAGGTTTGTCCGCCAGTGTCTGTGTTTCCTGTCCGCAGTGGTATCTCAGGGATGGGAGGCTGCGAGGGATGTCTTCAGTCAAATACACATCAGTAAAGGTCTCACCAGCCTCACACGGAGAAGAGACAAAACTGTTAAGTGCTTTACAAACTCTAAATACTACATAACTTTTACACGACATTCGCGTTTATTCATTTAGCAATTGTTCATTTTCTAGGGAAAGCCAGATGTTCGAATGGCTTACATACAGTTTGTCCTTTCATTCCTGATGTCTGGAGACAATACAACTATTGGCCACATACTGGAGGCTAAAGGTATCAACAAACCAAATCTGTGTGTGCATTATGAGTTGGGTCTTTAAATGGTCTTAAATTAGTATTTGTCTGTCGTTCTCTAGATTTTTTGTCTGAAATCTTGACCAGTGGACTTAAAGATGACCGATTATCCATCGTAAACTTGATTCTGTCCACCCTGCAAACCAGAGTAAGACCCTTCCTTATGAATGCCATTTACCAAAGTGAGTGAGTGCTGTCCTTAAATGTCATAACATATTAATGTATTTGGCCATAGGTTGTGCAGAATAAAACCATCACGAAAACTCAGAAAGTGCGATTCTTTAGTCCTTCCATACTGGGACACATTGCCTCTCTCTATAAGTGGAACGGGATTGTGGATGTCAGTGTGTCTGAGAAAGAGGTACAGTGGACTCTCTCTTTACACAGAGCATGACTTGCATGGGTGATTCAAATCCCAAATCTAAATTGTCAAATCTGTTGTAAGATTCTCCACAGATATGAATTGGTACATTTGTTAACCCTATGTGTGTGGTGTCTGTCGCAAAGTACTGATGTTGACAATAAACTTTATATTTAAAAGCGCATCACAACATTTTACAGTAAGGGTTCATTAGGAAACATGAACTAATAATGAAAATACATCTGTGAAGAATTTGTTGTTGATGTTAAAGTTGATGATAATTTCAGCTTTTAGTAATACATAATCAAAAGTTGTATCTGTTAAATAGACATGATCTATAAACTAACATTAACTAATTAATAAAACCTGTAGCAAATCTATTGCACATTGTTAATGTTACACTGTAAAAATATTCTGTAATATTTATGGTAAGAAACCGACAGCTGTGGTAGTAGCGTTTTAGGTTTTAACTTAAATTTACAGTTCAATACCGTAATTTCATTAACTGATGTAATGTTAATATACCACACCACTGAAGTACTGAAATCTGTACCTTTGTAAACACTGCACCAAAGGCAGGTGGTGATTTAGAAAATCACATGATAAACCAAAGCCTATCACAAGCAGCTTTTAAAAATTAATATCTATATAGAAGATGTGCACTAAAAACTAAACTCAATCATGGTAACAATACACATGAAACTGAAATAATGCAATAAACATTAATTGAACAACATTAAATGTAACACACAACCCTAATGCACACAACTGATAAGAAAAAACTAAGAAGAAACATAGTTATTTCAAACATAAAAATTGAATTGTAATGCCGAAACTCTGGGAATGTAAATTTACAGTTATTCACTGTTAATTATACAATATTTTTCAACTTCCAAAAACAGTATACCACCATAAAATTACATGTAATTTCCAATACAGTTTTTCACCATATATAGTACACTGTTAAAAATATTCCGTAAAATATACAGTAAAAAAACGGCAGCTGTGGTTGCCAGAATTATACCGTAAAAAAATACGGCAACACCGTTTTTGGTGTAACGGTTTTATATCGTAAAAAATACAGTTACACTGTTTTAGGTTTAACGGTTTTACCTTATATTTACAGTTTAATACCATAATTTAACTGATATAATATTAATATACAAACTTATTGAAGTACTGAAATCTGTTTTGTACCTTTGTATTACACTGGTAACCACCAAAAGTAGGTGGGGATGAGAAAGTCACGTGATGAAACAAAGCCCATCACAAGCAGCTTTTAAATAATAAGAGAAGGTGCACGGTGTCATTCACACAAGCACTAAACACCATCATGGGGAGACTCATTAAACTGAAATATGCAATAAATTACATTAATTTAACAACATTTTATGTAACACACAAACCTAATAAACATAACGGATAAGAAAAAATTAAGAAACATAGTTATTTAAAAGAAAAAAAACATCAAATTCAAACAAAATTTGAAATGCAACGCAGAGAATTCTGGGAACGTAAGTTTACGGTTTTTCCCTGTAAAGTTTACAGGAAATTACCGTTAACCACTGTACCACTGGTTTGTACTGTAGCATTTTCACAGTTCATTACCGTCAAAATCACAGTCATTTTTTACAGTGATAAGGTTACCCTTTAACCATTTAACAGGTTTTTTCTGTAGCATTTTTGTAGTCTTTTACCGTTACATTCAGTTTAACTTTTTTTTTTTTACAGTGTAGCTAATGCGTTAACTAACTTCAGCTTAAAGGCAAAAAACTTAAATGTTTATAGCATGTTAATTATACTACACATGCAAGTGATATCATAAGATGAAGAGACAGAAGTTGTTGCTGCTGCTGCATAATATTTTGCAGTGTGTAAAAAAAAAAAGACTGTGTTATGCTGATCAGCTGAAAATTAATTGTATATGGTTTTGTACAGTCACGGTTATAAACTCTCTTTCCACCTCTCTATACTTATTGAGTGTGTTTCATAGGCCAAAACAGAGAAAACAAGAAATAAAGTCAAAGATTAAATTAACTTTTATCCCTAGATTTCCATTGACATCACAATAGTATTTGTTATTGTGAATTCTTTTGGCCATGATAATTGTGTAGTAAAGGCCTGACATTGTGGGAAATCTTTGCTTGTGACCTCAAGACAATTAAAAATAAGTTAAATTACATGTTCCTGTTAGTAACAATGTAATAAGAAGGTAATAACAATGTAATTCTACCTCTGAAATCCTATTTCTATTACAGGAGTTGTAGGTGAGTGAAAATAATATTAACCAATAATGTCATAATCTAACATTTATTATCAAACTCTGATACATAACATTAAATCCAGGTTTTGCTCTGGAACACATCAAATTACAAATGTTCAATGCTTCGCGCGTGCCTTTCAGGATGTCTTTAAGCTTTTTGTAACCTACGTCTTCTAGAAACGAGATGAAGGTGAAGGGAAGCGTATAGTGAGGGAGCTGGTGCATAACTTCCTGCTGGACCTCTGCTGCTCTCGCAAACATGGCATCAGCTTTCATGACCCGAGCCTGGGCACCGCTGGAAGGTAAGTCTGTGAGAGCTTCATAGCGTCATTCTTTCAGCTAAATCTTATTGTTGTTTAAAACACTGTTTTGTAATCCTATCCAAATAAAATATGACTCTACTAGCACAAAATCTCCCAAGTGTAAAAGAAATAAGGTCAAGTCAAATGTGCCTAAATGCTTTCCCCTCATTGTACTTTTGTCACCTCGTTTGCACCCATCCAGAGCAGGAAACATTGTTCTTCTGCAGTTCCTGGTGGGGCTGAAGCAGGCGGCCGAGGACGAGATGGTAGCGGAGCTGGTTGTTGGTGTTCTGAAGGCCAGTCCTGATATACTGACCAGATACTTTAAAGAAACCAATTTCTCATTCAGTCCACGAAACAAAAGCACTTGGCTGGAAAACATCACTCTACTCAAGAAAGTGAGTCTGAAGCCTTTGCACGTATTTACCTTTGCCCTTCAGCAAGTAGGAAATATGGGAATATATATAATGTAATAGGAAATATATAACAATTTAATAAAGTTATCAAACACTAAATACAAAATTAAATATAGATGAATCCTTAGCTGCAAAAGTTATTGAGTTCGTGTAATAACAAGGCCATTTTACATCTTATTTATATTGTGCGTCCTTTTGCCTTAACTCCGAAATGGTTCACAGGTGTGACTTCCTCATGGTTTGATATTGTTGCAGATTTACGAGGCTCAGCCGGGGGTGTCCAAGGCTTTCCAGATGAGTGAAATGATTCCTTTACCTCGTCTGCTGTCTATGGTGTTGGTCACGTCTCTTCCTTCAGTGTGCAATAAAGCCTTCTTCACTCAAGGTCTCAATGTAAGCGCCAGATTCAACCAATCAGACAATCACAACAGTACCATTAGAGGCCAATCTCAGTGTATTTATTTATTTATTTATTTTTATCCAAATTAATTAATATTAGAAGAAGATGTGTTTTCAAAATAATTTGAGTTGTACATTACTCTTCAAAGGTTTGGGGCTTGTAAGATTTGGATGTTTTTTAAAGAAGACTTCTGTGCTCACCAAGGCATTTATTTGATCAAAAATACAGTAATATTGTGAAATATTATTACACATCAAATGTAATTTAATCCTCTAATGGGCAAAGCTGTATTTTCAGCAACATATCTCCTTTCTTCAGTGTCACACGATCCTTCAGAAATCATTCTAATATGCATTTACATTTACATTTTTGCATTTAGCAGACACTTTTATCCAAAGTGACTTACAGTACATTCAGGCTACACATTTCTTTTTAACCAGTACCTGTGTTCCCTGGGAATTGAACCCACAACCTTCTGCGCTGCTAACGCAATGCTCTACCACTACAGGGACATCTCAGTATGCTCGATCTTTAATATTTCTCTTATAGCTACCCAACCTGGTGGTCCAGCACACAACACTTTCCCTCCTGGCATTTATTCTGAAGCGAGCCCAGAAAAACATTGAACACTGTCTGGACAAAACAGTCTGGGAGAGTTCAGACATTTACAGCCCGGCCGTGATGGAGGAGTTTGTGCAGCTTTACAGAGATGCACTGAGCAAGGTGAGGATGATGGGAAAGGGTTTTAACATCTCAAGCTATCATATTATTTCACAATGAATATTCATCCTTTTGCTGCCTCAGATTCTACCGGACACGGTGTCCGTTGTTTCCAACTGGCAGTCGCACTTGAAGGAGAAGGAGGATGCAGTAAAGACGATGGGCACAGGACAAAAACAGAGCGAAGAACACAGTAATAGTTAACGTCTTTTAAAGCTACAGACTTGTTCTTGCTCAAACACAGTCATTCAGAAATGGTTTTCCTCCAACAGCGCGGCAGGACGACCCACAGCTCATCCTGGTGAAGGCTCTGCTGCTGCGGGTGATGTGTTTGTATCAGAGGGTGGTGCCTCACCTCGTCAGCCAGAGCAAGTTCGACTTCAGCAAACTCCTGAAAGGTATGACACATTGATTGAGAACTGATATAAGCAATATAGTGCATTTACCTTCTCACCTGTTATGGAACGGATTTAAGTGACTAATCACAACGTTTGCAGGCATTGTGACAGAGAGTGGAATGAAACAGGAAGTTCCTCCAGTTCTACAGTATCAAATTCTACAACTGGCTTTGGAACTTCCTGCAAGCAAATTCTCCTGGTTTCGTGTTCAGGTAAAAACTTACTTTTTTTTATTTGCTTTTTTTTTTTTATCCAAGGTCTGCGTGAACACATTTGTCTTCAACATTTGGTTGGCTAATGTTTGTGTATATGTGTATTTTGTTTCTTTCAAGCTTAAGATCATCATGTGTCCCCCCTTTTCTTTTTTTTATCCCGAAACGCAGGATCTGCCAGATACAGATCCTGAAAAAGGAGAGCGATCAGTCTTCTATTTGCTTCTTAAAATGTTTGTGAGTAGTAACAGTAACTACTTGAAGACTTCAACCAGGATGTTGGTCCTAAAAGTAAGTTTCATTCTCATTCAACAACAGAAAACTGCATACAAAACCCATGTTTTTAAAATACTAATGTATTATAAGTATCGTATATTTCGGGCTATAAGTCGCACCTGAGTATGTGTCGCATCAGTCCAAAAATGCGTCATGATGAGGAAAAAAAACATATATTTAGTCGCATTTATTTAGAACCAAGAACCAAGAGAAAACATTACCGTCTACAGCCGTGAGAGGGCGCTCTATGTTTTCAGTGTAGACTACAGGAGCACTGAGCAGCATAGAGCGCCCTCTAGCAGCTGTAGACGGTAATGTTTTCTCTTGGTTCATTTGTCTCGGTTCATGTCAAATTAATTTTGATAAATGAGTCGCACCTGACTATAAGTCGCAGGACCAGCCAAACTATGAAAAAAAGTGTGACTTACAGTCCGGAAAAGATGGTATTTTATTATTTATGGAAGGCCGTTTTCACACCTGAATTAAAAAAAAAAATTGATTGTTGCGATTTTTATCTCACAGTTCTGACTTTTTTTTTCTCCGAATAACGTGATATAGTCACAATTGCGAGAGAAAAACGTTGCAATTCTGACTTTTTTCTCGCAATGGCAAGTTTATATATCACAATTTTGAGTTTAAAACTCGGCCTAAGATGCTGACATGGCAATGAATAAAAAAATACTACTACAAACAGATTTTCTAAATATTTCCTGCAATATTATGTACGTAAAGAAATATATTTTATGTTTGAACAGTTACCTGTATCAATCAGCATGTGCGCAGCTGACACATCCAACCTAATGACTGACATATATCACTTATCCTGTCTGAAAAGACCATAAACTTGCAGATGACATCTGAAGGAAAAATTAATTGACGTACACATCTTAAAATCTGATCCTGTGTGACTGATCCACTTCAAACCGGGTGGTTTTAGGTCAAGGTTTTTGCCAGTAGGGAACAGTCTTCACAGTCATTGTATAGATCAGTAGTTTGGACTGACACGAGGGAGAGGAAGTAATGACAGAAGTTGTATCTATGGCTGAACTCACTGATCCTCCTCTGTTCTCCAGGTGTTGCGGGACAGTGGTGTATTTGAGCACACGTGGAAAGAGCTGGAGATCTGGTTGGACCATCTGGCGCTTTTGGACCCGTCCCAGCAGGAGACCGTTATCCAGTTTTTAGACCTTGTACTGGATTCTAACCTCTCACATCTGTTTTTACTTGGTTCTTAGAGAATCATTTCAGAGTTCTGAATAAAAAAGGTTGATATTTGCCATTTAGTGCTGTCCATCTCTGTTGTGTGACAGGTTTTGAAGAGAGTGGTGTGTAACCCGCACGTGTACACGGAGAAAGCAGCGAGTATGGTCCAGGAGGCGGCGTATCTACAGGCCAACCAGAGCGGTCAGGAGGGAGATGAAGCTAGCATCCCCATATCACACATCGACGGTTAGACGTGTGTCTGTGATCTGAGGAGCTGGAGCAGCGGTGGGAATTATTCTGGGTTGTTTAAAGGCTTATGTGTGTATTCTGCTGTGTTTTAGATGTGCTCGACATGGTTGATGTGATAGTGGAGGACAGCGAAGGGGATGTTGAGGAGATCGGACCTTCGCTCACTGATGACATCATCCTCCAGACGTTCCCGTTCAGTGCCATTGTACCAGCTGTGCTAGAGGTTCGCAACAAGCTGCCGGAGAGTTTTAAAGATGGGAAAGGTAAAGTTTACAGATAGATATGATCTAATCAATCAAGTTTATTAAATAACAAAATGAGACATCAGAGCTGTGGGGTGTGTGTACACATTGAGTCCTGGTGCTCATGTAAAAGAGTCCAACCTGCGTCTCAGAAGGCAAAAATCTTTGCTATTTGAAATCCATTTTTACTTTTTTTTTTTTTGTGTACTTAAATGTAACATTTACCTGCAGAGTTGTCCTCTTATGGGTGAAAATTACAGTTTTTAATACAAAATCTTTCATAGATCCGATTAATTTTTTTAACTGGTTGGTGTTTCAACAAAAGAGAAGCTTAGAAACTTTAAGCTCTATTTGTGATATCTCTTCAAAATAAAAGTCTATATTTTTTTTCTGTAAAATAAAATGTGTATAGTAATTAAATGCCATAATATTTTTTAAACTCCTGTATTATATATAAAAATATTTTGCGCTTCATTTGATACGTTTAATTATTATAATATTTATATTATTTTTATTTTTAATTTGACTGGGGTGTCAACCAAACAGAAGCTTGGGGACTTTAAGATCTCTGTGTTTTTTATTCAAAATAAAAGTTCTTTGGATAAATATTTGAAAGCAATTAAATAAAGGCGATCTGTTTTTCCATGAAGTAAAGTTGTTATTATTGTTATTAAATTTTCAATGTTTTATTAGTGTTACTAGTATAGTAATATATTTGTAATTGTTATAATTTAATAAAATAAAAATGTAAACAATTATAAAATGTATTTTAATAAAATTGAATTTAATTTAATTGATAAAATAAACAAGTAATCAACTAATAATAATGTAAACAATAATAATAGTTTTGCCCCCAGATTCCCCTCATGGTTGTATAGCTGCGAGTGTTCAGTGAGAATGCAGTGTGTAGGGCAGGACAGTTTTCGTGTGCTGTTATATATTACCATCTGTGCTCTGTTGTGTAGGAGTGGTGTTTCGGTACATGGCTGCGGTCCTGTGTGATGTCCTGCACTGTCAGAGAGACCCGCTGGCTCTGTGTCTGACCCTCCAGCACTACGATAAAGAGCTGAACTCCTCAGACGCCTCCGTCGTCTCCTTCTACCGCTACTACTCTCAGTGGCTCCCCAAACACACACAGGACCCCCCGGTGAGCCCTTCACCTACACTGCACCTCAGATCCAGAGGCAACTAATCAAACTGTTAGCTGTCTTCTCCTTTTCCTTCAACATTTCCTTTCGTTTCTGCTTCTTCTTCTCTTGAGTGTATGGCAGCTCATAGAACTGGACATAGAAAAGTTATGAAATATGCCGTACAGATAGAGGACAGTCTATAAGCAAATTTGGACTCTCTATTCTTGATAAAGTGTTCTTGGTTCATCACGAGAACAGTGACATCAAATATGGCATAAACAGATGAGCTCACTATTTTGTATAATTTAATTTTATTTTTTGGTCTATTTCTCACCAAAATGTAAAAATTTTCTTCAGACCCTGACATGAAATATTTTTGTAACATTTATGTATTTTATATATTTCCTTTTATACTCAAGGACCTTTATAAACTAGGAATAGTTAATCCAAAATTGAAAAAGAAAAATCTTTTTTTAGTTTTATTTTCTTCCTAATCAAACTTTCTTCCAGTTTGTCACTAAAGACGTCCCGGATGGTGCATCTGGCATGGACTTCTCCTCGCTGCTGAAGGCCTGCTACAGTGAAGGGCCCGATGCGTTCCTGCGGGACTCTTTTAAGGAGGCTGCACAGGAAGCTGTGAACACTCTGCATGTGTCCCAGTTCCCTGTGGCTGTCAATCAAGTGCTTCTCTACCTCAGAAACTTCGTGCTCACGTTCAATTCGGTATTCAGCCTCTCAGACATATATTTGAATGGTTTTTGTCTAGGAACTATAAAGTTTGCGTTTAGTGTTCATTTGAGTGAGATAATTCACCACAAACATTCTGTTGCTCTTTACTCTCCTTCATGACATTCCAAACCCGTATGACATTCTTCCTTCTGTGAAACATAAAAAGAATGTTGGTGAGGATTTGATGGAACACTTCCATTGTTTGGAAAAAAAGTATCATCTTTGAGGTTCTACAGAAGACAGAATGTCATACACCTTTGGTTTGGCGTCTTTATGAGGAAATGATGACAGAATTTCATTTTTGTGTTAACTATCCGTTGTATGTTTAGTACCATTTAAATGAATGATTTTGTGAAGTATGATTAGTCAGTTAAACACTATAAAAAGTCATCCTTTTACCCATTTCCTAGTGGAAAAGAACGTTCTGTATCAATTAGCCAACATCTGAGAACCATGAACATTCATATATGTTGATAGATTATGTAAATAATAAGTTAAAATCTCAGGGGGTAGTGTTTTAGGAATCGATTCAGCTTTTGGGAATAGCTCCTGAGCCGTGGTCACTGTGTTTTCCTGCAGCTTCCCAAAGAGAGCGCAGCAGAGGTGTTGGGCAGTGTGATGAGCGTGCTGAACTCTCTCGTCCTGAAGCTGTTGAGCTCAGAGACACAACAGCCCACTCAACCTGAACCCACAGAGCTGCAGGACGAGGCAGACCTCTTCCTCGAGACCAACCACGTACCTGCTCACAACACCCAACAGGTAGCCTTGATCTTCCTCCGGGATGCTTTCAGAAGCTTTGTTATTGGGAGGTAGACCGATCCGTTGCTGCTCTTCTGTCCTCCAGATCCAGCTGGCTGTCCTCAGAGCAGTGTTTAAACACCCAGCGGTGGAGCAGTGGTTTCTGGCTCTGGAGCTGAGCTCTCTTCCTCCTCACTCTCTGAATCCAGTGCGGCTGAAGCAGCTGTGTGGCCGTCTGACTGAGACCACACTCGCTCTGCTGGAGTCCAGCGCCGCCGCGCTCCGACACCTGGACTCTGTAGAGCTCGTAGACACGTACTCAACCGCAGCGCAGAGAGCCGTTCTCAGAGAACTCCAGGAAAAGAGAAGCAAGTATGTGTCACGCCATTCACAAGTGCTTATTTGAAGAAAGTGAACAGCATATTGAAGGGCTACTCCACACAGAAAAATGATTAGCGATGAGTTGTATTTCATTTGCATCATTCCTTTAAGGGGTTTCTGTCATAATCAGTTTTTCTGATTTTCAAGTCGTGGGATGCATTATGCAATGTGCTCTGGATGTGTAATGTCATTTTTAACTATTTTAATTAGTTATCTGGATATTAGATGCATGCAGTACAGAAGGTTTTCATATGGAGCTCACTATACATGCTGCATAAATCTTATTTGTTTGATGCACCACTGAAAAAAAATCCCTGTTGCTTTTCAGAAGTTGTCCTAAAAAGGAATCTCTGTCTGTCCGAGCGCTCCTGGCTCTACATGATTACATTGACCCGTCAAGCTTGAAGGAGGTGGTGTCCGCCCTGCTGTTGCTTCCTCAGAAGTATCTGGTGGGCCCTGAGAAGCAGCTGAGCGTGTACGGCCGTGCGGTGCTGAAGCTGCTCTCAGACAGCATGAGACGCTTCTCTGAAGACCACAGCAGCTGCATTGCTCTGTCTCAGGCCCACCTGCGAGGTCTGACTGCTCTCCTCACATCCAGCCAGTGTGTGCAGCTCGAGGACTTCCTGCTACAGGTACAAACACTGCACTCCAGCCACCATATAGTTCTTAAAAAAGTCCTCCGTTCACCCTTTTTTGGTCTTCTGCTCTTCAGTTGGAACAGAAATTACTTAATTTATGCCATTAAATCCCAATTACACCTATGAACTTCTAAAAGGTTACATGTTACTTTTATTGTCTTGTTTTCCAATACAAATTTCTAAACGTACTAAAATCAAGAAATATTTAGATGCTAAATAAAGATATGAATTTAGATGCAAATTTAGATGAGAAATTTAATTGGTTTAAAACAAGAACAAATATCATTATTAAAAAAAGGAAAACCTATTTTGCTTTTGAATCAAGTTTTCTGAGCACACTGGCAGATATTTGTTATTTTGTTATTCATAAACTCACTTCATTTGCATAACTTTCACCGAAACAAGACTTACCATCTTGAGCTTTTCTTTTTTGTCAGTTAATCATCATCCTGATTTGGGAATCTTTTTTGCATTGGAAAGCAAGACAAAAATACTAAGAAGAACATCACTCTTTTGCAATATGATCAGATGGCATGTAAAAAGTTGTTTTCATCATATTCTAGTATTTGTTAGCAGAACCTTAAGTTCTTTTAATAAATGACAAAGCACTTAAGAGATGCTTAAAGTCTCAACGGGCCAATCCGTGCTAGATTGAAGGTGTTTAAAAGCCAGAGCTACATTTTCAGGGCTTATTTCAGTCTCCCCAAACAAACTCCAAAATGATCTTTGTTTTGTTCTGATGTTGTTCTGAATGATCTCACACTTGTTTGCTCTCCGGTTTCGCTTGCATGTATAGCTGGGCCTTTAAAGTAGCAGTAATGCACTCACTGATACAGTTCATCAACAGAATGTTTCTCTCTAGGTGCTCTCGCAGGAGCCAAGCACTGCCAAACTCATTCAGACAGACGTTCTCTTGCACTGCATCCAGAGAGAAAGTCCTTCAGCTCAGGCTATGGGGGCTCTTCTTCTGGAGAACTGCTCCACACATGTCCTCAGCTTTGAGCTCTGGTGCTTGGAAGCCTCTAACCTAACACAGATCAGCTCCCAAAACAGCGGCTTCCTGTTTTTACTCAACGCCTACTTGAGGAGAGCCACCACTGATGACCCCACTCGCCCTAAACACAGTCAGTACTGCTGCTTTCATAGAAGGGCTCAAATAATGCTGTTCAAGTTGATTCCGAAGGTTGATTCATGTGGTCTCATCTGTCACCTCGCACAGTTCAGAAGTCAGTCCTGAAGGTCCTGAAGAAGGCTTTACTCTCCGAGCTGTGGCACACAGTGCAGCAAGCAGAAGTTGGGGTTGGGACTGGCCTGCACGTGGAGGTTGTGTCCGGCCTCATCCGACTGGCTGCAGTGAACTCTGACCTCACACCACTTATGAATGATCTACCTGCCATCCTTCAGAAAACCGACAGTAATGAAAGGTAAACTCAGAAAGCCTGACATGAAATAAGTCAGAGTTTTGTATTTTTTTTACGCACGCATGTTAACGGATTCCAGCGTTAACGCGGTTGCGGTCCGTCATTGTGTTCCAGGATTGGTGCGTCTGCAGCAGTGCAGCGATCGTTCACGTACCGAGTAGCGGACTGCAAACGCGTCCTGTGTGAAAGCACAATGAGTATGAGTCCGTGCTGCTTCTGCACCACATACGTAACGCATACGCACTGCAGACGGAGTATGTGTGAAACAGGCGTGCGTCTTGTCGAGGTTTCCATTGGGAAGCTTCTTTAAAAAAAAATTAAAAATTCCCCGAAGCAAACCCGGCGGCATCTTAGCTGCATCCATGTTAGCATGCCTCGTTTGATGTGGTAATTTCACAGTAGGCATACACACATTAGCTTGCATAGTATAGACCCAGCTCCCATCCCAATTTAAGAATAGATTAACGGTGATGCAGATCTCACGTTAATGCAGCACGTTAACGCAGATAACGGCCTACCACTAAAATATATATATATATTAGGGCTGCACGATATTGGGAAAAAACTACATTGCGATATTTTATTTTTCTGCGATATATATTGCGATATGAAATCTAATCTAATTTTTTCTTACAAACAAAAATGGCGTGAGCACACTTACATTCTCATTTTAAATGATTTAAACATCAGAGTATTATTTAAATTAGAGTAAATTATTTGTTTGTAACTTTAGGATATGGTTTGAATTGTTAACATATTAACTAACATGATCTTACCACGAGCAATACTTTTGTTACTATATTTATTAATCTTTGTTTATCTTAGTTTATAACACAGCTGTTCATTGTTTGGTAATGTTACTTCACAGTGCATTAACTATGTTAACAAATACTGTACAACTTTTGATTTCAACAATGAAGGCTATAGCCTAAATATTGAAATTAACAATGTTGTAGAAGTGCAGTTTAGTAATAGTAAATGTTAAATAATGAAGTTAAATAGTTTAATAAATAGAACATTATTGTAAAGTGTTACAGATTTTTTTGTTATACACCAATTCAGACGTCTTGTGAGTTCAGTGTTGAACAGGTTATTCGTTTAAACCATTCATTAAATTGAATCGGTTCAAAGGAATCATTAGTTTGCGAAATTGTTTTTTTTGACACCATCGTGTCAATTGATTTTGATTAATATGCGCGAGGGAGAGAGAGCAAGACAGCGCTTGTGGTGTTTGAAGACGTGAAGGTGAGCGTGCATGCGCGGCTGGGACTCTCTCTCTCTCTTTCTCTCTCTCTCTCTTGCGCGCTGTCATGCTCTCTCTCTCTCTCTGCTCGTTCTTATATGCGCTCTGTTAAATTGACAGGACTTAAACTGTGCAATTAATCCCCAAATCATATTCGGCAAAGGCTGGGGAGCAGCTGCCCATACAGTTAATGAATAACGGATCAACTACGACAGCCTACATCGCACATCCTGCAATGTGACAATCGAGGATTCGTACATCGCGATGTTGATGCTTAAACGACACATTGTGCAGCCCTAATAAATATAATATATATATATATATATATATATATATATATATATATATATATATTCAAAATGTATGTATGTATGTATATAAATGTATATACTTAATAAATATACACACATTTTGTAAACAAAAACTTTTATTTTGGAAGTGATTAATCCCGATGAATCGTTTGGCATCAATGCTGTCAATCGACTTTGTTTATATTAGTGCCGGGCAACAATTACACATTTTTTATCGTGATCGATCACGTGATTTTCTGCAATCAATCACACTATATATTTTACATTTTTACAATGTTGGGGGTTCTATTCCCCGGGAACACATTATAGGTAAAAATTGATAGCCTGAATACACTGAAGGTCGATAAAAGCGTCTGCTAAATGCATAAATTTAATTTAATTGTAACTATTTGCAAAATTCACATAACACACTTCAAAAGTGGTGTATTGCACACTTTAAATTTAAAACTACTACTATATGAAGTTCAATAACATTTGTTTGCAAACACTTTAAATAATGCTTTTTACAGCAGTGTTCCCTTTACATTTTTAGCAGTTAAATTATTTAACTTAAACATTAGTGTAATTACGTTAAATATTAATGTAATTTTATGTATTAATACATAAAATATTAATACATGGAAAGATTGAAACTTCCTCTTTTTGTTACTAAGGTGTATATTGATTTTCATTTGGACACATCCTACTTTTATTCTGTGTATGCCTTGCATTTTTGATACATGCTTGAACTAAAACTTTGAGGATTCAAAAGTTTTTATTTGCATAACATTTTCTGAAACCTCTGGTTTCAGGTGGAAGCTGGCCGACTCCATCAGTGAAAAACTGTCCGGTTCAGAGGAACTGTGTCAGTGGAGGAAGTCTCTGCTTTCAGCTGCTCTCCTCTGGCTTTCTGATGTGTATAAAGAACAGAAAGAATCCCAATCTCTTCATGAAGAGACCATGCTTACAAGACTCAAGTCACTGCTGGTGAGTCCGTATGGTCCTGGCCATGGTTAAAGCATGTAAACAGTACTTTCTGATAGCAGTGTGTCAGTATTATTCAAGTGATGCAGAGTTTTCCAGATTAAGATGGCTTGATGGTTGAAAAAGATTAGTGATGCAGTTTTTAAAAGTACAATATTACTTGCCAACAGTTATAAGTATTATTGTTGTACTATTGAAAACTGAGAGTTGCATATTTTAAACATTAACATCTGCTTGCCTTGTTCAAACTGAGGGACAAGTCAGAATTTCTAACTTTTTTTTCAATCATCCATAATAATTATATTCAAAGGTACAGCACAGTTGTAATGTGTTGACCAACTATTCACTTTTTTATAAGAAATGTGTTTGTGTTGTGTCACTGTTGTATTTAACACACAATACTGATCATTTTATTTACAGATATTAACTGCTGTTAGTTGAAAAGTCAAACAAGCATAATGACCTAATAACTTTAGCAGTAATGTGTAGTTGTTTAGCATGAATATTGCTCCGTCTTCAGCTGATGTATCTGCATGTTGGGTTTATTACAGACCTTTCCAGAAAATATCACTGCATCAGACTGGAACACCTTCGTTAAGTCTGGGCTGAAGTAAGTGGTTCTTCTCTTAATTAACAAAACTAAATTGGATCTAAACTATTTGCTAACTCTGTACTCAGCTGACAGTATCGTTGTCACTCTCAGGTATCGATACCGTGACCCTAACTTCTTGGGCACCTTAACCACACTGCTGGAGGTCATTTATGGGACACCAGAGACCCCTAAAGAGCTGTTGCCTCTGGCTACCGTCCACATGATGACCACCAGTCACTCTCTGTTCTTACCCACAATGCTCTCCACACAGGACGATTCTGACAGTCTTCATCTGTCTAAAGGTAAAGCTATATCAGCAGCTCTAGATCCTTCTCCAGAGACACTTCTGAACACATGACCCAGAAGATTGTTTTTTTGAATCTGTCTAACATCGTTTTCACTCAATATCCTGTTAATCTTGAGTACATATAGAGTAGTACTGCATCCTTCATAACTCCAAAAAGTCTTTATTTTTATTATATTCATAAGAGAAAGATAGTCTGTACCAATTTTTCCCGGAAAAACACGACCGACTGGAGGCGTGATGTGTGGGCGGAGCTAAAGAATCACAAGCGCCAGTAGGCTTTTGTGTTGAGCGCGTCTGGAAGCTGTGACAGCTGTGAGGAAAAAACCATCCAAAACAAACCATAGCTTACAGTCAGATTCAGCCGTTTATTTATGACCCAGAATCAGATCCAGAGGCTGAAACTGAACAAGAGCAGCAGCAGCAAGGACTCGCTCCGAGCGGGGCTCGAACCCGGGTCTCCGATGGGAGGCGGACGCACTAACAAGAAGGCAGAGATATTTTAAGCACTTTTACTCACCGCCTGTGGTTCCAACACACGATCGTGGCCCTTTTTTGTTGGGACTGCATTATCCTTAAGAAATAAACGATGTGCAAATCCGGCGTCAAACTGGGCCTTGTTTGTAAAACAAGCATTTTAGAAATGCAGGGAACAAACACAAACACTTGCACAACTCCGTTGATGCTCTGTAAAAATAAACTCCATCCACTGGTCCCTTAATGCTGTTTCTCTTTTGGTAATCTGTGCAGGGTTGTCTTGCCCTGGCAACCAAAAACACACTTCTTTTGTGACATTTGGCGACGCTCTCGCTCTGATCAGTGAATGTCTGTGCTCTCAGTGCTCTGGTCTACGGGAGCGCGCTCTTCCGGCAGAAGTGCGTCAGGACCCATATAAGGAAATTCCGCTCCATCTAACGTCACACAGAGCCATACTCGAAAAAAACTTTCCGAAACTTCCTTCAAACGTACAACTTAATTTTTGAAACTTTGTCCATGTTTAGCATGGGAATCCAACTCTTTAACAGTGTAAAAAAAAGTATGCGTGTATATATATATATATATATATATATATATATATATATATATATATATATATATATATATATATATATATATATATATATATATATATATATATATATATATATTAAGGGTGTAACGGTACGCAAAAATCACGGTTCAGTACGTACCTCGGTTTTAAAGTCACGGTTCGGTTCATTTTCTGTACAGTAAGGGAAATAAATGCAAACATTAAACTGCAGGTTGTTTATTACTATAAACTTTTTTTCAACAATTTGTTTACACTTTTTAAAAATACTTTTTAATAGAATATATATAAAATAAAAAAGAATAAGAAATAAAATACTGCAAATAAAATGCTGCAAAGTTCTCCACTAAATAAAATACTCTCAGGCTCAAACCAATATTATATAATAAAATATAATGGAAAAATATAAATAAATAACTATGATTACAGTGCAGCATTACCAATCCCAGCTTGTAGGCCTGCTCATATTTAAAAAATATATATCACTTTTCCAGCATCAACAGTTTCAGTTTTTAGACCTGCTCAGATTTCGTTATTGTGTTGGACTGACCAGAATTAAGAGCAAAGGTCTGTTTAAATGCTGACGGGAGCTGCGTTTGAATTACAATCGTTTTTTCCTGGTTGTAGTGATGTTCATACTTGCGTGATACCTTTTGAAAACCTTAGGCCGGTGACACACTGGCATATTGCACCTGTCAAACATAGTCTATTTTGCCATCAATACTGTTGACGGTGTCCTTTATCAGTAAGCTTTATATTTATGCTCAACATGAAGTATAGATATTGTTGTCGTGAAGACAAGATCCTGGTCTGTCTGCGGCCTCCCTCACCTACAGCAGCAGCGCGCCATCGCCGCGTCAGGCACGATTCTGGTTAAGACACAGAAAACGCGAAGCAACTGACACGCAGCAGAAACGCCATGCTCACGCCACGCAGCCAGTGTGTCACCGGCCTTAGAATCAGCTGCAGGGCGGGATTTGCGCTGAACGCAGAGACTTCCGCCACTTATTATGTTCGTTTGGAAACACGAAAATGTACTTTTGTTACGCGCACAGAATATTGCATTCCGTCATTCGGTACACATGTGCACCGTACCAAAAGCCCTGTACCGAAACGGTCCGGTACGAATATACATACCGTTACACCCTATATATATTTAATTTAAATTAAATTTATGCATTTAGCAGATGCTTCTATCCAAAACAACTTTCAGACTAACATTTTTTACCTAATGTGTTCCCTGGGAATTGAACCTACAACCTTGTGCCGCTAATGCAATGTTCTACAACCTTGAGCCACAGGAACACTATATATATATGTGTGTGTGTGTGTGTGTGTGTGTGTGTGTGTGTGTGTGTGTGTGTGTGTGTGTGTATCTATATTTATATATTTTTTCATCAATTAACTATCATTATGTTGCATCCCTATAAACTACAGTATTACTATACTTGGGACTATGTATTCAAAGAACCCCCTCTGAATGATCTATAAATTTTTTTCCCTCCCCAGAGTCATTGGTGTCTCTCCTGCTCATGCTGGTGAAGCAATGTCCTGAAGTTTGTAACATCAATCACTTCCTTGTGCTTCTCGGTGCATATGGAGCTTCGCTGAGCACAACAGGTAAGACCTGTCCAGTAGACATGGTTCATTTGGTTTGGACTTTAGATGAAGTCTGCTGTGTGATTTAGTCAAATCTCTTGATTTTCACAGATCAGAAGATTTTACTCCTTTTCCAGGAATATGAGAAGAACAACATTAGTCTTACAGAGTTTCAGTATGTGTTCAGCATTCATTTCCACTAACAGAGAATGGTTGTTCAGTGCAAACATCATTATTCGTGTCTGTTTGTTGTCAGGTATGTGCTCTGGGGCCCTGCCGCGGTTGAACACCATAAAGCCCGGAAGAGTCTGGGACATTCACTGTGGCAGAAGCCCAGCTCAGAGCAGCTGCTGTCTCTGCTCGCTGCAGACAGGATGTTAAACACCGTCACACACTTCCCACAGCAGCGACACATCATCCCTCGGGTCAGTAGGGACAGTCGCTTAGATTACATGACCAACAGTTTTATAAAAGATGCCTTTGAAGGATTTTTACTGACCCTCAGGCAATGAGGAAAATTAAAATTAAATGCGGAAAATTAACGCCATCCAACATGTGGACGAGTTTGTTTCTTCATTGCAACAGATTTGGAGAAATGTAGCATTACATCACTTACTCACTAATGGATGCTCTGCAGTGAATGGGTGCCGTGAGAATGAGTCCAAACAGCTGAGAAATACATCAAAATAATCAACAAGTATTCCACACAGCGTCAGTTGTCACTTCATATTTTTTATGATGTGAAACGTAGGTTTGCAATAAACAAATCTTTCATTAAGACCATCTAAAATATGAGTGCTCGATCCAAAGTGTTGCTTCCTCCAGTGAAAAAATAATCAAGTCTTCGGAAATCTTCACAGATCAAGCATTGTTTACAAGTGAAAAATGGTCCAAAACCGCTCTAAACAAGAATGTGGGAGGATTTTAATGTGAGAGACAACAGGAAATGGACTTTTTTTCACTGGAGGAAGTGTTATTATTGATTATGTTGGCCAGCAACAATGGTTTAAAGTTAAAACGCCTTAATGATAGAATTGTTTTTAACAAAGCAGTTTCTCACTTTTACGTGACGTTAACTGATGGACTGGAGTGGTGTGGATCACTTGTGAATTATTGTATTGTATTTATTTCATCAGATGTTAAAAAATCGTTCTGACGGCACCCATTCACTGCACAGGATCCGCTGGTGAGAAAGTGATGTAATGCTACATTTCTCCAAATCTGTTGCAATGAAGAAACAAACTCGTCCACATGTTGGATGTCGTTAATTTTCCGCATTTTTACATTTTTTGGTGAACTGTTTCTTTAACACGTGGTATTTTAAGAAACAAGATCAAGTAAAAATAAACATTAAGGTATGAAAAGTGTCTCTCGCCCAATTCCATTGCTGTAAATGCTTTGCTTTTGTTGTATGGAAAGAAATATGTCATTTGAAAATGTCCTTTTTTCCTTTAAAACATAAATCATGTAGGTTTAGAATGATATAAGGGAGAATATATATATTTTTTATTAATATTATTTTGTGTTGTTCCTTTTACTCTTTTTTTTAATTTAAAGATACACTTTTACGTGCTGCTTGAACAGCATCTATCTCTCTCTCTACAGGAGAGTAAAAACCTGTTCTACACACAGGAAGACAAGCTTTCTCTAGATCTGTCATCTCTGTATGACCCCTGCTTCCTCCTGCCTTTGTTCAGCTTCATCCTTCGGCCAGGTAACCTGACGAGTCTTGCCCAGAATGCTCTTTTTTGCTTGTGCATTGCACTTGATTTGAGTTTGAACCCTGACATGTACTTCATCCTCTGCCTGCGAGCCTGATCTTGAAGGTCACGTTATGTTTCCCTGTGTTAACCTGTGCTGTCACCTGTGTCTCTCTGGTCAGAGTGTGCAGTAGACTGTCAGAAGTTTGTTTCCAGTCATGCTTTGGGCGTCACAGTGACGGCCCTGAGCAGCTACGACCCCAAAGTGAGGGCCGCAGCGTACCAAGTCCTGGGGTCCTTTTATCAACACCTCGAGGGCGCTCGGTTCAGAGAGAAGAGACAGGTGGAGAACTTTCACCATTGACTCCTTCAGCTAGATTTATTTGAATAGTGTTAGATACTAAACGCTTTCTTTTGCTACCTCCATATTTATGCAATTAGAAATACCGCTGCTTTGAGACGTCTTTCAAAAAAAAAGACTCAATTTTTAAATAGTGTAAAATAATACAGTGCAATATAATGTAATCTGTTTCTATGTAACATCCAGGTACTGTACCTGCTTGACACTGTGAAGAACGGGATCCCAAAGCAAAACCAACGGATGCCGAATGTGCACGTGGCCTACATCACTAAAGTTGCTCAGCAAATCTTGAGACCCGGTGAGAGCCGTATAAACTAACTCGACATTGTAATATTGATTCTGTGAGAGTTTGCCAAAACCAAGAGGTCAACTTTTTTATTTCTTCCCCCACTGCAGAGGAACACATGTACATGGTGGTAAACAAATTTCTTTTGGGAACTCAGTTTCTGGACCTGAAGAGAGTTCCTGACTTCTTCAAACTCTTCTACAGTTTTGATCTGGAGGTATTAAACGTCAGATTTAAAAGACGAGCTCGCTGCTATTAGACTCTTTGGGGTGCATAGCATGCTTATAGAGGATACAGTATATATATTCAGAAATGTACTATGATGTGGTCTCCAAAGGAACTGTTTTGTGTCTCTGTCCAGCGCAAACAGGAGCGCGAGTGGGTGTTGAGCGTGTTGGAGGAAGGGGTCCGGGACAAGCACTGCTATGAGATCTGTGAGAAGCAGGGCATCTATCAGACCCTGATGGGTTTCGCAAGCACACCGCTCTGTGACCAGGCCTCTCAGGTGCACCCAAAATCTAACTCCGCTTTGGTTTAAATGTTGGATTAAATATGGCTTGAAATGTAAGTTTGAAGTTTCTGCTCTGCTGTTCCAG
The DNA here is from genome assembly GCF_023724105.1 of Carassius gibelio. Lineage (NCBI taxonomy): Eukaryota > Metazoa > Chordata > Actinopteri > Cypriniformes > Cyprinidae > Carassius > Carassius gibelio. Next base: position 26,201,602 of record NC_068410.1, on the reverse strand, counting down.
ATCCAGATTGTGAATGTCCTGCGGCAGACCGCTCATGTGAACAAGGCGGCTTACAACCTCACCAAAGAGCATGGAGTCTTGACGTGGATATTACAGCTTCTAGACAAGAGGTGAGGGGTGGATTTTGCTCAACGGGACGCCTTGGCGTGTGCCTTAAGTGTGCCCTGCAGCCATTGATTGTGTTTGTGTCCTGTAGGTATTTTGACAGCAAGTTGTTGAGTTCAGTCATCGAGTTGCTTCATGCTCTGTGGTTCACTAATCTGGGAAATAAAGAGAGTAAACCAGAAGCAAACAGCACTACATCAGAGCGGCCGCAGACTTCAGGCAAATGTCTTCCTCTGTCGATCATCAGTGAGTTCCTGTGCACACTGCTCTCCATCATCAGACACCTGGGGTAAGAGCATCAAAACATCAAGCTTGATACATAAAGATGGGCTTCCTGTCAGGATAAATTAGCGGTAGATTAAACTTAAATTTCAAATTTCATTTAAAAAACTTATAATAGGTTTATGGGTTTACCTGTTCCAAAACAGCCATATATTAACTTTTTAACAACCAATTTCCACTTTTCTTTTTGAACCGTAGAACAGGGGTTAGAGGTCAAGTATTTACTTGAAGTACTGACATTTTAGGTTAATACTTCAGTAATTTAGCGACACGTCCACGGTTCTCCAATTCAAATAAATAGATACCTACCTTTTTTCTCAGTATTTTTAGTGAGCGTTTAGTTTGATTTTAATATGAAGATTGTAAGTTCAAGTTTGTTTTGATTCATTGTGCAGCCCCTTTTGTTTATTTTAATGTTACATTTGATTAAATTAATTACGAACGGCCCGTTCACACCGAGGAAGATGACTATAAAGGTAATGATAAAGATAGTTATAAAAAAATCATTCACAACACAGACATGACGATAAAATCATAGAGAGACCATAAAGCTGGAATCACTTTCAGAACCATTTTTTCCAGCCAATCAGAATACATCCTGATAGTGAGCTTGAGAATTTAAACGGGAATAAACAGACGATATCGTTCGCTGGTGTGGACGCTTGTATCATTATCGTTCTTGATGTGAACTTGGCTTAACTCGTGTCATAAATCCTCTTCAACATCATCTTTTGCAAAGCCTAAATTACATTAAGATAGATTCATAAATCAATCAGTGCTGAAATGCAGGGGTGTTAGACAGGACGTGCAGAGCAGTGGGTGCTACACACCGTGAGGAACAGTGCAGTAGGGGGAATGGGCGTCACAGGCTGAAGTATGAGCATACTGGATTAGCCTTAATATTAGCTAGTTAGCGACCACATGCAATCACTGTTCATTTTTCAATCAGGTGTTTTCTTTGCTTCTGTTCCTGATTAGGAGTGGTGTGAATGCACCTCAGATAAAGGCGTTCCTGCACACACTCTCCTCTGTACTGTTGCATTGTGGGACAGCTCTCAGTGCTCACGAGGAGGCCGGCTGGCTGACACTGCACCCACAGAAGCTACAGTGCTCTGAAGTCCTCCGTCTCCTGCAGCGCTGGGCGGCACTGGCCCACGATGCCTCACTGCTGTCTGCCCTGCAGACGCTCGTCAACAAACACAGAGTCAAAGAGCTGATGGGTAAGACTCGAAACACTCAAACTGACACTCCAGCTTCAGCACAGTGTACCAATACAAATTCTGTCACGATTTATTCACTGTCATGTCCTTCCAGAACTATTTCCTGTCAACGGTCCATGTTTTGTACCATGCACTGTAGTATTTAGCATGATCATGTGTTTTTGTAAATGTGTGGTGTGGTGTTGATTACCTCAAAGATTTATTGAAATTTTCTCTTTAAAACAAAATTTTTAAATATTTAAATGCTAAATAGTACAAAATTAAACTGTTAACCTGATTTAAGTGTGAAAACAACAACTTTTTTCTGTGTCTTTTAATTTTGGCAGTTTTATAAATGCTAAAATGATGGTAAAAAAATATTTACAAAACTGTGCTGATCAAAAAAACATGCATTGTTTGGTTAATATATTTATCGCATTTTTTTTTTTTTTCAAGTTTGTTTAAATACTAAGTGTTTATTTTCCTTAATGCATGTATGTATTTAGGAAAAACATGTTAGATTTATATTGTAATGATAAAAACCTTCGTATTCATCGGGAAGGAGGAGGCGGGAACCGGCGGACAATCAAAATGAAACTTTAATAATCACAAAACAAACAAAACAGCGCGCCAGCCCCTCACGGACGACTGATGCGCGCAAATAAAAAGCAAAACATAAAATAAGGCCCAGGCCTGGTCCTCTCTTGTCCTTCACTATCGTCGCTCCAGTTTTATATCCTTCCATCTCCTACGTGGGACTCGAGACTGGCGGTGGGGTGCAGGTGTCGCTGATTTCCCAATCACTCCGCCGGCCTCACTCCTTGTTCCCACGTCCCTCAGCCCCGCCCCACTCGCCACATATATATATAATATAAATTATATGCAAGTACAAATATATATATATTTTAAAATATATACATGTATGTGTTTGAATTTATATATACATAATAAATACTCACAGTACACACGCATAGTATTTACATAAAAGCAATTAATCGTTCTGCAGCTCTATATATATATATTATAGTTATTTATTGAAGAACTGACTGCCAGAAAATGTATTATTCTTTTAGCATTCCTGTTCTATTTGTTTAATTCATGTGCATGCACTGCATAAAAGTGGGAGTACATTTTTATTGAACTTTTATTGTGACACTGAGGATTGGAGAAATGCCTGCTGGGAATTCAGCTTTGCGATTACAAACTACATAAAACATTCAAATATATTAACATAAGCAGGTGTTATTTTAACTTGAAATAATAAATGTTTCACAATATACAGTTTTTTTTCTGTAAGTTTTAATCAAAAGAAGAAAAAAAGTAATGCATCCATGGTTTGAGTAAAGTGACTCCTTTTAAAAACATTCAATAAATCTTTCCAAACTTTTGAACACTCGTGTGTATATAGCCAGTCCTTGGCCTTGTGGAAGCTAGATGAATGTTAGACACACAGATATCACGTGTTTTGACACATTCTTGTTCCTAACTAAACATTTCTTGTGTTTATTCAGGCTTTGGAAGAGAGAAAGGGCAAGGAAAATGCCACTCAGCGAAGCACGCTCCATTTCGAATGGAAAAACAGACAGAAACTGTTAATGGACAAGAGGGAAATCTGGGGCAGGCTCTGCTGGACGAGTGTAAACCGCTTCTTAGAAACATCCTCACACACTGGGAACCCAAAGAAAAAAGCCTTTCTAGTTCCAAGCCTGAACCCTTCACCACGGACAAACCTGAGTCGAGCGATCTAGATGATGCCACCGCGTCTTTAATTCTCAAGTGGGTCCTCAAGACATTGACGGAGAGTCCCTATGATGACAGCAGCACCGTAGCGATTTTAAAATGGTTCAGTAGCATCATACTGCCGCGTACAAGTATCATAGATGCCATTCTGACGGATGAAGGCATGAGAATGGACTTCCTCAGATTATATCACCAGACATGTGAGCATGGCTCCGCTGTGGACACCCTGCAGCTGTTCTCTAGAGTCATGCTCCGATTGCTGGAGGCACACAGCACTTCTCTGAATGGCTTTCACCAGACGGTGTTAAGAACCTGCTTGCTTACAAACACAGGCGATGAAGCCGAGAGAGGTGAGGTTACAGTCCGAGAGCGCTACAGTCAATCCCATTCAATTTCAGCATTCAGATTTCTAATCAAGTAAGCCAAGAGTGTGATTGTGTTTAATAAAAAGCAAGCAAAAGAGTGCATATATCCTTGTGATGAACTACACTACCCATAATCCTAAAAAAAAAGCCATCCACCAATCAGAACAGTTGCTGGGGAGAGTTGTCTGAAATAGCAAATCTCTGCCAAATATCCAGTCCCTTGAAGCACTGTGATGTCACGAAATAGAGCAGTCTTAAACCGATTGCATATGTATAGGCTGATTTGCAAATATTTTTGGGGGACCGTAACATTTTGTCATAAATGCAGTAAAAACATGTTTGAAAATATTTGAAAGTGTAGTTTAGTTCTGTGATGCAAAGCTGAATTTGTGTCTCCTTCCACTGATATGATGTTGGTTTTGTTGACAGAAAGCGGACTGAAACTGCTCTCGCTGTACATCAGTGAGCTCTGGAGTGGAGCGCGGTCCCCTGACCTCCTGCTGACCCATGCCAGACTGCTGCGCCACAGGACGCCCATCGGGACGCCCAAACCTCACGTCCTGCGCATGTGTGAAGACATCCTGTCCGAGTCATGATTACACTGTTTTACAAAATAGCCCTAAAGAGAGTTGAGTGGATCTTTTTGTAATTTTATAGTTGTTTAAAATAAAAAAGATCGTCAAACAGGTTTTTGTGGTGGTTTGAATCATTTTGAAAATTTGACTTAGTCCGATGGTTGTATTTAAGGATGTATTCTTCACTGATACTGACAAGAATATCAGATATCCATCTAGAATATCAGAAACCATGCCAAAATCTAGAATATATTCTCATCCGTTGTAGTTAATATTCAAGTGAATGTTGTATGCAATACATTTTAATTTCAGAAATTGTATGTACACCTCGTTTGTCATTATTAAAGTTCATATAAATAAACCGACACATTCATCATGATGTGGTTTAATGGCAGAGGCTCAGTTGTCACTTGAACTGAAATATGAAATGGATCCTCATGGGTTTAGTTTCTTCTTGAAGTTGCTTCTTCTTAGTTTCGTTTCTGAGGAGACCCGTAGCTTTTCATCAATGGCAACCCAGATTTTTGGACACGAGGGCCTCTACATAAACATAAGAAAAGGAATAACCACCGCATAAAATATTTGTTCTTTTCTTAATCATTAATATCCCAATGGATATTTTTAAACCATTATCTGCATGAGTATTATGATTTCTATAGATTCAAAAAAAGAATTGTTTAAAAAAAGCGCTGTATTGTACTTTTTTTTTATATATATAATGAAAAAATAAACATGCATTTAAAATCCAAATTGTGTAATAATAATAGTAAAATGTACTGTTTATGCTTGCTTACCTCGGAAGTTGCCTTGAGTGTGATATAAGTGACAAAATCAAGAAGAAAAATCCAATGAATGCAGCTAGAATGATCCAGAATATTATGACGACTGAATCTAATAATGAAGAGAACACAGTTAGGCATTAGATTCTCAGAAACAGAGTAATCAAAAGGAGGATGTGAAGTATCTCACATCTGTTGTACTTGAGAGCACTGGCGTTGACGGAGACCGGATCGATGTAATCATAGTAGTACTCGTAATCCCACACATACTCTGAAGACGACTCTGTGGAGTTTTTCATTGTCTTTGATTCTGTGAGTCAGTGTGAGTCTGAGCCAGAGCACTGATTTAAAACCCTTGATCCCACCCACAGTGAAGCCACATCCCCTTTATGAAATATAGCGATTATTTCTAATGAAAACTGCTCACTCATCTTATACAGGAGTCTTTCTCCTTAGTTTTAGCTTCAGTCCATCCAAAAATAGAAATATTATGTAGATAATAGGTTGCTTTGAGCCAATCATCTGAGCAGTAAACACCATGTGAGTGATTAATCAGTAAAGGCAGCAGACATGAAAAGAAAAAAATTATACATCAGAATCAGAAAGAGCTTTATTGCCAAGTATGCTTATACGCATACAAGGAATTTGTTTTAGTGACATAAGCTTCCAGTACACAGAAACAACAACACACAGACAAAAAAAAAAAAAAAAAAAAAAGAGATTTACAAATTGGCAAATAAATAAGTGTATAAACAATTGTGCTATAAATGATAATGGATAGGATGGAGGGTTAGCAAATAAATATAAGGATATTGCACGTTTATAAGCATAAGTGGGGAACATTTAACTGTTCATGAGGTAGATTGCCTGGGGGAAGAAACTGTTCTTGTGCCTTGCTGTTCTGGTGTTTGCGGCTCTGAGGCGCCGGCCAGATGGCAAAAGTTCAAAGATGGGGTGACTTGGATGTGAGGGATCCAGAGTGATTTGCTGAGCCCTTTTCCTCACTCTGGATGTATACAGTTCTTGAAGGGTGGGCAGGGGAGCACCAATAATCCTTTCAGCAGTCCGAACAGTTCTCTGTAGTCTTCTGTTGTCTGATTTTGTTGCTGAACCAAACCAGACAGTTATTGAAGAACACAGTACAGACTAAATGACGGCTGAGTAGAACTGTTTCAGCAGCTCCTGTGGCAGGTTAAACTTCCTCAGCTGGCGAAGGAAATACAACCTTTGTTGGGCCTTTTTCACAAAAGAGTCAATGTGAGTGTCCCACTTCAGGTCCTGAGAGATTGTGGTTCCCAGGAATCTGAATGACTCCACTGCAGTCACAGTGCTGTTCATGATGGTGAGTGGGGGGAGTGCAGGGGGGTTTCTCCTAAAGTCCACGATCATCTCCACTGTTTGGAGAGTGCTCAGCTCCAGGTTGTTAAGACTGCACCAGACAGCCAGCTGCTCAACCTGTAAGCAGACTCATCACCGTCCTGGATGAGGCCGATGACTGTAGTGTCATCTGCAAACTTCAGGAGCTTGACAGAGGGGTCTTTAGAGGTGCAGTCGTTGATGTACAGGGAGAAAAGCAGAGGGGAGAGAACACATCCCTGAGGGGCACCACTGTTGGTGGAGCAGCTGTTTGACGTGAATTCCCCCAGTCTCACTAACTGTTGCCTATCTGTCAGAAAGCTGGTGATCCACTGACAGATAGGGCTAGGAACAGAGAGCTGGGTCAGTTTGGTCTGAAGGGCTGTTGGGATGATGGTGTTGAAAGCAGAACTAAAGTCCACAAATAGGATCCTCACATAAGTCCCTGTTTTGTCCAGATGTTGAAGGATGAAGTGCAATCCCATGTTGATAGCATCATCCACAGACCTGTTTGCTCAGTAAGCAAACTGCTGGGGGTCCAGTAAGGATAAAATACACACACACACACACACACACAAGCAAGTGTAAATAAATATGTTATAAATATATAGACACATTTTCTTATTTATTGTTATTCTTTAAGGTGCTTTTGCTGATAGATATATATATATATATATATATATATATATATATATATATATATATATATATTATATGCTAAGCTACTTCTAAATATAATGTTGGAACTTAATATTCTGTGAAGCTGTTTTGCAATGATTTGTATTGTGAAAAGCGCTTTACAAATAAACTTGAAAATTTGAATTGTGTGGATTTAAGCTAAAAAAGGAAATTAAAATATAGAATAGGAATATAAACAAAAGCTTTTCTTAAATTATTTGTGCTCCGTGTTTACGTTATAACATAATTCATGCAATATTTAATAGTTTATGTAAATAGCCATTTCATGCAGTACATTGTCTATCCTAATGTTTGAAACCATTTCTGTAACTGTAATTATATGATGAACTTAATTTTGGAAAACTGTAAACGATTATTGCATATATTATGTTAATGATGAGTTTAAAATGAATTTAATGATCACAACTTTTAGTAAATGTAAAAAATATATATTTTTATTTATTTATTTTTATTAACAGAACAAACACAAAAAAGTAAGACGTCTGGGCAAACCTAGAAATTATGTCATATTAAACTGACCAATAGAGAGTTAGATACATGTATGATCCCGCCCCCGGTGCGCGATTCATCCAATCACAGGAGACGGTGTATGTTTGAAACGGCCAGTATCAGATCACATTACATGGACTTCGTTCATTGCTAACAGCTGTGTAACATTGTCGAAGTTTCGTTTTCAGCCGAAAAAACAAGTAACGTTACTGTCTTCGTACTTTCCAAATTAAAACTTTTGATCCTCAGTCAGTATTAAAAAGTCGGACGGAGTATAAAATAGTCGAGCATTCGCGCTTCTTATCAGCTGACAGCATTTAACATTTTTTAAATGCAAACTAATATGTGTTTATAGACTCTGCATTATTTATTGAACCGTTATTAAGTTTTACACTATGGCGGATGGGACTTTGGTCTTTGGAGCGAATCTAAACGCGAGTTGTTTGACCTCTCGAGCAAAGAAAGTCAACAACAACAGCATTTCAGCAGCAGCGAACATGAGGAGAAAGACGAGACAGAGCAACAGAAGAGACATTCACAGCCGGGTAAAGTCCTGAGCAGCATGACACACTCAGCCCTGTTGTGTTTACTGTAACATTAGTGCAGAGTCTTCCTGTTTGTGCCTTCATTCTCATGCAGTCAACTTTTCCACGCATTGTGTTTGTGTTAGTCACATTTGACCAGATGCACGATACACGCCCTGTTTATTGCATTGCGTTTGCCAGCATGCATGTGAAATGTTAATATGCAGGAGATGATTAGTTTATGATGTTGTGTTATGATTGCAGGTCGTCTTGGAGAAGGTCCTGGGCATCACTGCCTCCAGCAGCAGTGCTTTGACCTGTGACCCCAACACTGGTTTAGTAGCATATCCTGCAGGGTAGGACTATTTCTGTGTCAAGTTTTTTTTTTTTTTTGAGACCTGAATCTTCTTTATGTAAAACAAAAGGAATCTTTTATAATGGAAGTGATTGGGGACTAAAGATGTGTTCAGATCTGATAAATAACCTCAGTAACTTAGTCCATATTTTTTATCCGCTATATTTGTAGTCTTCTGGAGCTATAACTTTGTGTATTGATGAGATTTGTGTGAGATATTGCCCCAGAAATAATTGCAATAATATTGTATTTTTAAAGATAATTTTATGCCACTAAATATAAAATCATAATGAAATGGCATAATAATGCAAGAAGGCCTACACGCTTCCAAATGTCAACACTTTTAATTTAAGAATCATGGAAATTAAGTGTCAAAATACTAAATACCTGAATAAATAGTAAATAAACATTTACTAATAAAAAGTGCAAAGTAACTAGTAGAAAAAAAGAAAAATCCACAAAGAACTTGAATGGAGATTTTTCCATCTACATATCTTATATAATAAAAAAAAAAAACACTGTTTTGGACATTATGAAGGAATTCTTCTTAATCAGCCAATATTATAATGATTAAAATAGGTAATTAATATTTTGCAATATTTCTCCTTTTTTATATATATTTATTTTGATCAAATAAATACAACCTAGTTGTGCATAAAATTGGAATCTTCTTAAAAAATTGGAAGTGTAAGTATTCAAATATACTAATATATTGTCAATTATTATATAATGTATAATCCGTAAACTAATGTGTTTCAGTTGTGCGATTGTCATCCTGAGCCCAACGAAAAACAAGCAGACTCATATTTTTAACACATCCAGGTAAACAACATCCTTCTCTTTTAATTCCACAGCATAATGTTGTACATTGTGACTGAATGATGTCTAAATCCCGTGTTTGTTGCTCAGGAAAACCTTCAGTGCCTTGGCTTTCTCACAGAATGGAAAATATTTGGTCACTGGTGAGGTAAGTGCTTTGAGATGTTTTACGAGGGCCGAAAGAATGACAACCGTGCGAAATGCCCTTCTCCACCGCATTTGAAAGGGAAAGGGGGCAGTCCGTCATTGATTCGCGTGGTTATTCTGTATAAATGTGGAAGAGGAGTTATGACCGGGCTGTTTGAACATCTGTGTTCTGCGTTCCGATGCATTCCAGCTCCCGGCTGCCATGGTGAGCCCCCGTGTCTGTCCCAACAGAGAAGCGTTGTAGCGACAGCAGATCACAAATGCAGTGCAATGCCTGCTTTCCTATATTTAGGCATCTGACTCATTAAAGATGCATGTTTCACAGGGAAGTTGGAAAAAGGTTATTTAAAAGAACAGATCTCCCAAAAATGACAGTTTTGTTCTCCTATAGTGTATGTACTTTCCTCATACAAAGAATAGCCTCAGAAGGGTTTGGTAAAGCGTGAGGGTGAGGACAGGACTTTCATTATTGTGTGAGCTATTGCTGTAGGTTTGATTGATATCTCTAGCCCATCTAGATGAGTGTTAGTCACTGTTTAAACCCGTGAAAGCCACATGTTTCCTACATTCTGACTCAGCTTTGTTTATTAGTGACCATTTTTATCCACTCATGCTTTCCCTCATCATCTGAGCTCGCTGAACATAAAAACTAAATCAAAATCAGAAGAAACACTGGCGGTATAGTACTAGACAATATTTCTAAAGAGCTTCTAAAGATTTCTAAAAATGTTTGAATTGCCCACTACATTTGTCTAAATTAAATATTAAGATACTACAGTCTATGTATTTGTAATACAGTCATATGAAATGTTATTTTCCCATTTATATAAGTCATGAACCAAACCTGTTTTTGGAGTTCTCTGCTGAGATTTCGAGAGATTTGTTTGATTTCGCAGTTGATGTGTTCCAGTGACTGACGTCAGATCGGCTGTTGTTGTATAAATGAATTAAAATAGAAAAAGCTGTAAACTGAAACATTTGAAATAAAACGATTATTTAAAATTAAAATATGAATTTAGGCTTGAATTAAGTCGTCACCTTTATGTAGTGCTTTAAAAAATACAGATTGTGTCAAAGCAACTTCACAGTATTAAATGGGAAAATAGTGTCAATAATGCAAAATGAAAACAGTTTTTTTAAAGGCAGTTCATCATTAATGAAGTGATGCTGTCATCATCCAGCTCAGTTCAGTTTAAATAGTGTCTGTGCAATCAAGTTAATGATATCGCTGTAAATGAAGTGACCCCAACTAAGCAAGCCAGAGGCGACAGCGGCAAGGAACCGAAACTCCATCTGTGACAGAATGGAGAAAAAAAAACCTTGGGAGAAACCAGGCTCAGTTGGGGGTCAGTTCTCCCCTGACCAGACGAAACCAGTAGTTCAATTCCAGACTGCAGCAAAGTCAGAAGAATCATCGATTTCCTGTGGTCTTGTCATATATATATATATATATAAGTAAATGGAGGTCTTTTTTTAATACTTCCTTCACCACTCTGTTCTTGGTAATGTATTTTTCGGACTATAAGTCGCACCTGAGTATGTCGCATCAGTCCAAAAATACGCCATGATGAGGAAAAAAAAACATATAAGTCGCACTGGACTATAAGTCGCATTTATTTAGAACCAAGAACCAAGAGAAAACATAACAGTTTACAGCCGCGAGAGGGCGCTCTATGTCTTCAGTGTAGACTACAGGAGCACTGAGCAGCATAGAGATGGTAATGTTTTCTCTTGGTTCATGTCTCTTAGTTCATTTCTCTTGGTTCATGTCAAATTAATTTTGATAAATAAGTCGCACCTGACTATAAGTCGCAGGACCAGCCAAGCTATGAAAAAAAAGTGTGACTTATAGTCCGGAAAATACAGTATGTTGTATAGTAGTGTAGACACTTTGTATCTGGGTGTGGGGTCTCCCACATTTATTCGGATGATTTTTTTTTTGCATTGTTACCATCACCAATCTGTTCCCTATCTCTTTCCCTGTTGCTTGGCAGAGCGGGCACATGCCCTGTGTGCGGGTGTGGGACGTGGCAGAGCGGACACAGGTGGCAGAGGTCCAGTGTCACAAGTACGGGGTGGCGTGTGTATCGTTCTCCCCCAACGGAAGCTACATAGTGTCTGTGGGATACCAGCACGACAGGACAGTCAGCGTCTGGGAGTGGAAGGTGGCTACCAAATCACTGCCATAAACCTTATTATATAAAATTATCTACATTATAAGTAGATTCGCATTTCCACTGTTTCAAATTGACATCCTTTACAGGGGAGCAATTTATGCATTATCTATAATCCCAACTGGTAAATGCAACTGTGCGCAGTCATTTGTAATTCTGATATTTCTGACTCTACTTGAAGGACACATCTTTGATGACACTGTAGCATGTTCTGGATGAAGTAAACTGAACTTCATCAGACATCCTGTGCTCTGTTCGTAGGGACTCTGTCAGTCAGAAGGCAGCTTGTGAGTCTGGTTTACAACAAATAATGCTTTTAAATCTCTTCTTTGCTTGTAGAAGGGGACTGTTATAGCATCCAACAAGGTGTCCAGCCGTGTGCTTGCTGTATCATTCTCGGAGGACAACAGCTACTTTGTAACTGCGGGGCACAGGCATGTGAGGTTCTGGTATCTTGATGCCTCAAAGGAAAGAAGGGTGAGACCCTTGACACATGTTGCTACAGTCTACAGATGCACTGAAATTCCAGACGCTGAAAAAATGTATAGTTATGTTTTTATGCAAACACGCACTACTGGTCAAAATATCCATTTCTATTTTAAAATGTTATTTATTTCTGGGTAGTTAAAGCTATTTTCTGCATCATTACTCTAGTCGCATATGTTTTGGTGCTCAGTTTGTATTATCAATGTTTAAAACAGATTTTGCTGCTTATTTTTGTGAAAACTGTGACGCATGCGTTTTAGGATACTTCAAATTATAGAAAAATGCTAATCTGAATTGACGTGATCAGTGCCATTTCCTGTGTTTGTGGGTTTGTCGCTTTGCCAGACGGAGCACGTAACACTTGTTGTTCAAATGAGCACACATTTTCTTGAACATTTTTCATGTTCTTGAAACATTTAAGAAAGTCCTCACCTGTTGAGGATGTTCATGTGTTTTCTGATTGGCTGCTCCAGGTGAACAGCACAGTTCCTCTGATTGGTCGCTCAGGGCTGCTTGGGGAGCATCAGAACAGTCAGTTCTGTGGTTTGGCGTGTGGCCGTGGCTCTATGGCCAGCAGCACCTACTGTATCACACACACGGGTCTGCTGTGCCAGTTCAACAGCAACAGACAACTGGACTCCTGGGTCGATCTCAAGGCAAGTGTTTCACTGCTGAAGTGCAAGTGTCTCCTATCAATCATTTCCAGTTGCCCTGTAGGCTTATAATTGTAATTGAAGTAGGCTTGCCTATTTCAAACTGATTTTGTTGCACTTTATTTAACCTGGGACTATGGAAGCCCGTTTCTGCCACTACATTTTTTTTATATATATATATATATATATATATATATATATATATATATATATATATATATATTTTACAATTCTTAATTCCTTTTTTTCTCAGCATTCTGAGTTTATATATCGCAATTGACACTTTTATAAGTTTATATCTTGCAATTCTGACTTTATAATTCGCAGTTGCGAGAGATGAACTCCCAATTCTGAGAAAAGTCAAAGTTGAAAACCAAGAATAACCAAATCATATTTTTTTCACGGAGCCTTGTAGTTTGTGGTAACTACCATTTAAAGGAATAGTTACTCCAAAAGTTCACCCAAGAGTTTCTTCACCAGAACCGATTTAAAGAAATCATTATGGTACATCATTTGCTCACCAGTGAATTCTCTGTTGTAGTTGATTGGGTGCCGCTAGAATGAGTCCAGCTGGCTGATCAAAACACTAGAGTAATGCACACTAGTGGACAAGTGCTATCTTGCAAACCAGAGGGGCCAGTAGCTGTTATAAAGCAGATATAATTTCTTTTTAATTTTTTCATATTTAAGAAATTTGAAAATGGTTTAAAAAATAAAATAAATGTGAAAAATAAATAGTTATACTTTAGATGACAAAGTATTTTTCACAAATATATAATTAAGTATGCACAGATAAAACATTTTATTCGAGTGAAAACATGCTAAAACAGTTCTAAGTAAATCCCTTACTGATGGATTTGTCTATTAATTATATAAATTTTTTTTTTTTTTTTTTTTTATTTACAAGAATTGCAATTTTTCACTTCAAGACATTAATTGATGGACTGGAGTGGTGTGGATTATTGGGATATTTTTATCAGCTGTTTGGACTCTCATTTTGACGGCACCCAAGGCCAGTATGAAATAGCTGAACACGTACGTAACATGATTATGTAACGTGTCTTGGAGACAAGTAGGACAGGATTTTTAGATATATTTAGGAAAGTATCCTGTCTTATGTCTTTGTTTTGCTGTTGTAGACGACGTCAGCACGGTGCTTATCGGTGAGCGAGACGTTTGTCTTCTGCGGCTGTGCTGATGGCACAGTGCGTGTGTTCAGCCCACAGGACCTGCGTTACATCAGCACACTGCACCGGCCGCACTGCTTGGGAGTAGATGTGTCTCAGGGCACCCAGCCAGGGTAAGAGACCGTCAGCAAATCCTGGACTAATAGAGCCACAATGATTTCTCTTCTTTTCTTTGCTGTTTAAACAAATGATTGTATCGTTGCATGCCAATGGCATTTCTAAAGTGTCATTTAAGATGCAGTCACAAGTTAAAATTAGTTCATCTATGACAGATGTGTCTAGAGCTGCTGTTTTTTTTTTATTTCACTCAAGTTTATGAACGCAAGGTCACACAAATCCCATGTGAATACCAACTTCTTGCAGAGCAAATATAATGCAAACGCAAGAATATTGGTAGTATCAGTGTACCATATTTTCTGAAGTGGCACCAGGTGATAACAGCCTGTATACCATATTATAATAATTATAACCATATATTTGAGTTCCCCTACTAAAATTAAATCTTGCAAATTATATGGTATACAGAACAAGAATGAATAATAAAAATAAACCTAAATCATTCATTATAAGTTGCTTTCATTATAAAATGTTGGAAATGCTCTATATAAATAAACTTGACATATCTTATAGTGACTAACAAACTCAAATTGTGATTAAGTTAAATGTGAGGAAAGATAACAGTTGAAACCCTCAAGATTAAACGCATTTCTAATTTCTCATCAGCTGACTTGTTCGCTATTTACCGTATTTGGTAATATAATTATTTTTATTTTGACAAGTAAAAATATTTCTGATCTACAGTGTTTTTCCTCTTGAAATAAACAAAAGGACTAAAGAAGGATAATGAATGTTTAAGCAAATAAATACCCTGTAAAAAAAAATAAAAAAAAATGAAATGAAATGTGAGTGAGGCTTTGGGAGAAAAAACTGGATTTTATGTGTAGTAACACATGGCATATTGCAGCATACTTACAAACTGTAATAGTATGTTGTCATACTAAAATAACAGTCAAACATTAAAATAACTAAAATATCACTTAAAAATACTAAAATAACACAATCACTGGTGTGAGTAATGACAGCAAGATAATCTCATTAACTTGAGTTTTTGTGTATATACATACACCATATTGGGGGTGGGGGGGGGGTTGTGATTTCATTTCATTTTTAACGTTAGTTAGTGTGTGTAATGTTGCTGTTTGAGCATAAAAAAAATAATCACATAAAAAAACAAGTTACTTCCCGGGTTCATGACATCACAAACCCAGATAAACCCCGCCCTCGGGAAAAGGCAGCAAAGTGGGCGAGGGTATGGTGTGCTGCTTTAGAGATGAGGAAGAGAGAACTAGAGATGCACGTAAAAATCTGTTCATGTATGATCATCTGATGATTCTAATGGAGTCACAAGTTTCTAAATCAATGTTCTAAAGCAGAGTTTCTTAATACTGTTCCTCTGTCACCCTGCTCTCTCTTTCACTCAGCTCAGGTCTGACAATGAACTGTTCCAATTATACACTTATTTTTACATAGCTATGAGAAGCATTAAACTTGTATGTGCCTGCAGTTGCCGTACTGTATTAAAGCTTTAATCAGGATAAAACTGTATATTAAAAGCTAACATGAGCAGCAGCATTTACAATAACAGTGTATCTACAAGTATGAGACAACAACAAACAGAAAACATTGGCCTACCATTAAAAGCCGTACTTGCAACAGGTTTTGCACAAACCTCTTCGATAATATCCTCTGTTTCTCTATTTGGCACAAAATGATAAGCGATATTAACGATGCTGTTGTTTACAATACAACTGGAGCACATGTGACTAAGGTGGGGGGCGGGACGTTTAGATGCGCACTAGAGGTGGTTTAGCCAATCACAACACACTGGGCTAGCTAACCAATCAGAGATCATTGACTATTTCTGAGGGAGGGGCTTCATAAAAGCAGGAAATGATCAGCGTGTTTCTCAGAGAAGGGACAGAGCAGTGTGGAATAAAGGTAAATTATATGTGACGATGTTTTTTTTTTTTTTTTCTTTTTTTTTTTTTTTTTAAACAAAGCATTAACACATGTTAGACTGCACCCCATGAACACAATCAAGCCTAGAAAGAAAACACTGGACCACACCTTTAATATCAAATTTTATAAATTTTTTCTTTGATTACTTCTCTTTTTCTAGGCATTTGTTTGGCGCAAACCCAGAAGCACAGTATCCAGATACGTTGGCTTTAACCTTTGACCCTGTGACCAGGCACTTGACGTGTGTGTATAATGACCACAGTGTGTATGTGTGGGATGTGCGGGACGTTCAGAGCGTTGGCAAGGTCTATTCAGCGCTGTACCACAGCGGCTGTGTGTGGAGTGTGGAGGTGAGGTAGTGACAGACCATGTTGATCAGATAGATTATACTCTAGCTAGGCCAGTTTCTTAATGTATGAATATTCTCTGCAGACCTACCCCGAGCTTGAAGATTCATCTGCGGCATGTTTGTCCCCCGGCTCTTTCCTCACCTGTTCTTCCGATAACACCATACGCCTGTGGAAGAGTGATTCAGGACATGGCCTTCGCCACAACCTTTACAGCCAGGTACTGCTAGCCACGACAATATTAAATCATATTTTCACATTTTTATCCTTTTTTTATGCTAAATGTGAAAACGTTTCCAAGAATTGAAAAAGCTGAGAGGTACAATTTGTAAGATATTTGCTGTAAAATATCCAAAAACCACTAGGCTAGTGTTATATATATATATTTTGTCCAGCTGATTACTAACAATCTGTTTTCAACCACTTGTAAATCATGAGAAAATCTCCATTCTAAACAGTGACACGGGACAGTGCACTCGCCTGTCAATGATGTTAGTTACCCTTTGTTACCACCTTTACTGACGTAGAAACCACATGACAAGTGTCGTGGACAAATGCGGAAGTAGCTTCGCGACAAACTTCAACTAGAAATAGATGCTGATCTCACTTGTTTTACTCGACAGCGGAGTTGTTTTGATTCGTATCTTTACAGAAAACCTATGCTATTATAACGATCAACAAGATTAGTTTTATGGGGCATACAGACCAAACGTGGGGCATCGCGTCTCTAGACCCGTGCGAGGACGTGTCTGATCGCGTCTTTGCATTGACTTTGTGTGTAATCTACGCGCGCAAATCGTTGAACTCGCGTTAAAGCCATGATTTATCTTTCCGTCTGATTGATGGCCGTCGGCAGTTGAGTAGAAGACAACAAATCCCATCATTCCAGGCTCCATAGCGTCATCCAACCATGCATTTGTTATTGTTTTGATATTGCGCCCTCTAGTGCAAGGTCCTACAATCTGTACCTTTAATAGTGTTTGTAATTTCATACCAGAGGTATTATTGTGTGCAGATTTGACATTTTTATGTATTAATTAGGAAACTGAATGACCGAATATTTGTATTTCTAAATATGAATTTGCCATACTCTAATTTTACACTGATAGTCCATTTCACTAAAACATTGACACTTAAAGTTCACAAAGAAAACACAATTAAACCATATGATTTAGGCTTTATGCATGTTCATTCATCTGTTTAATATGCAAGTAAAAGCTAAAGTAAATCGGTTCATCATATGAAGTGATTTGTGCATCATATGTGTCTTTATGAACTTTTTAGAAGCATCAGTTTTGGTGGAATAAACTTTCAATGGAGGGAAACATCTCTTAGGTTTCATTAGAAACACTGTATTTTGTTGTTTATCTAAAGGTTTTGGAATGGTGTGAGGGTTGACAAAATATTTTGCCAATACATTCTTCTTGCATTCATTGATTTTTGCTGTTTCAGGATATCGTAAGGATCGTGTATGTGGATGATGACACGCAGCACCTCAAAGCTGAGGCTGAGAAAGCCGAGGGAGCAAGCCAGGATGGTAAATCTGGGGTCAGGGTGATGGGAATCAGCCCAGATGGCCAACTTTTGGCTGCCGGAGACCGCAGTGGAAACCTGAGGTGAGAGAAAATAAAGGATCTACGCAGAGAACTGAATCCTAAACGAACATCTGCTAAATCATCTGTCACTTCTTCAGAATCTTCGGCTTGCAGTTTATGGACGAGCTGCAGAAAATCGAGGCTCATGATTCGGAGGTTTTGTGTCTAGCCTTCTCCCCAACTGAGACCGGTAAGTGAGCCATTTCTTTTTCAAATGCATATTTTGTTTTGCACAAACAGTTTAATTTAATTTGAGATGAAATACGTCTTTGTGTGTTTTTCCTGTCAGGTTTGCATCTGTTGGCTTCTGCGAGTCGTGATCGGCTCATTCACATTTTTGACATGGAGAACAAATGCAATTTAGTGCAGACAGTTTATGATCATTCGGCCTCCATCACTGCCATCAAGTTTACAGGTGAGTTCACAGTAGATAAACACTTAATGATCGTATACTCTTAGATATTTAGATTAAGACATGTCATACATTTATTGTAGGATTGAGTTCCGAGTTGTGTATGGTTAGCTGTGGAGCTGATAAGAGCATCTATTTTCGATCTGCTGAAAAGGTAAGGATGCTACAGTTATGTTGCGGTTATGTTTTTCTGTTACTGCTGTTATGTTATAGAGGTATTTTCTTATATATACTACATAGACAGACAGCGTAGAGATTGGCCAGTCATAAATAGTGCTGCCCTGGAGCAGATAATTCAAAATATTCTCATGATTTTGGAGATATTCAACCGTTATTTTTTAAATTAGGAAGAAAAATTATTCAATTTTCTTAAAGGGTTAGTTCACTCAAATGTAGCTTTGCTTCAATTTTCAGTTATTAGACACATTGTTTTTTGATTTCAGAAATGTTATTTAATTAAAAATAATCCAGAAAAATTTAGCAGGGTGGGGGGGGGGGGGCGTGGAAATGTGTCAGGGGTCAGTCAGTTAACATGCAAATAGACATCTAAGTTTTGATTTTGATTAATCTGCCTTTAATGCAACTTATTTGTTTCTTTCTAACTGTTGTTGTTTTTCTCTCTTCTGAAAGACCTCTGAAGGCTTGAACTTCTCACGATCTCATCACATAGTGGAGAAGAGCACACTGTATGACATGGACCTGGACGCCACTCGCACACACACGGCCATCGCATGCCAAGACCGCAACGTGAGGTAGGGCTTTGTGTGAGCAGTTATTCATTATAAAGGCTCAGATGGTCTTTTTTCTTTTTGAATGCTGATACAACAATAATAAATGCGTGTATATATCAGATTTATATCAGTTATTTGCATGAATGCCATTTCAAGACTCTTCTTCATTTTCAGAGTTTACAATGTGCAGAGTGGCAAGATGAAAAAGTGTTTCAAGGGCTCCTTGAATGATGATGGGACACTGCTTAAGGTGTGTGTGTGATGTGGATAATACTCTTTATGGTAATAACTTTATTTTTTTTTTGGCAATAACTTTGTTGTTTTTGCTCTCAGGTTCAGTTGGATCCCTCTGGGATGTTTTTGGCCACCAGTTGTTCAGACAAAAATATCTGTATCTTTGACTATGAGTCAGGCGAATGTGTAGCCACCTTATTTGGACATTCGGGTAAGATTGTTTTTTTTATCACTCATTTCATTCTTTCCCCGTATAAACAAATCTTTTTTGGTCTCCTTATTGTTGACCAAACATTTTATCCTCACACAGAAATTGTTACGGGCATGAAGTTCAGCCAGGACTGCAGGCATCTGATTACGGTCTCTGGTGACAGGTAAGTCTTTTAACTTAATAATATATATTAGGGGTGTAACGATACGCGTATTCGTATTGAACCGTTCGGTACGAGGCTTTCGGTTCGGTACACGGTACGCACTATGTACCGAACGGTTCGTTGGACTAATTTATTATATTTGGAAAAAAAAATTTGTGAAATATAATGATATGCGTTCAACAAGGTAGCCCAATAACCCAAACGACGTTACAGGCAACGCCCCTGACACCCCCGAAGAAGAAAAAAAACACCAGCTTATATGTTTATGTTAGGCTACTCTCAGTCAGGCGCTCGCTCACTCAGTACGCGCTGAAGGCTTGTTTCAAAAATGGCCAATGCGTTTAAAAGACCAGAAATAGAAGATCCTCCAATAACCAACAGGTCTGGTGTTTGGGTGCATTTTACCAATCGATCGGGGCATCCAAACAAACACGGAAATCAAAATGGACTAGTACTGTACTGTGTCGGAATTTCCTGAGCAGTACGATACAATTAACAGGCCTGCACTTTATTAGATAATAGAACGTATGCATGGGCAGTTTTGAAAACTCCACCTACTTTGCTCTTGGCATAGTGCAGCGCAAATCGCGTTGTATCTGAAGGGCAACGCTGAGCCCAGGGTCCAGCGCAGCGCATACCGCGTCCTGTGTGAAAGACCCTTTGGGCCATTTTCCAACGAGCCTTCAGCGCGTACTGAGTGAGCGAGCGCCTTACTCTGTAGTGGAAAACGCAGGTTTTAAGAATATGCTTAATGTAATTGAGCGCCGTTACAATATTCCTTCACGAGCCCATTTCAGCCAGACAGTAATTCCTGCTTTGTTCCAAAAAACATAAGCCCTATAGAGAACCAATTGATTAAAAACACACTCAATATAAAGAGTTATAGAGTTCCATATAAAAGGTTACATCTTTGTATTTGTTCATAACTACTACAACAATATAACATTTTAATTATTATTTTTTTTTTTTATAAGGAGCTGTTTTTGTTTATACAGTATGTTGCTAAGAAAACACCATAGAAGATGGGTAAAGAATAGCTCCGTCATTGTTCAAAGTAAAAAAAATAAAAAAAAACATACTTTGTTAGTTTTAATAAATAAAACATTTTTTAAAAATCAAGGAAATTTATCTGCCAATTTTTTCGAACCGTGACACCAGTGAATCGTATCGAACCGAACCGTGAATTTTGTGAACCGTTACACCCCTTATATATATATATATATATATATATATATATATATATATATATATATATATATATATATATATATATATATATATATATATATATATATATATACATACATACATACATACATACATATATCAGTATAAAAGAAATACAGGAAAAGCAAACACAAAATCGAACAAGGCGTGTACACGTTTTAAATATTAAACCATATATGGATGTAGTTTGCCGGCTTCCGGTTGGTTCTTGAAGTCATAAAATATCTTACGTTTGAAAAAAGGAAGGCCATAAAAAAAGGCTAAAATAAATGTTATAACAAAATTCTTAAATGTAGTTTTAAGAGGTCTTTAAATTGGGCATGTTAAAACAAGAATTGTAACAACTTAATATGATTATTAAACTTCAATAAACTGTGGTTAAATTATTTCGGAAATAATCATTCAGAAAGATAACAGCTTTAACACCAGCATTAAAGACGTTTTAAAATAAGTTGAGCTTAAAACTCACTCTTAGTAAGCAGCAAGTGTTTGAAATAACTTGATCCGATGTGGATTATAATCATTAAACAAGGCAGAAATATTTATAAGCAATGTAAAAGACTATGCACGCCAAACATTAACGTTATATAGTAAACATGTTAAAAATGACCGCTTGGATAAATCAGACGTCAGCTTCTTATTCTCTATCACATTTATTAAGTAACATTTTATCTGTCGTCTCGTTTCGTGAGTTTAGCTCCACGTTGCATATCATCAAAATATAATAATGATTTTTGTTTGGGAGCTTTTATAAAAATAGAGAGTCTGCGCTGAGGATCATTTCAAAAAGATAACCGCTTTAACATCAGCATTGAACACTTTTTTTTAAATAAGTCGAGCTCAAAACTCTCTTTCAGTCAGCAGTGAGTGTTTGAAATAACTTGATCTGATGTGGATTATAATCACTAAACAAGGCAGACATATTTATAAGCGATGAAAAAGATATGCACGTTAAACATGTTACCATAGTAAACATTTTAAAATATGACCGCTTGAAGAATTTAGACGTCAGCTTCTTATTCTCTATCACAATCGTGTATTTATTAAGTAACTTATATTATCTGTCACAAGCCTCGTCTCGAGAGTTTTTCTCACGTCATAAAAGAATATAGCCAAACAATGTTTTTTGTTCGGGAGCTTCATTCTAAATGTGACGGCTGTGGCTAATAAACAGAAACAGACTCGACTGAATAAGCAGGCTATTTTCATGAGCGTTAAAAATAAATAAATAAAATAGAAATAAGTGTATTTATGTGTGAATTATTTTGAGTCCTGATAAATTAAAACAATATGATCAATGTATCACTTATTCTATAGTTAAAACATCAATGCTTTTGAATTTGAATATATAACAAAGCATGCAAACAAACTGCCGCTTTTATCATGTTCGTTTTGTGATCGCGCATGTTCCAGTGACTTATTTCTTAGTTTTCTGATAACTTCTCTTTGTTGGTGAAATAATGAGGTTGCATGACGTTGTTCTGAGAGGCGTGTAAGGGCGTGTTTTAGTGACGTGCAGCGGTGCTTCAAGCTCCACTGTGGAAACCCTGCGCTATTCTGGCCTCGTGCTACTGGCCCGGGGCTATGAGCCCCGCCCGGCCCGCTTTAAGCCCTGGCTCGCACTGGCCCGACAGTGGAAATGCGGCTAATGAATATTGTGCATCTATGCCAAACAGTTGTTTGAATTGGGATTTTTGTATTTCTTAGATGGATGAAAGTGAATTTTATCTCTTATTTTTGTTTTGATCAGCTGGGAGTAGTAAAGCATGTACATTTTAAAATAAGAGTCCATGTGTAGCCTGAGTCCGAGCGTGCCGCACGAGTCCTAAAAGTGAGGGCTGAACGTTTCGATCACCTCCAGGTGATTGGTTGCAGTAGAGGTCATAAACCCCGCCCTCTCCCTGTAATCTAATGGGACGCAAGACAAACTAAATAATCAAATTACTTCCAATAAATATTTCCAAAAGATGGTTTCTGTTATTTGTAGTTCTTATCATGCTGGTTTGTTTACATGTTGTTGTTTTTTTTTATTTGCTTTAGGGCTGCTCCGATCACGATCGACCAATTGTTATGCGCATCTCGTCAGTAAAGCCGTTTTTTTTTTTCATATGTGTTCCGAACCCCCAACCTTGCACTTAATAGCGCAGTGCTCTACCAATTGAGCTACAGGAACACTAACATTTAAGTAATGCTATTATTATTAATGCTTTTAACACTAGCATTAACGATCGGAGCACCCCTAATTTGCTTTAAGGTAGTTATTTGATGCTATGAAAACGGGGCATGGTTTCATGATTGTCAAGTCACCTTTATTTATAAGGTTAAGCTTATTTGGTCAAAGCAACTGAACAACATTAATTAGGAAAGCAGTCCGTCAATAATGCAAAATTACCATTAAAGGCAATTCATCATCGAATTGTTGTCTTGTGGATTGGGTTTACGGGAGTTTGGGTGGGACTTTGATTCTGCGGCTCCAACTAATGACACTACTGCACAGACTCTGTCTCCAAGGTACGTAATTTACTAAAAATTGCAGGTGTCATACTGAGATGCTTTGGCTTCACTTTTCTATAGTGGAAGGAAGTGTAGACGTCACTTTTTTTTTTTTTTTTAAATTATTTTTATTTTTTATTTTTATACAGTCTATGCCTGAATCCCTTTATAGGTTTATTATTGAATGTCCTGCATTATTCAAAAAAATTCGATACGGTGTCTGCCGTTAGTTTCCTATAAGGACACACCAATGTAGACAATCACTCATACACACATCTAATGCTAGGCTGTGTGTTTTTCTGTGTGTGTCCAGCTGTGTGTTTGTGTGGCGGTTGGACTCTCAGATGACCAACTCCATGAGGAAGAGGCTGGCAGAGAGGAAACAGCAAGCAGGTCTGACGGTTCAGCGGGCCCCCAGCAAACAGCAAGCCATCAGGTACAGACACTGCAAATCTGATCTTATTTCAAATTCACACTAGAAGTGTTGGCACAGACCCAGACTGAGTTGATTGCGTGTGTGATTTTATATTTTACAGCAAACGCAGTTGCCCTTGCATTGGTCCTTTTTCCCTATGAAACTCTTTGAAATTGAAAGTGAATTCTCAGGGCAACTCTGGAGATGAAGTTCATGTGTTCATGTCCTTAGAGTGAAAACAGCACAAGCGTCACGCATTTCTTTAGTGTAGTAAAAGCATGATTCTAAGCAAAATGAGGCTGTAAATGTGGACTAGTAATTAGACGAGTTTACCTATTTGTAGCCCAACTTAGCCACTTGTTAGTGACCACCTTTTAAGACCAGCAAAACCTGTTTTAAAAAAAAAAGGGGATATTACATATGCATTTTTGTCATCATAGAGTAAAAAGTGAATATATCTTGAGCTTTAGTTCAAAAGTGTGCCAGTGTTCAAAAACTATGACTTCAGTCTGATTCACAACGGTTATCTTATAATGTTTTCTAATTTGAGTGATACTGGTAGGAATTAGCTGGAAATTCAAGCATGCTGCCACGTTACATCACGTCTGTAAACATAAAATCGTCATCTAGTTTAGTAGGCTATAGGATGTGAGGATCCTGCCGGTGGTGGATTGTTTATAGCCTTTTCCCACAGCAGCTGGATTAATTAAATGTATCATTTTGATGGCAGATTGTAATCCAGAAAGGATTGTATGTTTATATAACTGAAGTTATATTCCGGTTTTAAATGTGCATCTGATTACAAGAGAGCCTATGTGGTATTATACAATATTTTTTATTTTAAAGAGAACCAGTTTGAAGGAAGAGTAATTAGCTTTTTTGGTTAAAGAATACAAAATTTGAATGGTATGACAATTAGAGATTAAACTGTACAGAAATTGAAATCTATACAAAGTATAACAATAATAATTTGCATGGTTTGTGATATGACCTAACCAATCATTAGATTTAATCACCATTGGTAGCGTAATTTATTGTAATGCTTTTGTCCTCAGTTGGACAGAACACACATGGCAGAAATTTTTTATTTGGGTCATATATTCCAAGATATAGGCTAGAACCTGTGAAATAAAGTATCCACACTGGTTCGGTGTCTAACGGTCACATATACTCATCGAAACATTACATTGGTCTGTGCTGGAGCCATGCCAGGTGCCCAAACCATGGTAGATAATTGCAGAGAAGATAGATTCCAGCTTTAAAATGAAAGCCCTTAGAGGTTTCGATAATGGATTTTAGCAGATAACAAAAAAAAACATTTTGTTGAACAAAATTTTTACTTAAATTTTGTGGTTGTATGATTAAATCGTGCCAAAAATTCAAACTATTCCCATTGAATTCTTTGTTTAAATTCCTATTGCTCAGGAGAGAGACCTACATCACTGTACCCTGTAATGTGTTGCCTCACATGGAGGAGGAAGAGGAGGGCAGCTTGATGCCTGAGGAGACTCCAGAAGATTGTGTGGAGGACTGCAGAACTCCAGACAGGCTCGATTCCACTGATGGTACGTCAATTTGTCACTTCTGAGGTGATACTTGGAAGTCTTGAGCCTCTTGGGTCACATCAAGTGCATAAGCAAAATGTGTAGAATGCAGTTTGAAATGGGATTTAATGGGCTTGACTGTTCCACTTCAGCATCTGTGGATTCTTTGGTGCTGCAAACCAATGGCAAAATGCCCATGTGGGTTCGTAGACTGGTATGTATCTTTCTGTTATCATAAAATGTTGTTGCATATTGTGTTCTTTCATGACCAGTGGATCTCTTGGTTGTCACAGGGTGGCAGAGGTGAAAATGATGGTGGTGACGTAGCGAATAGATCTCAGTACCAGCCACAGGGACGCTGGGCAGTGCAGTCAAATCCACTAGCCATCCGCACAGTACTGGAGATGAAGAGCATGCAGCTTCCCCTCTCTCACACTCCCTGCAGAGCCGTGGGAGAGGAAGAATTTGAGGAAGACTCGCGCTTTCACCCTCAGAGTTTCGACAGTCTGCTGGATGAAGATCTTGACGATGAGCTAGAGGAGGAGGACAAGATTTGCAGTGTAAGTTATGTCACGCTGTTGTCCCATTAGCTGTTTTTTAAAACTCTGCGCATAGCTGCATGTTGTTTAAATAATTAATTCTGTCCTTTATAAAGAAGCAAATTCTTCTATATATTTATATTATACATTTTTTAGAAATTTGCCCCGCTATGCCCCCGTACACCACACCAGTGATCACTCTATACTGTGCAGTGCTTTTTAGAGCTGCAACTAACGATTATTTTTTCTGTCGACTAATCTAACGATTATTTTATTACAAAAA
This sequence comes from Carassius gibelio, assembly GCF_023724105.1. NCBI lineage: Eukaryota > Metazoa > Chordata > Actinopteri > Cypriniformes > Cyprinidae > Carassius > Carassius gibelio. Next base: position 26,175,455 of record NC_068410.1, on the reverse strand, counting down.
ATAATTAATCTAATGTTCTTTTTTTAATTAGCTAATAATCCTTTGGATAACTTTACAAAAAAAAAATATATAAATGCAACTTCTAATATAATATTTCAACCTTATTCATTTTCAACCAATGTGGTTGAAGTTTTTACAGTATAAAATAATAAAGAGGCAAAGGAAATTATTTTACTATGGTAAATATGAGTTTATGATAGCGTTTATAATTAAACCACAGTAACCATAAATTTACAGTTGTCTGAGACGTCATAATGTTCTTTAGCATCACAAACCATAAAATGTAGTCAGGGTTCTGCAATGGTTTAGCATGGTTTCCAGTCTCGCGGCGCGCTGTCTTTTAAGGAGCCGTTCACATATCACGTCTTTTGTGCGCTCAAATTCTTTATTTCCAATGTAGGTGCGCGCAAGCGACGCGGTTGGGACGCGCACGCGGTGCGACACGCTCGTTTTATCCAGGAGCTTCCGCACCGCATCGAGTTAAAAACATCTCAACTTTTGAGAATGCCGCGAATGTAAGAATATCAGACCTGAACCAGGGAGTTGGTCACCAGATCACACGGTAACCAGTTAAACTGTAACACCGGAGAGCGCCAAGATATTTTCCTCTGAGGTGCTCGCGCATCGCAGTTGTGCTGCCGTGGTACACCATGTCGGTTTTGCAAAGGGAACAAAAGGCCATTTTATTTGTCCTCTGTTTAAAATATTCCCATACTTTTGATAACAGTGGTCTCTGTTTTTGTGATAGAATGGAACTTTCTCCATTCCCAGTATGCCATTACGCGAGATGTAAACAAATAGTGTATTTTTGAATATTTCCAAAAGAAAACCAATTAGAGCTTTATCAAAAAGTTGTAATGTCTCTAGAACAGACATATGTCAAAATAATCACTATAGTAAAGGTGTAACAAACTTTATAGACTTATGGCAAAAACGTATAAATAAACAAATCCCGTAGCCAGGGACTTTTTTTTTTCTTTTTTGCCATGCATTGGTCATAGAGCTCATTAATTGTAGTGGTGCCTCAGGTGTTAAAACAGATTTTTATACATTATAAAGGTTCACACATACTCCGTTTGCAGTGCGTATACAGTATGTGTATGAAATGCAGAAGCAGCAGCGAGAGCACGTTATTGTAACGCGAAAGCACATTAAAATAATGCGTGAGCGCGAATCTCTCTGCTCACACTCAGATTTCCTTTGCTCTGTCACAAAACCAAACATGCTTGCTCAGATACACGCTGCTCTCGCACTGAGAGAGTGTGCACACTTAAAACGTGTCTACTAACACTTAAACTGCGTCCTGTGCACTCACAACTCTCTCTATGCTCATGTGCTAGATATTAATTATTTTTGCACATTTTTATTTCTAGACTTTTACTGCGTGGAGTGTGAACTCTCTGATCCATTAACATGGGCTCAGAAAAAAGACGCATCAGACAATGTGTGAACCTGGAGTTAGGCATATGCCCAGTCTGCTCTGTTCTCGCGCTAGGCGCGCTGCATTCTGATTGGATGGTCGGATAGCATACTGCGGGAGGTCAGGCCCACTGAAAATCATGCTATAAAGCGATTTAGAAATCGTGCATGCTAAAATCGTGATTTTATTACGATTTCGATTAATCACACAGCCCTAGAATGGACTGGAAATTAACAGAAAATAACTCGGGCTGGCACTGCTCAGCAAAATGGGAAAACCAGATCCAGGCAGAGCTCAGCAGCGGGTAGACAGTCAGTGGAGCAAGCAGTCAGGAGGGAACATGTTGACAACAAATGAAAACATGCATAAATGGCTGTCAACAGGGTCAACAAATGGCTGTTTTGTAGCATATGCAGCAAAAAAATATCTATGATAAATTCATATTTATTTTTTGTTATTTAATTATATAAATGAAATTGTTATTATGTTATGACTTTTTACATATTAACAATATTTTTAAAAGGGGGGTGAAATGCTATTTCATGCATACTGAGTTTTTTACACTGTTAAAGAGTTGGATTCCCATGCTAAACATGGACAAAGTTTCAAAAATTAAGTTGTACGTATCCATTTGAATTTAGGTATTTGTTCAGCTGTTCAAAGACCTTTTCTATAATTTTGCCCTATAAAAGGAAGATTAGATATTGGTATATAATTGCTCGAAATTTTCTGGGAGTTTGGAAATGTCCCAGAAAGAAGTGAGGCATTCACCACTTCTAAGAGATCTGCTTCTAAACAATTTGGCACACTTTTGAAAAAAGATGTGGGAAGTGTATCAAGTTAGTAGGTTGTCAATTTTAGGTGATGCACTATTTCTTTCAAAATTTGGACGTAGTGTCCGTGACGTCACCCGTAGTTTCCTGAAGTGTTTTTGAAGCCTAAAGTGTGCAGAACGGGCCGTCACCATCTGATTTTCTCGGACAATCAAAAATGGGCAAAAAGGCAGAAGCTACTTGTTGAAGCCACACCCACAGAGCGCAACGGCAGTGGCAATCCACCTGTCACTCAAGTGACCATGCCCGTAATTATGCAGAACTTTAAGTCTAAATATAATTTAAACAGATGAGTTATAAAAGAATTCACACCCCTCACAGTTGTGATGAAGGGCAAAATTAGCCATTTGGACCAGAATCATTTTTTTTTTCTGCTGTAAAGTTTAACCTTTTAACATGGGGAGTCTATGGGATTGACTCCCTTTTGCAGCCAGCCTCAAGAGGCCAGTCGATGAATTGCGGTTTTAGTCACTTCCTTATCGGCCTCACGAGAGTGAGCCGGAGGTTGCCGCTCGGTTTAAAGGTGTTTAAACCCTCATTAAACCCTGTTTGAAGGTTTGATCTTATTTTCCCAGCTTCACGTGACTGTCAATTGTCATTTTTCTCCAATATCCAATGGTCAAGTGGGCAAAAACAGTTTATTGGACTAACAAAAACACAATCTATAACGCGAAGTTTGAGCCAATAATAGCAGTGATGCTTTTCTTATCAAGGCTAACTAATAATCGTATCCATGTAATCATCTGATCCCTTAACGAGCCAGTAAGATAAATTCTAAGCTTCCTATCACTGTTTATAAGTCCTGTACAATAGGTTTAAATCCATCCAAGGTTAAAAAACATTGTCATTTTGTCAAAATATCATTTTAAAATTACCTCAATTCTCAGAGATCCCCAAACGGTTCGCGCGAAGCTGTTCAAAAGATTCAGTTTCCTTTAAACCCCACCTTTCGGTAGCATACTGTGTTCTGATTGGTCAACTGACATAGTCCGTTTTGAATGGTTGTTCCGCACACAACTTCACGGTAAACAATGCGTTAGAATCTTTTTGGGGTGAATTATGTCTTATTCCTCCCATCGCGAAGCAAACCGTAAAATAAAAAACTTGAACAGTCTCGCTGCTTTTTCTTCTGTGTGGGTGTATTCAAGCCGCGCGCTTCAGTTTGAATCTGAATAGCGCATTCAGCGCGGGGGCGTGGTCACATTATATATAATGAAGGGAGACGTAAAAAACGGACATTGCGTTGTTTTCATATGGATTACTTTATCACAGAATATCTGTTAACAGCACTTAGTTTTAAAGAAGATGTCAAGCTTTCTATAGATATATCTCTCAAGTCTCTTCGTTGAGTATTCACGGAGTTGCACTTCATTTTAATGACGTGTTTGTAAATGACGATCAGCGCAGACAAAGGCTGCAGACAGCACACACACTGATAAGACGCTCGGGAGAAAACAAACACACAACTTCATAATCATAATTCGCGTAGTGATTCGGAGATGCTTGTTGGTCCAAATAAAGTTGGTAATGAACCCTCTTTTATGGCCAAGCGCTTTGAAAATCCCGCCTTGTACTCACTGAGATTAGAAAAGCAGTCATCAGGGAAATGTTGTGAACACAACAAAAGGGATTTGTTGTACTGCTCTGATTAATTTTAGCAATTGGTTCTTCTGATCTTCATTCTTTGGCAGTGAAAATAAAACAAACTTGCCTTTACAATTAAGAAACACACTGTCTCCTCGACATGATGCTCTCACACCAACCAGAGCGTCTGTGTGGGGGGTGGGGCAGGTCAGAGTTTCGTTTCTCCCAACACGGTAGGCGGAGATTATTATGCAAAGTGTTCTAGTGACGTACATAGAGATGGGCAAAAGATTTGAAATCTATAACGACTCGTTTCAGCGATTCAGAGTCGACTCCTTACTTTAGAAGCCAATAACTTTATAAATCGTGTACTTTTTGGTTTAATTACTTTGCACATTGTTTACACTGAAGGACAGCTACATCATACACTGTAATACAGGTAATTTTTGATTTCCCATCTGTGTGGCTCTTTAATTGAAATATGAAGGTGTTTGTTTATTTGTTTTAGGATTCCCGAGATGGGCTTAGCTCTTCGCTCCAAGAGCCAAATTTTCTGCAATTGCCACATGGAGAGGAGAACTTTCATCCAGAGCTCAGCTCACCAGACAAGACCGGCTACATTTTATACCCAGCAAACAGCACTGCTCTGTCCACAGGAGAAGGGTATATTGCTTGTAATGATATCTGGTTTGCTTAATTTTTTCCCTTAGGAAGTGGGTGTTTTTACATTTTAGTAATTTAGCAGATTCTTTTCCAGCAACATGAGAAATGGTGCAGTGTTATTTGATTTTTGTTTAGTATTTAAAAATGCCTTAAAGTATCATGACTTAAAGTAGCATTGTAGTGTGTACTCAAAAGATAAGGGGATCAAGCATTGAGCCCTGAGGTATCCCAGTGGTTGCTTGATGTGAAAGTCACCAGTCCCAGAGTGTTTTTTTTTTTTATTATTTTTTTTTATATAACAATTTATGAAAAGTTGATGTGCCAGATTCAAACTGAATTGGAGGAAGCAAATAATAAACAGTGTGACACATTTTCATATGGTGAAACTGGACTTTGTACACACAGTAAATTAAATATAGCTATATGAAAGTCCCTAGTAGCATTTTCAATTATTGAGTAACCTTTTTTTTTTTCATGCAGAGAGTTTGATGTTAAAGCTCTGTGTCAGGGTGCATGTGATGACCCTGAGGAAGAGGAGCTAAGTCCAGATAGTGCTTGTTCAGCTGAGAGTCCAGCCTCCCATAGGGACCATCCCCATGACCGTGAGTCACATTATCTGCTGTGTTTGGAGTGATTGAAAAGTTGAAGGTCATCCTGTTTATGTGACATTATCTGTTTTGTTGCTTTGTAGAGGACACCGACTCCCTCAGTCAAGTGAGCTCCACAGGCAGCTCAGGAGTTGAAGAGGATGAAGAAGAATCTGGAACTTTGCTTCACCAACATTTTGACTCTCTGGGTGTGGCAGCTAATGGTACAAGATGTTTGCAACATCAGCTGTCTATTTTAATGGATATCAACTTTTATTGGTTTCAAACAACAAAATACATGGAGTACACAATACAAATTTGTGCAGTCTGAGAATAAACACATTTGTGATATTCCTTTAAGACGATGGCGAATTTCTTATTGCTAATGTTATCTGCTTTGGAAACTCTTATAGAAAAGTTCAACACTGATTCAAGCAGTCTGCAGCCCCCAACTGAGAGTAACTTCCTCAATCCTCGTCTCAGCATCTCCACGCGCTTCCTCTCACGCTTTCAGAGCCGCTTTCGGTGAGTCGGCATCCATGTCTTAACTCTAATGTTCAATATGTGTAATAGAGAAATATAAGATTACAATTATAGCTCTTCTCTTCCCTTTTGAGATCTAAATAAAACGGGGGAAGAAGTGTCTGTGGAATTACATATTGTAGTGTGTCATAGTGAAGATGACATTGTACATTTCATTTCTGTCTTCCTGTTTCAGCACTATTGGGACTAGTGGCAGTACTGTTTTCAGGCCTGCAGCCTGCCTGCCCAGTATACCGGATGAATCCAGTGATAGCTGTCTAAACCTTGATGAAACAATGGTATGATTTTTTTTTAAGTCAAGTCTGAATGTCATACAAGATGAACCCATTGGTTGTTCATTCCATTGACAAATCAGACTGAATAGCAATGTCACAAAATTCTATGGCATTTCTTTAGCTTTAAAAAAAAAAAAAATCTCAATAGAACAAAATGGTGCAGTAATTTAACCACTTCTCCCATATTGTTAGTGATGCCATTGTTGTTCTATAATGTGCAACCTCTACATATAACATCTCTGTAATGTGGTTTTAGGTTTTTATATTTCTAGTTCACCCAAAAAGGAAAATTGTCATTTACTCACCCTCAAGTCTTTCCAAACCCACAAAAGTTTGGTTTATCCTCTGAACACAAGTGAAGATACATAATGAAACCTGAATGATTTCTGTTCCACGATTTGAAAGTCTGTTCCTTTTAAAATCACAGTACCCCTAAAAAGAATGTACATGGATCAAGCAGTTTAATCCAAGTTTTCTTACAAGACATGATTAACTTTATATGATGAACTGATTTAGTTTAGGCTTAATCATTTGATGAACGCACATAGTATAAAAAGAACATCAAAAATGGTAAATGGAAGCTCACATGTGCTTGTGTGATGCTAGAGAACCGACAAGGTTTGTTCTCACTCACTCAAGCATGTTTGAACTTCCACAAGAACCACTGGCGTTTGTTCTTATGTGCAAAGCAAGTATAATTTGAGCTGCAGTAACTATATTTGATGTTCTCTATTTATGTCCATTGATCAGTGTTTAACTGTAAATAAAAAGCCTAAATAAAATCTTTATCATATAAAGTAAATGACAGGCTTTTCACTTGTTGATAACTATCCTCAAGTCTTAAGGGTATATCTGCTAATAGTTTGAAGTCCTTTTTTAAGATTACTCTTTTAGTTTAAATGATCTCAAAAGCATGGATAAAAAAATAAAATCGAAATCTGTCGTTTTCTTCCAAGTGAAACTCTATATGGTAGCTAGATTTATTTAGAAGGAACATGTTAGCATAAGATATTATTTATGGAAGCCCGTTTCCACCACAGTTGCAAAATGTTTTTGATTAAAGTCATAATGCAAAAGTTTCTCAATTGACTTTCATAATAATCAAAATAATGACTTATTTTTTCATAAGAATGAGATACTTTCTCTTAATAATGTAAAACATTCTTGAAAATATTACTTCATTAAAATTACAGCACACTAGTGACATCTCTTAGTCAAGGCCACACAGGAACACCGCAAACATGTTTCTGTAATCTAAAGTGTACAATCTGTCTTTTAAATAACGTTTTCAGATAAATTATCTGCATGTAGTTTTGTTCATTTGCAGCACTTACCAAGTTACTTTGCCAGATAGTTCATGGCTTCAAATAGGTTTGCCGCGATAGACCGTGCTGACGGTGATACCGGTGTTAAGCAGCAACACTGGTTACATCACTTGCCCACTGCGTTACGACCCCCACCATCGTTTAGATTTTTTTATAGTAATACAAGTCATTTAGTTGAGTAAAAGAACAGACACTACAATTAACAACTGAATGCGTATGCTCAATGCAGCGTGCTGAACGACATATTTCAGATCATATTTAATTTATCCAGTGAGTTGAGCTGACTGACAAGAAGAGTGAGGTGAGACAGACAAGACGATGGCGGATGATTTCGTTTCCAGACTAAATGCATAAGCGCTTGGTTGCCAATATTTTGGATTTTGAAAAGCCTGCTAACTTTTGCTGTTTATCGAAGGTGATTTTGGAAGTTTTTTTAAATATGAGTTTCTTATTAAACTGGTTCCATATTGTTTTTTACTTTATTTAAACTTTATTCATTTAATTTGACCTGGTGTATGCCGTGCCTCCAAGCTTTCTTATTCGTTTTGCTAATAAACATTCTAAGTTTATTTATTTGGTTATATATTATGCATGTATACTTAACCTGTTTCCAGTTTTGTATACCTATTTAAACTTTATGTAAATTTTCTATTAGCCATAGCCTTCCTCATAGCATGGTGTACTTTTATTTGTTTTGTTAAAAGTTCTGTTTTATAAATAGGCTAGAGTTTGACGTAGTATGTTGTTGTTGTTGTTGCATTCAAGCAATTGACGCTGAACTGCCAAAAAGTGAAAGCAAAATAAGCATGCCACTTTTACAAGCTATTTAAAAGCGGAGTAAATCGGGGAAAAGAGGAAACTCCCCCGCGGGAACGGGCTTCCATAACTGTTGGTTATATTAGTGGAAGCAAAAGCTTAAAATTGTCTGTGGGACTTCTGTCTTGTTAATATTTCTCTCTTTATCCTGCTTTTAAGGACAAGTCCAAGGTTCCTTCAAACAACAGTGGACTCCTCGAGAACGAGAAAAGTGGTATGTGCCGTTACCTGTTAATAGAAACTTCCTTTCAGCAAGTTTGTTCTTCTATTATCACTTCAAGTAATTTGAAGGCCTCAACAGTAGTATCTGACTGGTCATGTGATCTCAACATATCGGCCCAATGAGGTGCTGTGCTCCATGTAAAATACAACTCATTTTTCCTCTCAGAATTGGTTACTGTCGAAGATATCAGAAGTGCAGGCTGTTTTAGTCATTTTAAATATGATGCTTGCTGAATTATAATTTGTGTATGCTGAAATCTTGTCCTCCAGTTACCAAGAAACGTTCCTCAGTGGGTGCTCGGAAATCTTGCCAAAACTTATCTTTTTTACGCTGGAAAAATGCTCTCGGAGGTCTGTGAGAGGGTGTTGGGTGGTGTGTGTGTTTGTGTGTGTGTGTGTGTGTGTGTGTGTGTGCTCTTGTTTTTGTGACCTATCAGGACACAACTGTGTATAATGACATGGGTATGACACAGGTATTACAAGGAGAGGGTGACATATGAGGACATAACCCATGTCCCCATTTTTCAAAACGCTTATAAATCATACAGAATGAGGTTTTTTGAGAAAGTAAAAATGCACAAAGTTTCCTGTGAGAGTCAAGGTTGGTGAAGGGGCCATAGAATATACAGTTTGTACAGTATAAAAACCATTACACCTATGGGATGTCCCCACTTTTCACAAAAACAAACCTGTGTGTGTGTGTGTTTTATTTATATGTGGCTTACCAAATTACCAAATCAGAACGGTTTCACTTTGGTGTGGTGATTTTTAATTTGCTCTCTCATTTAGTTTGTGCACATCTTGGTTTTTGGTTCTTGGTTGTCTTTGTGCAGTTGGAGTTAAACATCCAGCTTTAAAAATCACATTTGGGATTTTCTTCCTTTTAATAAACTTCAGATTTTTAACTTTTTCAGAAATCACAAACAAGAGCAATCAGTCCAAAGCTCACGTTGCTGTCAACACTACAGGCATTCTCACCACCAAATCTACCAGCAGTGCCTGTGACCCATCTGTAACGCGCTCCCGCCAGAGCTACATGGGTCCCACCGCAAGCTCCCGAGCAAAGATAACCCAGAGCAGTTCGGTGGAGAGTTTGAACGTGTGTACATCAGAGGAAGTGCAGTTAAACAGCCCGTCTTTGTCTCTGGACCTAAGTGTGGATCAAAGCAAAGAGAACATTGTTCCTCCTTCCTCTTCAGCTGTGTCCTCTGGATCGTCTCATCCCACACCAGCTCTCTCTACTCCTGCCTTGGGGAACCACAGTGCCCGGGCGGCTCTTCGATTGGACCTCGCGGACCCCAGTCGTGCCAGTTTATCACCGGTGTCCCTCAAGAGCCGTCTAGGGAAAGCTGAACGTGCCGAGTCTCCGCGTCGACAGGCTCTGGTGACGCCCACAGAGATGCGGTCACTGGGCAAGGAGTGTCGGAAACGGATGGTCAATATTGAACAGAGTTTGGTTTCTAAGACTTCAAGCAGGTTCTCAACTGGGTCTGAAGTGTTTGCCAGGAACTCTGCGGTGTCAGAAACCAGTCATTCTGTGGTTGAAGACCTGCAGTTTACAGAGTCATGTGGGAATCCACTGGCTAGCGATCAGACTAACTCTGAAGATCCAACAGAAGACCACTGCGCTGGAGAGGACACAGGTACTTTGTATCCTACATGCTAAAATGCATTTAAACTGCAAGGACATGGTTCATGAACCTTGTTGAGGCTTTATTCTGAAAGTGCTGTTTCATAGTTAATTAGGCATAGAAATACTTCCATATAGATGTTCATAGATTTATGCTGCTCAAAAGATTAAAGGAATACTACTTTTCTTTGAATGTTAAATCCACTCCACTACAATGCGAATGGGTGTTCACTGTCTTCACATTTCAACCAACCAGAATGTTCATTTATTAGGTTTTTGCCATTAGTTTAATCTGTTTAAACAACATGCTTATCAGAAAATGACTGAATTCTGATTACTGTACTTTTCAGACTATGTCACACCTGAGTAAAGTCGCATCAGTCGAAAAATACGTCATGATGAGAAAAAAAAGATATAAGTCGCATTTATTTAGACCCAAGAACCAAGAGAAAACATCACCGTCTACAGCCGCTAGAGGGCGCTCTGTTTTCACTGTAGACTACAGGAGCACTGAGCAGCATAGAGCGCCCTCTGGCAGCTGGAGACGGTAATGTTTTCTCTTGGTTCATTTCTCTTAGTTCATGTCAAATTAATTTTGATAAATGAGTCGCACCTGACTATAAGTCGCAGGACCAGCCAAACTATGAAAAAAAGTATGACTTATAGTCCGGAAAATACGATAATATTGGGAATTTTTTTTTTTTTTTTTTTTCTTCAGTGAGTCAGCATCCATGTCTTAACTCTAATGTTCAATATGTGTAATAGAGAAATATAAGATTACAATTATAGCTCTTCTCTTCCCTTTTGAGATCTAAATAAAACGGGGGGAGAAGTGTCTGTGAATTACATATTGTAGTGTGTCATAGTGAAGATGACATTGTACATTTAGTTTCTGTCTTCCTGTTTCAGCACTATTGGGACTAGTGGCAGTACTGTTACAGAAGGTAATATTTATTTATTTTTATCTTTAGGGTTTTCTGCGGAGTCAATGAGTGTCCAGATGTGTAAGGAGATGGTGAATGAACTCTGGCAGACCATCCATAAAGCAACTGGCTTTTATAACAAGGTGATTTATCAATCTCTTCCTGTGTCAGAGATATCATTTGAAATTTTATATATAATCTTGTAGTTTTTCCATGTTTTTTTTCACCCTCTCTCTGTTCCTTAAAATTAAAGTCTTTCTAATATTTATTTTTTAATCTTATTGTAAATCTAAATCTTTGTTAATTTTAAGTGTGTGTATATATATATATATATATATTTATTTTATTATTATTTATTTTATTATTATTTTTTTTATGAAGATTTTATCACATTTAAAATAACACCAGTTATTTTTCAGTAAAGTTGAATATGTAAATGATCTTTTTATATCTGCTTTTTATATCAAAATATTCACAATCCACTACGATTCACAAGTTTGGGGTCAGTTTTTGTTTTAAATAAAATTAATAAAAAAATTTTTTTTTTTATAACATTCTGCAATAATGCATTTAAATTAATCAGTAAAGGCATTTATAATATTACACAAGATGTTTTATTTCATATAATTGCTGTACTACAATTGTACACTGATAAGAAGAAATGTTTCTTAGGCACCAAATCTACATTACAGTTATTCCTAATTGATACGGTGTCACTGAAGACTAAAGTAATGGCTTCTGAAAATTCAGAAATTTCACTGTAAGATATATTAAAATATTTCTAACTTTTGAACAGTGGTGTATGTCTATAAATTTGTGTGGAAACTGGTGAAACTATCTATAAAAATAAAGTATTTAATTCAACTGGTACAAAATTGCCTTAACAACAACATTGTCTCAAAGCTAAACTTTACCATAAAACTTTAAAGCTGTCTAATGGTAAAACACTTCATCTGTCCCCTCTCTGTAGTTGTGCTCCGTCCCGGATCTGTCGGAGCAGCAGGAGCAGATGAAGAGTGTTTTGCAGGAGGTGTTTGTGGGGGTACAGAGTGAGCTGAACTCCCTGTGCCCACAAGAGACACGCCCCCGTCCCGTACCGGAGGACTCTCCCGGCCGTCAGCTCCGGGACGACAGGGCTGTGGCCCTCCTGGAGAAATATTCAGAGATGCTCTTACTGCGAATGACTGAAAAAGGAGCACCGGCCACACTGGAGTAACGCTCCGCTCCTGTCATTCGATTGGCAAAAATGAGCTTCTAATGGCATATCCATAAGCACCTTTAAACCTTGATGTCTTTCGTTGGTTTTATGTTTTTAAATATGTAAATGCATATTTGATATTTTTGTGTGTGTGTGTGAGAAACTGGTCTCTATGCTTTCCTGTTTTTTATTTTTATTGTAGTATTATTTCTTTTTACACTACATTTCAATTCCTCAGTGTATTTGGTCACAAACTTTTTTTTTATGATTTGAAGGATTGTCAAGGCAAATCTTCAGGACCTACCCCATTATGTCCTTGATATTTTATGTACAGTTTTGAAACGGTGTTCCCTTTTTAGAATGCAGATTTGAATTATGTACCTCGTTTTTGTTTTGATGTTTAATGCTTGTGTAGTTTTACACCATTTCACCACAGCCGCGCAGAATAACTAAGAGGTGTTCCATTGGCATTTTATTTCAAATGTTGCTCTGAATAGTGACTTCCCAAAGCATCTGGCTGTGACTCACCGTTTGCTCGTCACTGGTGTGCTGATCATGCTTTGTCATGTTGATGCACAATCCTTTATTATTTCTTTTCACAGAAAATGTATAGTTGTCTGTTTTTGTAAATATGTTTTAACCAGCTAATTGCACTGTTTTAATATTAAACATTCAAATATGATTGTTTTTGTGGTTCATTATGATTCTGAAAGACGGTACATTTACCAAAAAAATTACTGTGAATTTTTTTTTTTTTTTTTTGCTTTTTTTTTTTTTAGCTTTAAACTTAATATTTAATGAGTGATTACCTCAAAAACTGTATTATAGTAATTTGGTAAATCATAAATTCAAAAGAGTAGTATCAAAGTAATATGCATAGTGTTTTTGTAGAAACCATAGGTACTTTTTTTTGTAAAGTTTTCCAATATTTCCCATACATGTACACTAAGCCTATTTATAACTTCTGTGGTTCCTACAGTATTTGTCATACATACGTATTAGTCATTTATGTGTGACTTACTGTCATACGTATTAAATCGGTGTGAGCCGAGTTTCCAGCGTTTGTCCAGCTGTACTACACAGCATTGGGTGACCAATGTTACTTAAAAATACTGTTTCTATGTTTGTTATGACAGAGGGCGCTCTGAGGCTCAGAAATCCATAACACCATGAGCCGCATTCACATTTTTTTTTTAATTCCTGGGAAACGTTAGTAAAATAAATGTATAACAGAAGTATTTTAATTCTACATATCGTTTCCAGACGTATAAATTAAAATGTGCCCCGGGACGTCTATGAAATGAATACAACTATTTGAAATTGTGTAATCACAACGATTGTGATTGGTCTATCTTGGCTAATCGATGAAAAAAAGGAACACAAGTCACATGACAGCATATTTGCGCAAGCATGATGCAAAAAACTAATTCTCACCTATATAATCATAGTCGTACAATTCAATATACAATGGGTTGAAAATACACCGTAAAGAATTATAATAAAAATTATAATTTAAAGCAATTATAAGTTAACGTTCTTAACCAATCAGAGAAAGCGTCTGGGTCAAAAGGCCACACCCATTTTATTATCCGCGATTTAGATGTACTTTCCATTCTATCCAGTTTGTTTGCAAGGCAAGCTTGAGACGCATTGACATGTTTTGTCATGATTACTCACCAGCGACAGCAGCAGGCGGCTCCCCTCGTGTGTTTACAGCCGCTGCACTGACGCGTCGCGTCGCGTCTCAGCCCACTTTCTGCTTCATAGGAATGGAAAACAAACGTAAAAGTTAAGTTCCAGATGACGCGGCGTGCATCCGTGAACTATGTCTAAGAAAGTAGATTACTGTCACTGTATTCAAATTATTATTTATGATCATGGCGGCGTCGCAGCGTGCGAGAAACTCTGAACTTAAACAGATCGAAACGTGGAAACGTCACGTTATCAGACAGCTGAAATATCGCAACAGGACCCAGACGAGCGTCTTCCAGGAGCTCATACAGTCATGTAAGCTTTATTAACGCTTTATTATTTTTGTTTTAATTTGTAGGCCATGCAGTGCAACTTGTAAGTCATGCAAAATAAGAAAAACCTGTTGTTTTGGATGCACTAGCAATTTAGAAATCTACTTATTGCCGTAAGGCTGATTAAATAATTACATTTTATATATGTTTAAGCACTTAAATATATTAAATAATATAAAATATTTAAAATTCATTAATATCATATTTTACAGAAAATACAAAGAATTGCAGTAACAGTTAAATATAATGTTTCAAAAAATAAATTTTTATTATATGTTATATTCGTATTCGTAACGTGGGAATTAAGCTATGTTTATATTTTGTTTTTATTATTTTATAATTTATTTAGGATTATAATACAAAGTACGCTCCACTTTTATTAATTATTATTATGGAGAACAGGATATAAAAATGCAACTAATTTAACTGAAGGTCTAATTTGCATAGCATCAGTATAATAAACACAATTCAGTTATGCAAGTTCTCACTCATTCTGATTCTGTGAATCTTGAAAATCTCATCGGCTGGCCTCTTTTAAATCAAACCATGCTTGTTCAGAAATAGTTTGTCATATTGTTCTTCTTCTAGATCACAGTCTGCTGGAGAAGTCCAAGCAAAGAGCCCTCATAACCAAAGGCATTCTGGGATCAGGGTCAAGGTAACCTTTACTCTCATAATATGCTTTACCTGATCTGAACCGAAAAATGGCTTCTGTTGGAGTAAGTTTTGATGCAGTCACATTATATTTCTGAATATTACAAAATAAAACAATTAATTTAGAATACCACACAAAACACATTTTTATACTACAGAACCCCCCCCCCCCCCCCATGAACTCTGATTGTTCAATTGTAATTAAAGATTACTACACATTACAGTGTAATGGGTGGAGTTGTGGATTTACTGAAACATGCATGCGACTTCGATTGAATTACTATTATTATCATTATTACATTTTTTTAGATACCAGAAATATGTAACAGCTTACCAACCATACTATTTTCATTAAGTATACATTTCAGTATAGTAATAGCATATATTCTTATCCGTTTTTTTCCTATTCAACCATGACAAATCTTATTCTGCTTTTAATTTCAACATGCTTTTTGTTGTCCCTTGCAGACCCTCACTTACTGAAGATTCGCTGACATCTCTACAAACAACCACCGGGGAGGTAGGAAATCAGCCTCTCTCATGAGAAAGCAGTTAGATGATTGGATTTCCTCAAACCTTTATAAACCAAACTGAATTTTATGGTACGAGTTGTGACCTGTTTCACTGAACAGGTTTCCTAGTTTGCCTGTTGTTATCTCGTCCTTTTAGCAGACAGCCAGCCATCGAATCTACAAGCATAAAGTAAAAATGCCTTGGGAAATGTTCTTCCAAAGCATTTTGATCTAATGTGAATGAGAACATTATTTGAGAATTGATCAGAGTGGTGTATATAACCATTTGTTACACCGAATCTTGCAGTTGGAAAGTTTTTGTGAAAGTATGTGATAAAACCTGCTGCATATCTGTGCTTTATCAAAACACAGGTTCTCTCCCTCATATCGAACTATTCTAGCTAATAAAAAATATATATATGTCAACATTAGAAACCAATGGCATTAGTATTGTCTGTATTATTATATTTTTTTAATAATTGTTTTGTTCTTGCAGCTTGCGTATCAAGTGGTGGAACTGCAGCAGAGAATCCAGATAAAGGAAGTGACACTGGATGAACAGCACACCAAGTGAACCTCTTTATTCTTTTATGATGTGAAAACAGGAAACCTCTCTTCTACAGAGGCCATATTTTGTTCGTTTAGAGCTCCACAATTACATTTTTTGGGGTCTGCTAGAATACATTTAACATAATTTGAAAAAACATCATTCTTCTCACTCTGTAGATTGCTGTAACACCTCTCTGCCTGAAACATGTTACCTGGTTTAACGCGGTGAAGTAGCTAAGTCATGAAAATAATGTCAGGGCTACAAAAAAAGGTGTTTCAGACATGGACTTTGTAATAGCAGCTCAATTTTTTTTTATAAATAAAATAAAGTAAATAAAAAAACAGAACAGATGCTCTTTTAAAGAGCTAATTTGCTTAGAAATGAAAATGATGTATCATTAGCATTCTCCACAAATTAAGCGTATTGTCAGGATCCTGGACCTGTTTTGCCCCCGTTTCTGTTTCAGTGTTCCCATATTTGGTCATGTTCCTGTTCTCTAGTCTCATTATCAATTTGATCTGCAGTGTTATGAAATAACTTGAAATTTTGACCCCACTACTGAGTGATAGCTTTAGGAGCCCAGTTATTCAGAACCAAGTTTATTAATATATTTACACTCTAATGGTAACAGGGTGCTAAGATTTTAAAACTAATATAAGCTAAAAACAGAACATGTAATGTTTAGTTTGACCTTTTACCTCTCAATATTGTTAATTAACATTTTTATATAATTAAGCACCTCCTTTAAATGACACTTACGCTCCTTTTACTAAAACTTTGTTGTTGTTGTTGTTGTTGTTGTTGTTTGAGAGAGAGAAAGAGAGTTTCAGGCCCTATGTTGTATCCTGTATGTGGAAAGTGGCATTTATTTACACACAAGCTGTCGTCTCAATATTATAAATTAATAATTTCCTAAATTTTGGACCTAAATCTAACATATGGCTAAAGGTGAAAGATATAATAATCCTGGACATCTCTTTCCATTCTTTAGATGAAAAATAACTCATACCGAATTCCCATTAACTATTCCTTTTTCTAGCGGTAAACTTTTTTTAGCTTGGTCTGGATGTGTATAGTGGAATGCACAAGGCTACAAAATAAATTTTTTTAACCATTTTATGATAGATCTTGCATTAATAATAATAATTTTATTTTTATTAGGCTATATGAGGTCCAAAACCATCTCCGTGATTTGGCGTCAGAACACAGCGTGCTTCAGAAAAGCGTGGCAGAGGTACAGACCAGAAACCGACTTCTGAAACAGGAATATGATTCTCTGCTGGAGCAGCACCAGAACACGGAGAGGACGTACCGACAAGAGAAACTCCGCAGCTCCGAGATCCTGGAGAACATGATCCTTCCAAAACAGCAGGCCGCTGTCCGCATGAACCATCGCAATGAGAAGAGAGTGAGGTCAGAGGCATGATGGGAGGTGAAATGTGTGACTGCTGCGCCATTAGAATAACCAGATCCCATCCATCTCTCAAAAATAATCTCATCGGTTGTGCATTGATTCAGCAGAATGGTGAAATGAAAATGATATCATCATTTACTCAACCTCATGCTGTTTAAACCTGGCTTTCTTTCTTCCATAGAACACAGGTTTTTTTGGTTCATACACTGAAAGCCAGAGTGGTCCATTGCTGTTTTAAAACCTACTGACTGTCACTGAATATTTGGATAAACTTTTTCTTTAAATATGTTACAATATAGGAGCTAAAAGTACATTTATTCATTTAGCAGACGCTTTTATCCAAAACGACTTCCAGATGAAGACAGTGGAAGCAATCAAAACAACAAAAGAGCAATGATATATAAGTGCTATAACACGTCTCAAAAGTATTACATTCCTATTAGTGTCCAAATATTTTGTAACATCTGCCAACAAGGAATAACAGACACACAGGCCACGTCAAACATTGTTTGTTAAAATTCAATGGCTTAGAAGATGGTTAAAGTAGTTAATGAGTTAGTGTTTTTGTCACTTTTCAAAGTTCACGGAGAAGAATCTCTCTGCTCCTGGCAAATCATCTGTAGGGTTTTTTTTCCTTAATGTTGAAAGCAAATTTTGTCCATTCCTTAAACACCACATCAGTCTTGATCACATTCCCTCTTCTGTCTTAGAGCCAGAGAGGCCAGTCTTCACAAAGAGCTTCAGATGGCTGCCAGTAAGAACGTGAATATTATTGAGTAAGTATCAGCTGCATCAAGTGTGAATCTGATTTCATGTCAGTCCAAACCCTCATCACTGTCTTTCTTCTGTGAAGCGCAAAAGGAGAGTTGTTACTGTATGCGCTGTCATTTAGTTATTTGTGTTTCACGGAGGAAAGAAAGTCATGCCGGTTTGGAATGATGAGGGCGAGCAAAGATTTTTTAATCAGCATTAAAGGGCAGCAGAAACAATCCTATAAAATCAACTTCTTTTCATTCATTGTTTTGCTTTTGCCTGTCAGAGAGTCTGTAAATATGTCACCTCCCAGACCATCGTCCAGACCATCGTCCAGACCATCGTCCCCTAAAAGTGACTCTTCAGAGAGGCTGGAGAGATCCCACGGGCCACTGTTCAGGTAATAGCAGGGGCTTTCATGTATAATACAGTAATTATTTGGGGTAAAATATCTAAGTAATATTTTGGGTGCATCTTAAGCTTTGTCTATAGCATTGAGGCTGTTGATTACCCTAGGAAATAATTTTGCCTAATTATGGCTAATTTTGAGTCATTTTAACATCAGTTCATGTAGGATCATTAATAACCTAATGCATTTTTTTTTTTTTTTTTATCAAAGTCTGGACAGTTGTTGTTTTTTCTTCTCAGGTCTGCTTCAGCTACATCTCCGCGCATCATCAGCTCCATCAGAGGACTTTTTGAGTAAGTTTCTCACTGAAAGCTCTTTAAGTGCTGATGAATCACTGTATAGCAGAAGCTGTGATTGGCTGAAAAGTTTTAAGGCATTTCACAGGGGAATGTGAAGGGGAACCTTATTTTTTAGACGTGTTAGTGTACATGTACATAGGTGAACATAAAAAAACCCAGAATGTAGAAATCATAGAAAAAAAGTGAGCAGTGCTTCTCAAAATTTGAAATACAGCAAATTCTAAGCAAATCCCATAGTAACATACAGATCTCAAAATTAGGAAATTCAATTATTAATCTCTTTGAATGTGCTTGAAAAATAAACCTGTTGTTAAAATGTAAATCTGATTTTAACAAACTACTATAGTCTGAATCCACTTTATAGGCACACACACTTATATCATCATGCCTCTTGACGGCTGATGATTTACAATAAACCAATCGTAAATTTAAAGTATGTTTGTTAAAGGTTAATAATGAATAAATAAAATAAAATTGAATTGAATTTGATTTTAAATATATTTTTTATACATTTGATATAATTAATATTAAATGAACATCAATTTGATGTGAAGTATACTGGATCTGATTTTGAAGTTACAGTTTAGTGGATTCTCATTTGTTTCATTACAAAGACAAGTCAAGACATCCATTCTAGCTCTAGCAGTTGTTTGAATTGGAAATGTTATTACTTCTATACCGTATGTCAGTTTCCTACATGGTTCCTTTTTGGTAAAAACCTGCACCCACAGTACTTAACTGGAAGCAGCACTAATTTAAATCCATACCTGATCTGACCTATTTGACGTAAAGACGCGAAACGAACCGCACCTGCATTAAGTCCGCTACATATCATGCCGTTTTACAAAATGTAATATTTGAATATGGTATCCCCAGAATGTGTCTGTGAAGTTCCAGCTCAAAATACCCACACATTTATTATAACAGCTGGAAAAATGTCATTTCTGGGGTGTGTGTAAAATAGAGCTGTTTTGGTGTGTATCACTTTAAATGCAAATAAGCTGTATATTCCCACCCTGTCTCCAGAAGAGGGCATCACATATAGTCTTTCTGCTTTGCATGCAGCATGACTGAGAGCAAGAAACCGGTGTTCAGTCATACATAAAGGAAGCCAAACACACCGAAAATGGGATGAAACGGCGCAATTTTACAGAGTTATGAACAGACAGCATGGCGCAAACTGATCTTACAAGCGCGATGCTGATCAGTTAAAATACTTTGATAATATACGCACACAATAGTCCGGAGTGAAATGATTTGCGCAGGCATATATGTATTCAGGTAGATTTTGAGGCGCATTACTGTGAAAAATAGAAGTAATCCGCTGCGTCCTCAGTTCATTCAAACACAGAACACCTCGAGAGTAGTGTTAATTTTGTCAATCTAATCTATGATTAGTCAATTAATGTTAACTGGTCATTTTGTGTCAGGATCAATAACAGTGAAATTAGTTTTTTTGTGTGTGTGAAAAGTAAATTTTAGTAAACAATGTGAATAAACACCACAACAGCTTAAGCAGCAAACTTTGCAAAATACATAATTTATGTCACTGCCAAAACTTTTGGCCATGATTTTATCCATGTAACAGCGAAGCTCTGACTCTTGACAGCCGCACTCATGAAAGCTCACGTAGTAGATGCATGTACAGCAGTCTGCAGTAACATTTTGTCTCCTTTTCTGACAAAAATAAAAAGAGGTTTTTGTTAATTTTATTTTTATTTTTTTAAATACATTTTAATCTCTTCTTATTTTGTCAAAGAAATGAACACAGTAACACGTTACACTCAGCCCAGCATCTCTGTAAGTTCTGTACTGTTCACAAGCATTATTGATTGTTGTTCTGTTGTCTGTGTCCTTATATGTGTGTCCAGGAGGAAGATAAGAGGTAAATCAGTTTGCAGATCAGAGGAAGACCTCTATATTCCATTAGGAGTCTGTCTGGTTGCCAGAGTCCCAACAAAGGCAATTTTTACAATGGTGCGTGTTGCTTTTTACAACAACATCCAACAACAAAATCTGCCCCTCACAAGCGTTGGGATGTTCTGTCTAGTTCTGTTCCTGTTTGGCTATGAAGCAAGTAGAAATGTATAAAACCTTGAACCCTGAAAATGATGGGGGAAAAGTTGTGTACTAGATGAACTAGTAACAGACAGACGTGGAGAGGTAGGCTAAATGTACTAATATTATTTATCATGTGGTTCTTAAATGGGTCATGTCTTAAAGATATCTTTAAAAGCACATTCCCTGTAGTGGTGGCTGTTGGTCTGTCAGTGGATGATGGGACTGTGGAACAAAGCGTCTGTGTGTCGCTGTGAAGCGGTGTCTTTCTATATCACACTGCAGCTCTGTCATGAGCAGCCACCCGCTTCAGACGTCCATTTTCATTTGAATAGCTGACAGCAGAAACCAGCGCGAGATGTGGTATGGAGAGAAGTTACCACTTCCTTAAATGGAGATGTCACAATTTAATGATTTGCATTTCCTGTTGATCTTTTGGTTTCTTGTGTTGCAGAATTTAAATCTTTTGGTTGTTTGCATACTAGAATTCGAGCTCTTTTTCTAGTCATTTCATCGTTTTTAAGAGATTTCTACAAACTGCGTCTACTTTTTCTGTTAAATAGAGCTTACATGTACAGCTTGCATTTCAATTTGAGTGTAAAGTAATACACTTCTTTTTTGCATTATTTTTACACCTTAGTAAAGTTGCTTCCCCTTTTGTAGTTTCACATTATAGTGTACTGGTTAAAAATAAAATTGGGCATGACAGTTATTATTATTTTTGCCGTGTTAAAAACAGAAGGTAGTTAAGTTCCTCAAAACCAGACACATGGTTATTTGTATCATCAGATACGCATGTACACAGAGTCTCATTATATGACAAACAACAAGTATTGTTCGATACCATCGCTGGACCATGGTATTTGGTAATTTCCTGCAATTTCCCTGCTACACTAATAGATAGCAGAGCAAAACTACTACTGATGCCTAGTCTCAGCCTCAGACGTCACACCACGGACCGTTGACTAAACGTCTGATGCATAAGGGACACAAAAGTGGAAACACTTTAGGAATGTCGAAGTCATTATCGGATTGGTTGAATTCTACAGGATCTGTGATGATGAGCACTTATCAGGATCAACTAAACATTGGAGTAGCAAAAGTATGTGAAATATTTAAAGTTCGTGGCATAGAATCTTTAAAATACGTCGAGGAGTTTTACAAACAGGTCTGTTATTGTGGCGACTTTTCCACGCCTCGAACCGTGGCAATGATCGAAACTAACTGTGATTGGTTGTTGGACATGTCAGTCAAACGACCTCATGGGCGGGCCTTGGCTGGCCTATGAAAGCTGCCATGAATTACCGCTCTGGCTATCTGAGACTAACTGATCCCTAACATCCGGTGAGATGAAGTTTTCACTAATCAGACCCAAACTATGAGCAGGGCTACTCAAGGCTACATGTCAAAAGTTTGAAATAATGACAAATTAAGAAATCTCTTATGCTTATCGATTCTTTTTATTCAACCAAAAAACTGTAAAAATAATACTGTGAAATATTATAATTAAAAAGTAGTTTATAATTTAAATATATTTTCAAATGTAATTTTTTCCTTTGATGGCAAAACTGAATTTTCAGCATCATTACTCCAGTCCAGTTTCTCATGTTCCTTTAAAATCATTTTTTTTTTCAGGATTCTTTTATGAATAGAATATCTTATAAAGAACAGCATCTATTTGAGATAAAAATTTCTTGTAACATTAAAATGTTTTGTTCTGTTACTTTTGAACAATTCAATGGCTCCTTGCTAAATACAAGTATGATTTTTATTTTATATTTTATGGTTGTGTAATCACACAAATATTAAGCAGCAAGTATCATGGGACACTGAAGACTGGAGTAATGTTGTGGACAATTCAGCTTTGCATAAGAGGAATAAATTACATTTAAAATGTATTCAAACAAAAAACAGTATTTCCAATATTACCGTTTTTGCCATATCTTTAATCAAATAAATGCAGCATTGGATAGCATAAGAGACTTCTTTCAAAAACATAGGATATTTTGGGTGATTGTTAGGGAATTGGTACGGTGTTGCTAGGGTGTTCTGGTTCGTTGCTAAGAAGTTGCCTGGGTGCTCTAGATGGTTGTTAGGGTTTTCTGAAAATGCAAACTGATTAAATTTATTAATAAATGCAGTCAGTTTGGATAAAAGTGTCTGATGTTTGCATAAATGTAAATGTAAAGGATTAGAAATGAATGTGTGTTTTGTGGTTTCAGGATGCTCATGAGCTGGGAATCAATGCTGTGAGGTTCAGTACCAATTCAAACCTACTGGCTACAGGAGGAACTGACAGAGTCATCAAACTGTGGGGCATTGAAGCAGGTACATCACAAAACTGATCTGATCTTCTGTTCAATTGTCAGCTTCAGCCATATAGACAGGATTCAAATATAGTAAAACACCCACGTCGAGTGATAGTGAATGCTCTTGTCATTACATGTGACTGCCTCTGACCACCAGCAGATGTCAGCACTCTAATATCTAAAACATCCCTTAGTCGGGGTACATTCAATTGAGATTCAAAATTAAATTTTCTGAGAAATTATTCAAAATTATGTGAGGTCTTTAAGGTGGGAAATAGTGGGCAATATAAGCATTTGATGTGCTCTATTATACAGTTAATGGACAAAACAAAAGTGAGTGCACATTCTCAGGCTTGATGTAAAATACTGCAGTGTTTCATCCTCACAGGAACTCTTCAGAACAGAGGGACATTAGATGGAAGTAATGAGGGGATCACCAGCATTGAGTTCGACCCGACGGTATGAACACACATAAATCATTGTGTTGGAATAAATTATACACAGAAAATGAGCAATGTAACCAGACAACATACTAAAATGCCTCTATTATTATCCCTGAAGCTGTCACTCCCTGCAGATTTACACAGTTTTACATATGAGCCCTGGAGTTCAGCACAGCTTACAAATTATCTACTCTTTGTTGGTTATAATGGAAGCATTGTAGTTTTGTCGCTTTGCTTGCTTGTTGTATATATTGGGTGTTACAGTGCATGCATTTTGCTTCAGTTTCACCAGCAGTAATTTCTGTGTGCACTGCAGCCATAGATCTGTGCATCAGACTTCAAATATGCTCATTAGGACCTGCTGTTGTAATTAACCAATTTAATGCCTACATTTATGCACACAACAGACATTTCTGAGATTGTTTCTGCAATTCTTGTACAACTGCTACAAAAATGTATGAATAAAACTATAATGCAATAAAAGTATACCCAAATTAAATACTGTAAACAACTACTTAGTTTACTCACAGAACTAATATGTGCTGGTTTTACAGAATTATAAATGGTTTTTGAAAGTGTTGTAGCTTTTTGCGCTGCTACACCTGTTTAGTGAATCAACCCCCCTTATTGGACTTTAGTTCAGGGATTTTTGATGCCAAGAACCCTTAAAGTATGATGATTCCCTCCCTAAAATATAAGAGCACCTATATTTCCATGTATGCTCATGAAATGTGTTTAACAATAGTAGTGCTGCACAGTCCCTCCAGAAAAACGCAGATTTTTTTTGTGATTGTTGCGGGCAAAAATCCTTGATTTTGCGTTACGTTTTCTTAAAAAATGCGATGGAATATGCGGGATATTTTTGCAATTTTATGCGATGAAATTGCGTGAACTTGCAAAAACTGCGGTTTGATGAAAAAGAGAAAAAAAGGTCATTTCCCCCAACACCTTTTTCTCACTAGGCTACTACCTTAATGTAAAGAGTAATTTCTTATTACTTCCTATGATAAGCGAGCATACTAAATCACAGAATATTTAAGTTGCAATCTCTTACTGCAACGTAAATTATTTTACATACTACTAATATAATTATAACTTGTAAGTTTTTGGTACTGTTCTGTAACAAAAAAGTGCAATCTTACAACTGTAAAGTTGCATCAACTTCTGAATGAAACTACAACAGTGTTAGTAGCCTAGTGATAAGGGGGTGTTGGGGGAATCACCTTTTTTTTCTCTATTTCATCAAACCGCAGTTTTCGCAAGTTCTCACAATATAATTTGGCTCCACTATCATGTAACAAATCGGGAAACTGCTTCGCGTGTTCTTTTGCGCTTATTTTTGTTGGCAAATAAGAATGATTTGCGATTCTAAAAGTACAAACTGATGTGATATTATTAAGTGTCTAATAAACGCAGACTTGCTCATTGCATGATTCTGATATTCTTGTAAAGATTACAAGTTATTGGTATGATCACCCGTAGCGGCTGAAGTGAGGATAAAATAAAAAATAAAGTAAGTCTGTGTTGGCGCTGGTTTCGAACATGCGTTCACATATCACACCTAAAAACGTTTGTAAAACGCTAGTCGCGCCACTTTCTTCTTCTTTTCCAAGTGCCCAAAGGTTGTTATGGGAAAGGATGAAGCTGATTAGTTAGTTCTTGTCACATGACCCGTGGTGCGCTTGCAGTATTCTGAAAATTTGAGATGTTTTTAACTCGATGCGGTGCGGACGTGCCTGTTTTCGATTACAAGCGTGCGTACCGTGTGCCTACATTGGAAATAACGAACTTGAGCGCGCAAATTTATTGTAATAAAAATAATCGTTAGAGTAGTTGACTAATCAAAAAAATAATCGTTAGAATAGTCGACAGAAAAAAGAATCATTAGTTGCAGCTCTTAACAATAGTATGTTCCTTAAAAATAGTATGTGTGCTATAATGTGCACATGTGTAGAAGGTGAAACAATGACAGTTCACAGAATGTTCATAGAAATAAAATAATCACAATTAATTTGAATTTTGCACATTCTTTAGAAAGAAAAATGATTAAATTATTAGTTAAATTAATAATATATTAAATTATTGTGATCAATACACATTTCAATCGAGACAACTTTCAAAATAGATTTTAAAAGCATTTTAAAAAATAAGAATAAAGGTAGTTTTGATCTTGGCGGACTAGATTTGCTATACTGCTGCTGCTGGTATGAGTGTATACATACTACTGAAACGTGGTCAGAATAATGGGTATTGGGATACATGCTGCTACAAGGTAAAAAGGGAGAACACTGTAGCAGATGTAGACATGTGGTGCTGGGGAAGAGGAGGACTAAAGAAAATTCTCATGGCGCACACTAATGAGCTGTACCAGCTTGGGATGGGAATTTCATAGACATGAAAGAGATATTATTTGGCTACATTGACTGCTTGGGAGAACCAATCAGCAACTCTAAAGATAAAACATCTCGGTTATTTATGTAACGTCACGTTGGTAATGACCGACTTTGGGATTTCACTTAGAGAGACCAATCCACTTCATATATGGTGAGAACACCGGAAGATACCGGCTCTACACAAAGGCTATAGAATCTAGCGAACATGGGGGCAGGGGCAGTGCTTGCAGGTTATCTCACTGATCCCTGATGGGAGTAGTAGGAACCTTGGGCACATAGGTGGGCCAGGGCTCAGGATTACCCGGGAGCCAGCAGGCCCAAACTCTAGGCACAATTCATCTACTGAAAATGCATGCACTACCCTCTTGTTGAAGGCCAATGCAATCAGCAACAGAGTCTTCATTGAAAGAAACATTAGCTCGACTGACTGCAAGGGCTCAAATTGGCCCTTCTGTATTACTCTGAGTACTGAATTGCATAGCCGAGTCTGATGGTCCTCAGGAGCCAGCAAGATGGGTTGGTTTGCCAGTAACCCAGACACCATGCAAGCTCGACCAAAGGGAACACCAACGTAACCATGGTGGGGCAGCGAGGTGGAACGCAGGACACAGTCCGTGGGTGGACTGAAGAGGGGTCTGAGTGTACAGTGCAATGCTTACCTGGTTCCACGGTTTGGCAGAGGGTGCATGAGCAGGGCCTTTGATGATGCTCTCGAACCAACCGCCCCACTGCTGCCTACTGGCGAGAGAGGAGGATAAGTGTGGTTCGGGGTTTTGGAAACAAGGAAAATAACTTTGTGGTGTGGGAGAGGTACATTTACCATTCCCCATAGAGCAGTTCTCTCTGTTCTCTCCCAGTGTTGCCTGTCCCAGGGCCTCTTTTGCTCTTCCATTCAGCGAGGTTTGTTGGGGGCCTGGACAAGCAGGGCGGCCTGCCTACGCCCAGCACCACAGTGCCGCTTGCTAAAGGCTGGCGTGTTGTGGCTGTCTCTTTGCTGAACTCTGCCCTCTGACACCCCTCAACAACCCCCGCACCACACACACAGACTTCTCCCTCTCTTCAACACTACATCTAACTGATTTATATATTTATTTACAACAAGCAAAAAAACAGTAACTTGTTATTACTTGCACTACTGTCTGTTATTCCAGGAACACTGAATAATCCATTTGCACACTGAAATATTTTCTATGCACTTTACTGTCCATTGCAATAGTGTAATTATGTTCATATGTTCATAGTTCATGTTCATAATACTTTTCTGTATAGTTATTGTACATATTGTAGACCTTGTATATTCTGTACTTACTGCTTATTGCACTTCTGGTTAGATGCTAACTGCATTTCGTTGCCTTGTACCTTACATGTGCAGTGACAATAAGATTGAATCTAATCTAATAAGCCTTGCAGGACAAATGTGCCATCCATGGCCTGGTAAGCCCCTCATGCACCTAAAGGAAGAATGTCACCGGGGTGAGGCACTGAGAACCAGTGGGGGCCACCCAACCAATCATCCAACCAGTCATCCAACCTTGAGGGCTCGGGACACGGTGGAGGTCTCCACTCGAGCCTAACCCTCATGGTGCCCCGGAAAACCATTGCCCTTTATTTCCTGATCCAATTCAGGCATTGCTAAAGTCCCGGAGGGCAGCAGCGCACCCAATCTTCCTATCCAGAATGCTCCTGCTCACCCTCCGATGCAGCGATTTGACATCCAATCGTAGGGAGGAGCACTGGAGGATACTGCTGATATGCTCCTTGTAGAGGGCTCACCACGTTCCTTTGGCAGCTCAACTGGTTGTGGAGGGCAAGAGGAGTGATGGTCCCCCAAGGGTTGGTTTCCTGGAGGGTTTGCCATCACTCTTACCCTGTGACCACATGTACTGCTGCTTGAAGTTGCCCCTGCCTGACTGCAGTCATGACGAGAACTATATCGAGGCAGAAGCAAAAGGAGCACCACACCTTTTGAGGTAACGGAGTTTACCCCGCAACTCGAAGATGGTCATCTTCCCGCAATGAGAACATGACTCTTCCGAGAATGGCACCTCAGCATGCTTAATGCCCAGAGTTTTCAAGATGCAATGTCGTCTTTAAAAATATTCACCGGTAAATGCTATTTTAGGGAAAAAGCTCTTATAGTGTGCAGGAGCACACAGGAGAGATGTCCGCCTGCAACACAAACGGGGTAGTGCAGCCTGATGTGTGCAATCCATTCGACACAGGAAACCACCACCGCTGAAGCGCCATACCACCAACATCAAGAGCTTCAAAGAGTGCGCTGAACTCATTCATACTTAGTCTCTCAGTAAACTAGTCAGGAGAAAAACGATGTGATCACTTGGCTCCGAAGCTAAAAGCGGAGTATGTGTTGCACCTGCTGCCTAGTTATACTCGCAGTGTGATCAGCGGCAGCTGGATGCAGTCATCGCATGCCAGTGTGCATGCCACTTGCTCTCCAAGCAAGATCCCAAAGTCTGTCATTACCAACGTGATGTTGAGAGTGACCGACTGAAAGGGAACCCCTGCTTAAATGAGTTGAAGAACACTCCATAAGACTCTACTGATTCATTGCTAATAAGCACATACCAATTAGCTGAGCTAAAAGAGTCCTTGGCTACTGAAGGATCTTTATTAGTTAAATAAGGGGACTGTTCCTGTAAAGCTGTTGAGTTGATTATGCTGTGGTTACTGCTCTAATGCATTGTCGGATGTGTTACTGTGCTTTTCCATCAGGGCACTCGGATTTTAGCTGCGTCATATGACAAGTCGGCTCTATTCTGGAGGCTAGAGGACAGCGTTCCCAAGGTAACAGAGCTTACCTCTCACCCACCCAAACCTCGCTGTGCTAGTCTGTCTCTCTGAATTACTCTAGAGCATCATCAGATGAGAGAGAGCAGTATGAATCTCGTTAAAGATGTTTCTTGTTCTGCCTGCTAAGATTTCATTGTGTTTTACATGGCAGTGAGGCGTGGAGAGTTTTATGGGGCGGAATTCAGCTTGTCACATGATTTTTGATGCAAACAGGCCAGATATGGGTCATTCTTACTATGCAGTCATTTTTATGGCCCAACATATTTGACTTAATATATTGTATAAAATGAATCTTATATTGTATAAAATATATCTTCTCATATTAGAAAATACAGTCCATTGAATATGGGGTGAATTTTTAAGAATACAACAACGTGACGCTCTTATAGAAAAATCAGAAATCATTTTTATAAATTTTGTATGAGGTACAAAGTTCAAAGGGCTTGGCATAACATAAATGTAATGAAAATGTAATGTCTGAAAATGTACTTACATGACAGAAAGGTCATGCTGAAAATGAGAGGAGACTACTTTAACAAGACACCATTACTCCAAATGCTGTAAAATGTATTTAATATTTTATTTATATGTGTGTGTGTGTGTGTGTGTGTGTGTGTGTGTGAGAGAGAGAGAGAGATAGAGCAAGAAAATACATGTTTGGATTAATTACTCAGAAAATGTGTCTGGGTCATACTTTCAAAAGATATTTAAAAGATATTAACACTTTTATTCAGCAACAATGAATTAAAAAAGATCAAAAGCGACACTGAATACTAGAATATCAACTGCAAAAAAAAAAAAAAAAGCAAAATAAAACCACTTTTAATTTGGGGAGAAATTATGACATGTAAATGTTCTTGACATGTTTAGAGAGAGATTCTGTTTAGCTTCTCATTATAAGTATATCTTGTTTTTCTAGGTTACATTGACAGGTCATTCTCGTAAAGTGACAGCAGCCAGATTTAAATACAGTCAGAGGCAGGTGGTCACGGGCAGTGCGGACAGGACTGTGAAGATATGGGACCTCCAGCGAGCAGCCTGTATGTGTCACAAAAATATGCATCTAATCACTCATGCATTAACTAACAATGAGCACTTTCTGCATCTGTCTACAATAATTTGTTCAACATATTAGCACAGATGAGTAATTTACATATTTCTTTATCGTTTCTACGCACAGGCATACAAACCATTGAGGTTTTGTCTTTCTGTAGTGATGTTGTGTGCTCAGAGTACCTCATCATCAGCAGCCATTATGACAGAAAAATACGATTTTGGGACAGCAGGTAAGAACAGGGCAATTACAACACCACCCACTGCACAAACAACGTAAAAAAATATCGGACAATATAAAAACTCATCTTAATAAATGTTAAGCAAAACTGTGCAGAGCTGTGGCCTTGCAGGAATTGAGTTTGAGACCAGTGCCTTAAAAGATGGGAAAGATTGTATGATTTGTCAGATTTTTGTCACAATACTTGGTAAAGCAATAAATTAAAAGAAGGATCTGGCTTGTGTTTTTTACCGTTCAGAGTATAAAAAATGAAAGGAACTTGAGCCCCATAGTCAGGTCTAATAAATGCGTTCTTAGGGCCTGTTTACACCTGGTCCTAGACAATTGAGATTGTCTAGGAAGCATTCAAGATGAAACTGGAAAAGTGTGAATGCATCTGGTTTTTGATGTGGCCAAGTGTAGATGGAAAGGTTTAAACAAATCAGATCCAGATCCAGTCAGAGAAAGCACATGAACTGACCAAGAGTAAACAGGCCATTAGACAGGAAAAGATTATCTGAACCTTATGTTCAATTCACATATGTACAAATCTTGGTAATATGATATATATTTCTCACAATTCTGACTTTTTTTTTTTTCTCAAAATTTACGTCCTGCCAGGTCTGTTTTTTTTCTGCATGCAGTCAGGTCAGTTATCATACAAATGTTTTTTCAAACGTTCAGATGTGTGAAAAGGTCAGAACTGTGAGATCGCAATTAGTCGCAATTACCTTTTCATATTTTTATTCCATGTCAGAAATAAGCTTCCACACAAATGGGATGTATTCTCACAAGCAAAGCGGAACATAAAAGTTTTCTTATTTAGCCTTTCTACTCAGGTTTACAGTACATCTAGTATTATTATCCATCTTTATACATCTGCTTGGATCACTCAAACTTAATTTGATGTTAGATGAAAACATATGACCACGTATCATCTGTGGTGAAAACATTGCTATCACTTCTGTAATTATTCTGTTATAAACATTTACCTGAGACGGATATTGACTGAGTCTGCTTGTGTACACAAAGTTATTACATTTTTTTTCTGGTCTGAATGTAATTGCTTTAAAATGTACAGTTGAAGGTGGATTTGTTAAACGAGCTGTGGTTTAATGGCTTTGTAGAAGTGTAAAACCTAGAAAACTTCACATCATAAATGTGTTGATCACTGCAGTGCTTTTCACAGCAACCTTTCAGATTTCCAGGGCTGACAGTTAATTGTGAATAATGAACCCAGCTGGCAGTGCTCGCTGTCTGTCACCACACATCTGGCTAGTGTGATGACCTAAAACAGTGTAGCCTCAGGTGTGTGTGGTCATCGCTGGCGATAGACAGCGTGTTAACACTTTTGTGGTAATGCGTGAGATTGGCTTCTCCACAGGCCCAGTCATACAGAGGGAAACTCTTCCACATGTGTTGACAGTTGATGCTAAAATGTGTTTATGCTGCTCTGCGTGGAATTCAATTCCCAGATGTGAATTATTTTTCGGCTAAATGTTTTTATGCTTTTGGTTCAATTTAGTATATTGCTGTTCTTTAAATGGATATATGGCAAAAAACGTATCTCCATGTTTTAACGTTGTGAACTTACCAACTTAGAAACATAACAACAACATGATTCAAGTGACATCCACTTTACTAAAAACTTGCAATAACATCTAGTTAATTGTTTTAAAAATATTTTTCTGGGACTTGACAGTGAAGCAGCTGAAACATGTATGCCGGAATTGTATTCATACCACCCATATACATATATTTGACCCTGGACCACAAAACCAATTTTAAAATTGAGATTTATACATCATCTGAAAGCTGAATAAATAAGCTTTCCATTGATGTGTGGTTTGTTAGGATTGGACAGTATGTGGTCGAGAGACAAAAAGTAAAAAAATATATACATATTAATAAAATTGCCTATTTATTAATAAAATCGCGTTTAGTTTAAAAGTAGACATTCCAGGCTTTCTATAGATATCTCTCTCATGTCTCTTCGTTGAGTATTCACGGAGTTACAGTTCATTTTAATGAAATGTTTGTACATGACGATCAGCGGAGACAAAGACTGTAGACAGCGCACCTTGTTTGTTATCTTTATTTTATAAGTGCACAAAGGTTTTTTGTTATTATGTCTGTATCCAAAAAAAACTAGACCCTTTACAGATTCGATTGATGTATTGCTCTTATCTGTACGATTAAAACTGAGAGTGTAATTTAAGTTCTTAGCGGGGCATATATGCGTTAATCGACTCGAAAGGGTTAAGTGAAGTGAAGTGACATTCAGCCAAGTATGGTGACCCATACTCAGAATTTGTGCTCTGCATTTAACCCATCTGAAATGCACACACACAGAGCAGTGAACACACTGTGAGCACACACCCAGAGCAGTGGGCAGCCATTTATGCTGCGGCGCCCGGGGAGCAGTTGGGGGTTCAATGCCTTGCTCAAGGGCACCTAAGTCTTGCTCAAGGGCACCTAAGTCGTGGTATTGAAGGTGGAAAGAGAGCTGTTCATGCACTACCCCCACCCACAATTCCGTCCGGCCCAAGACTAGAACTCACAACCCTTCGATTGGGAGTCCAACCCTCTAACCATTAGGCCACGACTTTCCAAGGGGACAACTTTCATTTGGACAACTTTAAAGTTCTTAGCAATGCATATTACTAATCAAAAATTAAGTTTTGATACATGTATGGTTAACCATTTACAAAATGTTCATTGAACATGATCTTGACTTATATATCCCAATGATTTTTGACATGAAAGAAAAATCTATAATTTTGACCCAAACTATGTATTTTTAGCAATTACTGTGCTACCTATGACTACTACCTATGATTTTGTGGTCCAGGGTCACATATAGAACATACTTTTTTTTAATGGTTACAATGTAAATTTAATGGTTGCCAACAGATGTATTACCTGCCATACAGTATGCAATTTCAGATTCAGCTAATGTATTTTGAAGCCAAATAACTTGTGTACATAAGAAAAAAACAATTTTCTTTTCTTTTTTTATCTCTGTTGTCATACAAGTTTATAAGAAGCGAATGTAATTGTAAGTGAATGTAAGCATGTTGTGAAACTTGACAAGCACA
The DNA here is from genome assembly GCF_023724105.1 of Carassius gibelio. Lineage (NCBI taxonomy): Eukaryota > Metazoa > Chordata > Actinopteri > Cypriniformes > Cyprinidae > Carassius > Carassius gibelio. The sequence goes on along the minus strand of NC_068410.1, from coordinate 26,142,436 downwards.
TTGTGAGGCTTGTGCAAGAAGTTATGCAGATGTTAAGGAAACTTGCATCTCCATTAGCTTCACAATGCACTTAAATCTAAGTGAGAACTCATAAACCCTTTTGTAAATGCATTTATGAAAATTTGAAATATTAGCATTAATTCTTTTTTGGGGGGACTCTTCCTTTGATGCTTTTAATCTCATGAAATCTACACTGAAAACACCTACACTGTCATTGGATTAAAGAAAAAAAAAACTACACAGATAATTGGTTTACTTTTTCTCAAATAAAAGACAAAACAAACAAACAACAAAAGAAGTATGTTGGATCAAATCAAATTTCTACAGTGAACTGAAACTAAAAATACACTTTTAACCAAATATATATATAAGAGATGTGGAAGAGATGTGTTTTAAGCTGATTCTTGAAGATGGCTAAGGACTGCTCGGATTGAGTTGGGCAGGTCATTCCACCAGGAGGAAACATTTAATTTAAAAGTCTGTAAAAGTGACTTTGTGCTTTTTTGGGATGGCACAATCAAGCTACGTTCACTTGCAGAACACGAGCTTCTAGAGGACACAAAAGTCCGAAGTAACAAATTAGCTATTAGTAGCCAGTGCAAATTGATAAACGGAGGTGTGACGTGTATTATTATCGGCTCATTAAAAATTAATCTTGCTGGAATGTTCTTGATTAATTGTGGAGTTTTGATAGAACTGGTTGGAAGATCTGCCAAGAGAGCATTGCAATAGTCCAGCCTGGACAGAACAAGAGCTTGAACAAGGAGTTGTGCAGCAAGTTCCGAAAGAAAGGGCCTGATTTTCTTAATGTTGAATAAAGCAAATCTTGCGGTTTTAGCAATGTTGTCTGAGAAAGTCAGCTGATCATCAATCATAACTCCAAGGTTTCTGGCTGTTTTTGAAGGAGTTATGGTTAATATGCCTAACTTGATTGTGAAATTGTGATGAAACGATGGGTTTGCTGGAACCACAAGCAATTCTATCTTGGCAAGGTTGATTTGAAGGTGATGGTCCTTCATCCAGTAAGACATCCAGTCTGTTAAACAAGCTGAGATGCGATCAGCTATAATCGGATCATCAGGATGGAATGAGAGGTAAAGTTGAGTGTCATCAGCATAGCAGTGGTATGAAAAGCCATTTTTCTGAATGACAGAACCTAATGATGCCATGTAGACAGAGAAGAGAAGTGGTCCAAGAACTGAGCCCTGAGGCACCCCAGTAGATAGATATTGCGACTTGGACACCTCACCTCTTTAAGACACTTTGAAGGACCTATCTCATAGGTAAGACTCAAACCACTGGAGTGCAGTTCCTGAGATGCCCTTTGTCAGTAGGGTTGACAGAAGGATCTGGTGGTTAACCGTGTCAAAAGCAGCGGACAGATCAAGCAAGATAAATATTGATGATTTGGATTCAGCTCTTGCAATCTTACATTTACATTTAATCATTTAGCGGACGCTTTTATCCAAAGTGACTTACAAATGAGAACAATAGAAGCAATCAGATCAACAAGAGAACAACAACAGTATACAAGTACCATGACAAGTCTCAGTGTAACCTGATGAGGAGGGGAGTAATGTGAGCTTTTTTTTTTAGCTCATTGAAGACAACCCTTGCTGCTGCATTCTGGATCAGTTATAGAGGCTTGATAGTACATGCAGGAAGGCCCGCCAGGAAAGCATTACAATAGTCCAGTCTGGAGAGAACAAGAGCTTGGACAAGAAGTTGGGACTTCAAGAACTATATATATTTAATAGTATCTTTCACAAGAATTGCATCCCTGTTCATGTTAAATGGACGGAATGACACAAATATGGTTAATATAATGTAATATCTAAAATCCATTGGATAAGAAATCAACAACAACATCTTATGGTAGAACACTACAGGCAAAACTATTGGTTTTACATACACTGCAGAATTTTGAACTGATTTATTTTGCTTCCGTTACATGTTTTAGTGGGAAGTAAATATCCACAATACACATTTTAGTGTTTTTTTTTATTGCACTTTTTATTGCACTATTTTATTTGCGTCTGTAGATTTAAATTATAATACATGCGTTTTTCTGAAAAGTATATATTTTTTCTCCTACGCTGAGCCAGAAATCTCCACTAGAATTTACATGCACTAAACGTTACAGTTTTGTTGTTATCAAGAGTGATTTGTTCACATATCCTTCACCTGGTTTATTTATATATTTATTTATTTATATTATGTATTATTATTATTATATACTTATTGGTATTCCTAAAGACTTGATTGTTTATTTTTTTCTGGTTGTTGGCAATATTTTCTGATATATAGAGTTATAAAAAAAATCCAACGGGTAAAAATAAAAAAACAAACAAATAAAAATATAATTTAATTAAATAATCTCTTTGCTTTTAAAAACATAACATTTCAGAAAACTTTTAATACAAAACCATAGTCTAAGAGGCAGTTTTACTAACAGTTGTCGCCAGTGCAAACTATCTTTTGGCATTAAAATTATATTGTCAGGTTTTACTAAAGACGCGAATTGGTGAATTAGCGCTGAAAAGACATGGACAAAGTTATTTTTGTGCCTGACCTTATTGAATATGCATCTGTAGGAGTTTCCCTTTCAAACGCAAAATTATTGGTAGGGGAGTATTCAAATTAATCATGCAACGTGCGTTACTAAATTTTGCGCTCATTAAATTGCTGGTATTTGAGCCATTATTTAACACCCAAAAAAGCATGTCTTAAACTATTTTGCACTTGATATGGCTGCAATTTGTTGCTAGGAGGAGGCACGGCAGAGAACAGAGAGCATGTGGTAGAAGAGAGAGGATTTTTTTCACCAACAAATTGTTTGCCAAGCTATGTTATTTTTAATTTGCTTCAGGAAATAAAAGACGACTTAGAACCCTCAGCTAGGATTCTAAACTTATTGCAACTTCTGTCAATGTTTTGGCCTCTTCTACTATGGCCTGTTTATTTCTTTATTCTTTATTTGTGACAGTGTTGTTAGTAAATTACCTGCAGAAATTTCCATGTCCATCAGCACTCTTTTGGAATTGCGCTCATGTGCTAATTTTCCCTTTATTGTACCGTTAATCTGTTAAAGTGCCCCTATTATGCTATTTTTATAGTTCCTAAAATTGTTTTGGGAGTCTCCTACAATAGGATTACATGCATGCAAGGTCAAAAAACACTTTTGTTTTCTCAAAATATGCATTTAATATCACCTCATTTTCCAGCGATTCTCAAACGATTCGTTCAAAGGAGTTCAAAGACTCAGTCTATCTAAAACCCTCCTTTCCGTGAGAATGCTCTGATTAGTCAGATGGCCCTGTTGTAATTGGTCTACCATTTACAGTGCATCGGAAACTATACGCACATTTTCCATATAGGGGTGCTCCGATCACGATCGGCCAATCGTTAATGTTCATCTCGTCAGTAAAGCTGGTTCCATCAGGTGCGTGATTTCACATAGAGCAGTTGTTACTACACAGAGCCGTTGTTAACTAAGAAGCTGCGCAAATCACGTTAATTTTCAGCGTTTATTTGCGCATCTTCTCAGTTAACAACGGCTCTGTGTAGTAACAGCTGCTCTATGTGAAATCACGCACCTGATGGAATTTACCGCTGATTAGAGAACCGGCTTTACTGACGAGATGCGCATTAACGATCGGCCGATCGTGATCGGAGCACCCCTATTGCCATAGTTCCATATTTTGTATATTACAGGTTGTGATTTAGTGGAGCAGCTGGTCCAAATAAACAGGGTATTGAGCCATTTTTCAAGAGTAAGTGTTTAGTGAATCCTGCATTGAACTTTACCCATTTTTTTTTTAACTCCCTGATATTAGAGAAGCAGTCATCAGTAAAATGACCTGTTTGTGGGTGTGGTCAAGTTGTTCACTGCCAGCCAACATAGAACATAGGCGGGAAATATGCAAATGTGTTACTCAGTGACGTGTAACCATCACGAAAGTGGGATTTGAATTACTAACGACTCGATTAGTCTGTAGAGAGTCGATTCCCTATTTTGGGAGACAGTAAGTTTATCATGCACTTTCGGCTTTGCTGATCGTTTTATTACATTACATTTGTTACATTACACACTGCATGAAGGGCAATATTGGAAATGGCATAATGGGGCACTTTGAAGATGTTGCCCTATTCACCTGTGGTGTCTTCCCTTAAACAAAAACAGCAAACATGTGTCTTTGATTGAATGAATTGCTGCTGTAAGAACAGCTTACATCATCTGCTACTAAATATTAATGGTGTACCACAAATGTCCCTTATGTCACACTGGAGCTGATCAAGTTTCCTTGAATAAGGTTGCTTTAAAAAAATCCTTTGGTTGCGTTTTAAGTGACCCTGCAATATCATGCCTCAATTGTTGCATAACCCTCCTTCTTCAGAATATCAGTGCGTTTTGATTGCTCTGATTGGAGAAGGGATGTAAAATAATACCACCAAGGATGTTGATCCAGCAAAGCTCTGTTCTTCATAGGCCACAAAGCCTCACGGCGAACGTAATTCACCTTTTAAGCATGAAGCTGACAATATAGATGACGCCACGGAGGTAGAAAGAGAGCCATTATTTACACCACGTCTCAGTCCTTGACATCTCTCATTCACTCCCAGCAACCACAGCTTTCAGCTGCCAAGGAGCCGACGGCTCGCTTGTCTCCTAGCAACCATCAGACCACATGATTGTCTCTCCTCTCAGCTCATCTCGTCGTAATGGGATTTGTGCTATATAATGACATTTGCGTTTTACTCCATGCAATACTTTGACCATTTTTGCCTCTTTCGGAAAAGAAGAGTTACTTTCAGAGTTACGTGTTCACTGTATAATAAGCTTGCACAAAATCTGTGTCTCTTGAAGAGGCAATAAACACTCCAGCCTGTCTCTGTGATTGAAATTCAAATCATTGTCTTGCACAACGTTCAGAAAAACGAGCCTCCTCTGGTTTACCGAGTGACACCTGGAAATCATAAATGCTAAATATCTTGAGATTCACAATCTTTCCCCTTGTCCTTATCCAGATGATAACTTGTTGGAATATAAAAGGAAACAACAGACTGTGTCCTCAGGCTGCACATCTGCAGTCGCCTCTCTTGTCTTATTAAGTGTATCACTCATAGTGTAATGAGACAATCTATCATGACATCAGTCTCCTTATACTCGATGGAGAGCTGCATTTGTCAGATTTCAGACTTCAGATGGGCCTTAAGCCTCATGGTGCTTGATCTGTCCTAATATACAACACAAAAATAATATGAGGCCAGATGGCAATAACAACAACTAGGTTACTTTTCCCAAACAGGGTTCACTGTTGTGTCCCATTACAATTTAAAAGCATTTAAAAAGCACACATTTAATTTAATTTAATTTAATTTAATTTTAATTTTTAAATGTGATTTTAAATGTAATGTTTTTTTTATCAGTAGTTAATAGATAACTTAAGATATTAGCTATTGGAAATATTATTGAACATAAAATTAACATGAAATTATTTAAATAATGAAAAATACAGTAAAATAGTCCAAATCCATTTGTTCTCCCATCAGCATGAAAATAATTTTAAACATCAAATGTCTAACATAACATTTTTTAAAACTTTACATTTACATTTGTAATTATTAATATTATTTTCATAAATAATTACATTTTCTACTAATTATTAATAAGGCCAATATTACCTATACCACTACTGATGCTTCGGTTAAATGGATTATTTTGTTTTTAATTTCTAGAGATAAAATGTATAATTATAACCATTCAGAATTACAGTATAATTGAAGGCCAGGACTAAACAACAAATTATTATTATTTTCATCATCACCATCATCATCATCATTATTATTATTATTTAATTTGACATTTGTTGAAAGGAATTGAAAAATAGATGCTATTTTAATTGCATTTAGTATTTTTAATTAGCAAGTATTAATTTCAGAATTTAATGTACTTTAATTCACATGCCTAAAAATAAATAAAAGTAATAAAATAAACACAAGTACTGAATTGTCATGTTTCCCTGTTTGCTGTATTATGCTTGGTTACACTAAGATATGACAGTAAAGTGAAATGCGGTTGTCTGTATTCTGTAGGGCAGGCACGTGCACACAGGAAGTGCCTCTTCAGGGCAGAGTGACGTCACTGGACCTCTGCCCCAACCACAGGCAGCTGCTCAGCTGCTCCAGGGATGACATCCTGCAGCTGGTTGACCTGAGAAAGAGTAACGACAGGGTGGCCTTCAGGTAGAAACACACACACACACACACACAGAGGGGGTTAGCCACAGGTGGGGGTGTATTCTTAACAGCATCATACACAGAAATAGATTTTATAACTCTTGCTGAGCAACAAAACATGCCTTTGGCAAGCAAATAAAACTCTGCCAGCTGGTCAGTAAGTTAATTAGGACCTGCAACATACATGTTTATGATAATATGACATTGAGTGATCATCAAAACACATGAAATAAACATCTACTCAAACTATATTTTAAATTATATGAATAAAAAGTGCTTATTTAATGTAATTATAATCTGCATTAATTTGGGTAATTAATTAAGGATACACATGCTGAACATTTTTATTATATTATATTATTTATATAAATCTGAATGAGAACTCTGATTAGTTTCGTTGTTCATTTTACAAAACACAACAAATTTCTCTCTTTTTCTTGCTTGTTTCAGAGCGGAGGGATTCAAATGTGGAAGTGACAGCACCAAGGCCATCTTCAGGTGAGTGAAATCAAACAGGACACAGTGAGTCGTCGCTAGCCATCCATCAGTGTTGAGTTTGCAGACCACTGTCTGCGCAGTAATAGGACATGTCTGTGCTATGTCTCATTCGAGATGGCATGCTGTGTGATGCTTACAACCCCTGAAACGTTGGCATCTACACCAACCCTGTTTTGCAGTGCTGACTTTTCTTTTCTTAGTCTTTGGAGAGGTCATGTGAATGGAAAATCCAATTCTGATAGCTGGCAAGACGGATTTCATTTGTTACTCTTGTCAGTTTCTAGTTTCAGTGGGAGTCACGTCTTGTTTTCTTTCGGGTAAAAGTCTGGATTATTCTCAGCATGCAGTTCCATGATAGTTTTGGGTGAGACTCACAAAACCTGTGCTGGTCATAATTAACCTCAAAATTAAGAAAATAAGACGTGCTATTTATTTATTTACTTATTTTACATGAATGTGAAGCCAACCTTTTAGATAATTTGTATAGTGACATTTTCATTCATTAATCATTTCATCCATTTACATTCAATTAATTTTGGAGCTAGTAATTAGATTATTAATACATTTTTTAATTATTGGTGTTGCTGAGAAAAAAAATAAATCATTATGTTAAATTATTGTATTGTTTAGTTACATGACCATTCAATGGGACTGGCATATATATACATGTATGTATATATATATATATATATATATATATATATATATATATATATATATATATATATATATATTTTTTTTTTTTTTTTTTTTTTTTTTTTTTTACGTCATCTCATGGTCACAGAAGTTGCATTTATTCACCACCTTTAGTCCAGTCTTCTGTGTCACATGATCCTTCAGAGGTCATCTTATTTTGCCTTTTAGGCTTAATTTCATTGCCAAACTTGTTTGTTGTGTATGAATTTACAGAAAAGACTTATATAACAGCGTGAGATGCCGTATTAAAGAATCTGATAGATGCTTTTAATTTCTAGCTCTAGATGTGTTTTCAATACTCCTAGAGCCTTCGCAGTCTTTATATCCTCATGCGCAGTCTGACCCTGCAGTTCTTCTCAGCATTGTTAGAAAGTAAATGCAACACATTCCTTGTGATGTGAGATGAGAAACCAGTCTTACAGATGAGTCTTTTTAGCACTTCCCTGCATAGGCATAAACCGTTTCCTTGGAGACAAGTGAGGCCAAGAACGCACTGTGGCTTTTTTTTCACGAATGGATCTTGCATGAGCACTTAAAAGAAGACAGAGAGTCACAAACAGACATGTAATGGTTGCTTCATCATTCATCAACACCTTCGCTCTGCACTCTTGTGCCAGGCATTTAACTCAGCATCTTCCCTCCTTGGCCAACACTTTTCTTTTAGACTGCACAGGTAGAAACAGCCCAATGTCATAGGAAACTGTGAAGAAACTAATAGTCGAGCAGAGCATATTGAAGAATTTCTATTTCAATGGAAGAAAATTTGCTTAAAATTCATTTCATTTTGTTATCTGGCAAAATATTTCTGGGGTCTGTACAATGCTATGTTTTTGAAAGACGTCTCTCATGCTCACTAACGGCTGCATTAAACAAAAATACAGTAAAACAGAAATATTGTAATTATATAAAAAAATGTTATAATAAAATAATTATGGGAAAAAAATATATATTTATATATTTATACATATATTATATATGTAATTTATTCCTGTTATGAAAAAAATATGAATTTTCAGCATAATTACTCTAGGCTTCAGTGTCCCACGATCCTTCAGAAATTATTCTAATATACTGATTTTGTGCTCTGTATTTTCATGTTATTATCAACAGTTGTACTGCTTAAAGCTGCGGTAGGGTACTTTTGACGCTCTAGCGGTTAATAAACAGAACTGCTTGCGTCTTGCGGAAGAACATCGTAGCCGGAACTACTTCTCTCTGTTTATTAGAGTTGTTCCGATTCCGATACTAGTATCGGAAATATCTCCGATACCACAACAAATTCTGGCATCGGCATCGGCGAGTACATGAACCCATATACCGATCCGATACCATTTTCTTAAAAAATACCTAGTTATGACCGCAAGCTTTGCCTAACCGCTGCACGGTTCTTCTTCGCTGCTCAAAATGCATTGAAAACACAGGAAGTTGTGCTGTGTTGCCACAAGCAACCCCTGTTTAGAGCAGCGAAGAAGAAATGAAAACGCGTTAGCAGCCCTGATCTATATATGACTGGATCACTCATCACATTCTAAACTGCCAAAAGACAGTGAAGCCGCTACTATATTATAGATCAGTGGTTAGCAGTATGTCTCTGTAGTACCGGTAGTTACAGACTCTCGAGTATATTCAGTACCGGCAACTGCGTTCAGTCGCTTCCGTGTAAGTCAAAGCGCAGGGCTCCAGACAGTAGCCGAATATATACTAGTGTCTGTGAATATTAAACTGCAAAATACTATTTAAATATTACTCCCGCAAAATCTACATCTCTGTGGGTGACTGGCACAGATGCGCGAGAGCTCGCTGTTTTGTAGTCTCTGCTGTGTGTCATGAGGACACGAACGCATAAACCGTCACTTCATGAGAATTTACCGTTTCATTTGAGAATACTGTCATATCATAAACACAGACACTCAAAGATCTTCATGGCAGCCCATTAAAATAAATGTTTGGTTTACATGAGTAAATTGACAATATATAAAGCTACTGTTGTAGCCTACAGTAATAATAATACGTCTCTATAATAATAATAATTATGCCTAGATGGTTGCTTGTTTTTTACTTGTTTTGTTGTAAAGAGATTATCTGATTAATAGATCTTTTTTTATATTCCTAGACTTATTTGTTGCAGTTTTTTTATACAGTTATATTGTAAAACTTAAATACCTTTTTTAGTTTGCGGTGTTAGATTTTTGGCTGTATTTGAAGTTCTTTTTTGCATATGAAAATAAATAATACTGTCAAATTCATGTTAGATAATAAAAATACTGTAATAAATACAGTAGTTCACCATGTATTTGTTCATGTTTTATTGAGGGATCTGTCTGAAGCACACCATAAAAAGAATTCTAGCAATTTACACAGGGCTAGTAGTATATACAGCTGTATATACAGATATACACCCAGGTATCGGATCAGTACTCGGTATCGGCCGATACCCTGAGCCCAGGTATCGGAATCGGTATCGGGAAGAGAAAAAGGGTATCGGAACATCTCTACTGTTTATGTCTATGAAGAATCACAAAGGCACTGGGTTACTCCGCCGCGGTATCCCCGAAGCAATCTAAAATAGTCAGAATATAAACAATTATTAAAGGTGCACCCTAGTGATTCAGGACAAGCCAAAAACACGGTTTGGAAAATGGATTTATGGTGTTCTCGCTTATTATGTTAATTTTTCTACATTTTGAACACAAACAAAGTTACGGACCACAGCTCTGATTGGTTGTTTTTTACCGGGAGCGATGGAGTTTCTGCAAATGGCAATATGAGCACTGGGAGGAGCCAGAGGAGCTTGATTTTTTCACAGATTATCTGTCTCATATTCTACTGTCAGGACATAATGACAGGTTTAATAAATTTGTAAAAAATATTTTTTTACAAAAGTTCCCTACAGCACCTTTAATGTTTTTGGTGAAAACCATTTTTATAGAAACAGCAATTATGTGAAATAGAAATCTTTTTTTAACAATGTGTAAGTCTTTGACTGTCAAGTTCAGTCAGTTTAATGCATAATTCCTGCATAATAATAAAAAAATACTTTTGCAGGGTAGTGTAGGACCAAACGGGAATTGCAACCATGTGAATATCACGGAAATAGGTGTCCAAGGAAATCAAACCTGTCCCTAGACTCTGTAACAAACAAGTTTTTAGCCAGTCATTAAACCAACCAATGATCAATGCTCTTTGCCCGTTAATATATTTACTGCATTTGGGATTGCTGACAGTGGATTGGCTGACATGTCTTTGGAGCACAGGGTTTTTTAGAGAAGGCGTGTGGTTGAAGGGATAGTATGATCTAATGTAGTCCAGCAGAAGTTAGCAAGACTGAAATCGCTTATAGTACCTTTTGAAGTCCATTGATTCATGTCAGATGCAGTATCGTGGAAAAGAGCAAAAACATTGAAAATTGTGTCCAGATGGTTATTGACTATAGTTTTTGTCTCTTGCTCTCTACATACTTCTAAGACGGCATGCTGTCTGAAATGGAGCCTCAACGGATTTGAAACACTTTACATTGGTTTCAGCTAATGCTCTTTGAATCCATCCGCCATCTTATTGTCTTTTGTCATTGCGCTTGTGTTATTTCGATCACACACTCTGTGAGATATACATTTGAATCCATGTCTAACTTGTACAAAGTAAGGTCTATAAAGGCAGCATAATTTCAGTATAAAAGAAAAAAAAAATCTTCTTTAAAATGCAGTCTTGCAATCTCATTCACTTGGTTAAGGAACAGACTGAACAGATATGTCTTGTATAGCTTCCTGACATTTCAGTCAATTTTTTATCAGATCAATGGCCCGAGGGATCTATATGGCAAGAGAAAAACAGTTCCACAGAGTAATGTGTTTCAGTCTGTAGTCATCAGTCACAATGGACGGTTTTCTGTCTTTTTCAGTCCGGATGGCAGTTTCCTGGCAGCTGGCTCTGCAGACGGTGCCGTCTACATATGGAATGTGAACACAGGAAACCTGGAAAAACGGCTTCCTGACATGCACAGGTAACTCAGGGATGTCACCACAAACAACCAATCATTTCATTTCCTAACAATACTTGCATCCTACAAGCATTTCCTAAGTATCGTTAGCAAACTATGATTATGACCAACATAATTCAATCTTTCTGTGTTTTCCAAAACCATAGCTCCAACACACATTTGCAAACAGCATTCCAGAATTCTGTAGTGAGAACTACAGCATAGTTTCTTGTTATGACGTGGACTGGCTAATATGCAGTACAACCTATATACAGTATGTCATTCCACATTTTCATTCTGCATCTTTTAGTGTGTAAAGACAAGAAAGAGTGGACGTGTGCGGCTTTGCTCTAGAACCCTACTCGAATGTAATACAGAGCCTGAAATTGAATAAAATATCTGAAAATAAAGTGAAACAATGGGGAACAAAGTTGTCCGTAGATGCCATGTTTAATATTTACAGCAATAATCTGACTCCACCACCATTGTGATGTCATTTACTACAATTCTAAATTACTAAATCAGCAACAAATTATTTAAATTTTGGGAAATAGTCATGACTAGCAAGTTAATTTCTCCAGTGAATCATTGTATTATGCATGGTTTGAATGTGTCCATTAGTTTAGTAAAGCTAGATGGATTTAAAAGCTTTATTGACAAAATTTGCGTATGGCAACAAGGCTTCTCAACCTTGATTTGATTGGCTATTTGTGCTGTTTCATCTATTATAATGTCAATTTATCATTGTTCATCGAAATTTCATTGGCACCTTCATTAATTTCATGCTGAATCAAAGTGTTTCTATGATCACAATAAAAGTTGCCCACGCAAATTTTGCAAAATTTTTGCTAATTTTAAAGTTTGTTATGTGAATTCACTCTTCTGACTGACAGCAAGCTGCTTGAAAAAGTACATAATGTTTAACATAATGTTTATAAACCATTTATAATTAATTAAGTTGCTTAAACATTTAGAAACAAATCAGCATCATGCATGTATGTATAGTTTAATACAAAGTACTGAAAACCAATCACAAAGAGTACTTTATTCACTTAACCCTCTGGAGTCGACTAACGCGTATACGCGTTACGAGGCATTTTCTCCTGATAACCCCGAAAATAACTTAAATTACACTTTCAGACTTTGATAGTACAGATAAGATAATAACAACAAAACGTTGTTCATTTATAAAATAAAGATAACAAACAATGTGTGCTGTCTGCAGCCTTTGTCTGCGCTGATCTTCATTTACAAACGCATCATTAAAATGAACTGTAACTCAGTGAATACTCAACAAAGAGACATGAGAGATATATCTATAGAAAGCCTGACATGTCTACTTTTAAACTAAACAAGTTTTCGGTGCTGCAGAAAACAAATATTCTATGATCAAGTAATGATGATGAAACTACGCCCTCGTGCTGAACGCTCTATTCAGATTCTAATGTTTCACTGAAGCGCGCGGCTTGAATACGCCAACGCAACAGAAGACAATACAGTGAGACTGTTCTTCAAGTTTTTTTATTTTACTGTTTGCTTCGCGCCGAGAGGAATAAGACATAATTCACCCCAAAAAGATGTGATTTGAGATTTGGATTTCCTCAGAAAAAAAAATAAAAAATGAAGTGCTTTATTCAGCAGAGATCATAAACATGAGTAAGTCTCTTTATATATATATATATATATATATATATATATATATATATATATATATATATATATATATACTTGTACTAGTTTTCACAAAATGTGTAAACATTTTACTAGTCAGACTTTTTCCAAACTATAATTCCTGACTAAATGTATAATCAAGTGAAACATCATGAAGTTTCAATAACAATATACACTACTGTACCATTCAAAAGCTTGATGTAAATAATATAAATGTAACAAATAAATGTAACTGTAACAATGCTGTTCTTTCAATTTACCCCCCCCCCACACAAAAAAAGCTGAAAAATATTCTCAGCTCTTTTCAAAATTAATAATAATAATAATAATAATAAATGTTTTTTTTTGTAGAAAATCAGATTGTTAAAATGATTTCTGAAGTATTGTGTGACTGAAAAAAATTCAACTTTGAAAGTCAGCTTTGATTGTTTCTAATGAACTGTTTAATTGCACTCGCAATTGAATATTAAATTATGTTATGGGATAATTAAATATATTCTAAATAAACTACAAACATAAAATTACATTAATTTACAATAAAAAAAATTCTCAAAAACACAATCGTGTACATAAATGCTGCGCACATATTATTATAGCCCAGTTTGTGCTGATTACAGTGAGATTAGACTTTAGCCATTTAGATGTTTATAAGAAATGTACAAAACTTCTCCAGGCCCCAAAAATACCCTGAGATTCCAGATAGTTAAAAACACGAGATGCAGTGGGAAGGGTGGGAAGTCTCGAGACATGTTTTTAAAAGTTAAACTTACATTAATTTAACATGACTTCCTAAACACGCGGCTCTCTTGTGCGAGACGTAAGTTGACGGTGATAGATATCCCTATAGAAAATTTGATAAATATGAGTTCTGTGTGAATGTCTTGGTTTCAACGTAAACAACATCTTCTCCACATTGATGTTCTCTTTTTCTGCAGTATTTTGAATGAACAACGTAGCAGCGCTACAACCAGTGGGTTCAACTGGACATTTACAACGTAAATACAACTTGTGTGCCACTGATAAGGCTGCAACCTTTTTGCATTCAAACGTGGATTTTTATTTTAAATTCGACTAATGTTCAAAATTGAAATTAATGTTTTGACAGCCCTACATTACATTGCTACACTATTGACAATATTATATTTTTTTGCCCATGAAATTTCACCTAAATTTAGCTAATCTTTTACTCCTAGTTTTTTTGTTGTTGTTTTTTTTTTACACAAAAGTTTCAAGTCAACGCAACATTTTGAATCAAAAGCTGAGAAAATCTGGGTTTTTTTTGTTGTTGTTTTTGTTTAGTAAAGGATACAGAACGATGATTCAAAACGTAGATAGCTTCCATCATCACCTCCAAAACTTACACAGTCCTTAAACACTTTCATGTGTCAATATTTCATTCGTAACATTGGTAAAGTTTGGCAGTTTTGATTTAAATGCTGTATAATGCTTGATCATCGCTTTATTTTACATGTATGCGATCACTTGTTTTTGCTTCTTCGTCTTCGCTTATGTTTTATCTAGACATTCAGTACTTTTTCAGAAGATGTGTATTAGCGCCCCCTACCATATAACAATAAAAATACAGAAAATGCAGTCAATAACATGGAAGTGTTGGGGCAAAGGAAGAATTAAGCAGCAAGCTACATTGTTACTTGCATTGTTAAATATACTACAAGTCACTCTCAAATAAGGGATAATATACAGTCAGCCATTATTATGTAAAAATTTGTCATGATGCATATAAATGAACTCTAAATTGTGAAAGGTTTAAAGAGCGGGAAAGATATTCAGCAAATATTAACTTCAATTTCAATCTGTTCTTTGCACAAAGCTATATTTTAGTTTTTAATGTGGCTTCAGGATAATTAGAATACAGTATATTAATTATGGAGGTTTTTGTGTCAATAATTCCACTTTTCCCGAATGCATTTTTTGGGTGGGATGCTGTGAATTATCTCTTTAATTTTGTCTTTAAATTGAATTCTAAGATTCTGCAAAATTCTTTTTGCAGAGCTTCAATAAGCGCTGTGGCCTGGTCGTTGTCTGGTGAATATGTGGTAAGCGTGGACAAGAGCCGTCGAGCTGTGCTCTGGAGCGATATCTGAGACCAGACACGGGCTGCCTTTTTCCATCTTATCAACTGAAGTCACTCCTGGAAATGCACTCAGGGATGTCATCAAAACACAACCTTGTTGGGAAAGCTCACACTCTGCACTCCGTCAGTAGCAGGATCCTTAGTATTTTGACAGTCTTTGTTGCTAAGAGGCTGTGTCATCCAAAACGCAGACAGATGTGCTAATGCTACAGGGGTCTGGCGACTGTTGAGCAGAGCTGTCTGGGTTTTGTTTTGAAACCTTGTTACAGATGAATTACCGATGCAGAATTTGCCAAAGCGTTTGTAGGCCTTCCTATTGCTTGACTTCGAACTATAATTGTCAGCAACTTGAAAATCTGAGATCTCTTGACGTACGCCAGATATTGCTGACTGTGGGATTTGATATCAAAGGGAAACATGAACAAAATGGATTCAGCCTGTTTTAGGAACAAGACAACACATTTCTGAATACGTGGAAACTCGACCCCAATGGATTCGCATGTCAGTCCTATTTTTAGAGACCAAAACACATAACAAACACAAAATTGAATGCCTGGTAAAAGGCCATTGTATATTGTCACACAATGACAAAGATTCTTGAATGCAATATAAAACGAGATATACAGTAAATATTATACTTTCGTTCAAAACTGTGGGGTCAGTATTTTTTTTATGAAATAAATGCTGATATTCAGTAGATCAGTGGTGACAGTAAAGACATTTACAGTGTAAAAAGATTTCTATTTTAAATATATTCTGTTATTTAAAAAAATATATATTTCCACAATAATATGAACTTGAAACTGTTTAAATTAATAATAAATATTTCTTAGCATGAGATCTCAGGGATCATGTGATGCCTAAGACTGGAGTAATTGGCTGCTGAAAATGTAGCTTTGATAATAAAATGCATTTAAAAATAAAATAGAAAACCATTCTGTTAAAGTTTAATACTATTTTACACTATTAACTTTTTTTTTTTAATCAAATAAGGTTTGATAGATTGCAGGCTTGGTGAGCAGAAAAGACTGACCCCAAACTTTTGAATGCTAGTGTATATATCTTAGCTGTCTTACACCACAGTGGAAATCTTGGGACCATTATGAGGTTTTATTGACTATTTCCATTCTATTCTGGTCCAGTCATTAAAGCAGACACTCCAATTATTGTGTTTGTTGATTTTTAAATTCACTCTTATTGTCATGCCAATGATTTCTAATAATGAAAATATATATTAAATTAGAAAAACAGCAAAATAGAAGCATTTCCACTAATGGTCTGAGATTTTTAGACCCCACTGTGTGTTGTTAATCACTGCTTTAGTTCTATTGGACTGACTCCAGTAATTTATTATAAAAAGGGACTTGTGTTTTAAAAATGAATGAGAGGAAGCCTTGGCCTCCGCCACACTCTTTAGTGCTGCCATAGAGACCCAGTATGCTCACTGCTAAACTGCACTCAGATTAGCATTTAAAAGAGCCCCGTGTCTGATGAGAATCACAGCGCACCGCTCTGACTGACTTTGAAGACCCAAATTACTGCCATCAGAGATCACACGAGTCCAGCGTAATGCACAGACCGCCATGTGATTCGATCTGCGGTGTTCATTTGCATGTTAATTGAAGGTTAGATGATGGAAAGTCTAATGCCCATCTTAAACTTCTCAGCTATTGGACCGAGTAGTTTTAATGTAGTGTCTAGAATATTTATCAACCTAAAACCATGAGCTAGTTGCTATGGTGAAGTACTGTGCCTCAGAAATTTCTAATCTTACTATAGATCACTGCATTGTTACCAAGTAAAACTTAAAAGAACTCTGCCTTTCCAAATGTGGATCGTCCTCAAAGTAGCACAGTTATCAAGGGAACAGCGGTATATTTGTTAATTACACTCATTTCTTTTTTGCAAAAACTTAAGGACCAAAAGAGAGTTTTATTATCAAGTCAATTGTTTACATGCAAAATGAAAGACAGAGCAAAGAGTAATAAGTCTATGCTTATCTATGTTCGAACAGGCGCCTTCCATGAATAGAGTAAAAAATACTATGTCCTGAAATACCAAAACTTGTCATGACACAGTTACATCATACAAGTGATTACATTAAATAATCATACAAATTAGATACATTTTACATTTTATAAAATAAAATAAAAAATAAAGAATAATTTCAAAATGTGTCTCACTGTATAGCGGGATATTTGAGACAAAAATATTTGTTTGTAGTTGTGATTAGAGTGCATTTATTTATTAATTGTTATTATCATTATTTGACATTTGTTTCCTGCATTAACTCTAATAAATATTTGAGATGCTTTCAGTTTTGAAACTAACTGCTTTTCATTATTGGTCAATTGTTAGGTTAAAACCTTTGTGGAATTTGTGCCTAATGAAGTCATGGGACACCAAAGTGTATCCTATTTACGGAAAAGTGCCAATATGACACGGTTTAGCATTCATTTGAGAATTAATGTATTTTAGAGTTTTATACTTTTGTCAATATAGTCTGAAGTAATGATGCTTTGCTGTCATGTCATATTTTGTCTGGGTTTGAATTTCAGCATCATCTTGATGTTTAGATTTTAGAATCTTGATTTATTTATCTGATATATGATAAAAAACACTCAAATTTCAGGGATGCTTTTAAAATTAATAAAACCATTTTAAACCCACATGATGGCTGATTGATTTGCTTTATCCTAATCTGTATTGATTTATTGCTTTGGGAGTTTAGGACTGTAACGTGACACCACTTTAACCGATGTCATCGCTCATCTCACTCACAGCGTCTGCACAGTGACGGCGAGCTGAGAAATCTGCCCAGCGTTGGAGAATATCATCACCCCGCGCACACATCCAGAGAGGAGGGGAGATAGCAAGAGAGAGAGAGAGAGAGAGAGAGAGAGAGAGAGAGACGAGGAGAGGAGAGGAAAACACAGCGGATGAGCTCTGCTAGATAGTGTGGATATCAAACAGAAGCTTCTTAAGCGTTAGGATTTTCCAAACAGTGTCTACTGTTCCTACATTCACTCCTGAAGGACTCCTAAAGCAGAGCAGCACAGGAAAGCAACCAGGAATCGCCGGCTTCTGCTTGTTTTCGTTCCGTTTGTCTGGAGTGGAGATGCTTCTGTAATTGGATTCACCTGGAAAGTGCTCAAACCGCGAGAAGAGCTGCTTAAGTGACAGCGGCTCTCTAACGCAGCATAGTAAATTCTCTTCATCTTTTTATTTTCCCCTCAGCTCCATCTCCCTCTCTTTTCTCGGCAGCCTCTCTCATCTTCTTCCCACAGCAGAAGAGTATCTGTCGCACGCTGATCCTCACGATGGGTGATAAAGGCACAAGGTAAGCCGTGTGTTTCAGAAGGATTCGCTGCTACAGGAGGACATCTTTCTTTTATTCTATAGCTTGTCATTTAACATAATAGTTGCTCAATGCAGTCAGTATTGCATCACAGTTCACATTTATCCATTCTCAGAGCAAGTTTAGGGAGAGATGTCTGAGCTCTTCAACACCAGTTACGATGTGTTAACCTTTTAAATTGTATTAAGCTGTGTTCAATTGAAAACCCAGGTCAGGAAAGTGCATGGAGAGAGTGGGACTGGGACACAGCTGGATTTGAGGCTGGAATAAGCATATTTGCTGTGCATAATGGACCATTAGCTTTATGGATAGTTGCATTTTTTTATCCCTTCCTCTCTGTCAAGCCATCAGAAACCATTGCATGAGTGTATCCCATATGTTTAATCTGTTCTTCATTTGCTGGAGGCTTTAGAGGGTGGTGGAGGTATCACACTGTTTTGTTATAGCGGCATTTTCATTGATATTTGACATTCCACACAAGAGCACATTTGAGCAGGACATTCAAAACTCTCGACAAGACTGCGAACCAGTCCTGCTTTATAATAACAATTCACTCTTCAAAATCATTTACATGCCTTTTTTACTGGCACCTTGAAGAACCATTAACATCCATGGAAACTTTTCATCACGCAGAAAGGTGGGAAAAAGTTGATCAGATTTAAAATTTTCTTTACATCAAGAAAAATTATTATTTTTTAACAAAATGAAATTCTCCAATGCAGAGTGTCACAATAGCATATTCTGTGCACATGATGATTCACAATTTAAAGCATAATCACTCAGAGTCGCATGGAATGAAAGTCGCATAATGAAAATTTAATTCCGCTCGCCACTCCACTTCTCTCATCTAACAGACATCTGATTGTGAGTCTTTGACCATTCAGAATCAACAATAAACTCAAGCAAAATACAGTCTTTTTAAACAAAAGCACAGGCCTTTATGATAAAGAGAATGGGAACTTAGGAACATCTTGTAGAGAGTTTTACTGTGCTGACTGTCGTAACTGATCTCAACAAATTGCTTGAGTGCTGAATGAATAATGACGAGACTAACACAATTTCATGGAAATTCGTAACTGGTGATTTGGTGGCCAATTTGTATGAATTCATATGATCTTGTTTGTTTTCTGTTTTCTTATTATCTGCCTATGCCAGGTGAACCTTAATGCTTAATTTTTTTTTTTTTTTTACATTATTTTACACTGTATAAATTCACCATTTTCCCATTTTTTGTCCTTTTTTGACAGTAACAACCATAATGCACAGAATCGTTTCGGATCAGTCCCATCAGACTGACACTTGATCCGTAAAAAGGAACATATGTGACTGATATGATAGAGTATCAGATCGGTGCAGTAGTGTGATTCAGTGGAACAGCTGTTCTTGTTTACTTGCTACCAATTCTTTTAACATCTTCCAAAGATGCAATATGTGCATCTCGCAACAGTTGGAAACGACAGTGATTAGTCCTTTCTAGCAAGTGCTTATTGTAACAGATTAGGAATTCATAGTTATGAAGTTAAATACCTGTAAACTAAACCCCAACAGATTGGTGCTTGGCATTTTGAGAAAGCACAGGCAGTTTTGTGTGCACTATGCTTTAGATTATCAGTGAAAGATCTGTTGACGAGCCATCTGAATCTGCTCATGACAAACTTTGCAAGAAGTGCATCTTCTATTGCTTTACATGGTCGTGTTACCTTGCATATATTCATTAAAATGACTTTTCTCTGTTATTATTTCTGTTTATACTGCGTCTTTATAAGATTTAACTAAGACAACATTATTAATAAGACATTCTGGTAATACTTTCCGTCAAAGTTTAATTACTTAATATTAGAAAAAATAAATAGTAATTAAAAAATAAATCAAATCAAATTTGTTACAGCCAATTTATTTTATTTTATTCGGATTAGATGTATTGCTTGGTTGAAACCTTACATCTTCATTTATATTTCTTTGAAAAAATCATTTTAAAGACCACATTCACTTAATATGTTATAAATGTGTAGTATTTTATATATATATATATATATATATATATATATATATATATATATATATATATATATATATATATATAAGCCAAAATGTTACTTAATATAGGTCAATGTAATTTTTTTTTTATTATAAATTTTTGGCTTTTACAAAATTGAATATATTTTTTATTTAATGTATAGTATTTTATACAAAATTAACTTGCTATTTCAACTACTTAATAAATTATTGGATGAATTATATCCATAGGTGTATATTATTTGTATAATGCACTTTAAGTGAATGACACCATCGTTCCATTTTATTTTATTTTTTAAATATTATGTACAGTCCTTACATTAAAACTGAGAAAGAAAGTAAAATAAAGAAAATAAGTGAAAATAAGAGTTAATCACATATAGCACCCATTAACAAAAGTTATGTGGAGTCACCAATGTCCCTACATGTTACTTCTTTGAACCAGACACTGCAAATAAATAATGTCATGAAAGAATCAATTCTACTTCTGCTCTTTAAACATTTCAGAAACATATAACCCACTGAAAATGAATGGACCTGAATGATCAACTGAACTCTATTAAACTCAGGCCTGACCGGCAGTTGAAGTTTTGGTGTGATAAAGTTTTACAGTATCTGCAACTCATGCTTAAGTGTTTTTTGCAAGATAAAAATTCATTTTCCCCACTTAATCTAATTTACGATGGTATCAGGTTATCAGCACTGATGCGCTTTTTAAAATTCAGAGTTGATTTCTGAGTTTCCGATGCAGTAAGCAAGTTGAAATCTTTATAGCCTTTAATGGTTTATTGTTACTTAAAGTGCTTTTTAGTTCAGAAGCCTAAAGTTTTTCTGTTCTACTATCTACTAGTATCTACTATACAGTGTTTTCAGGATGGGCATCCTATTTGTGCTGCCCACACTTATTATCTATTATTCTATGTGATCCATTGTTCATTTTGAATGATTTTTATGCTTCTTTAGCATCTTTGTGTGATTATTACTGAGCTCTTCCGCACCTTTTGAATTCTCCTGCCAATCTGAATCTCCCTGGATGCATATGATAAAGAGTTGTGCATGCTACGTTAAGAGGCAGCTTTAAACAAATTAAATTTATATGGAATACAATAATAAATGGCATGTCTTTTAACCTATAATGCTTTTGTTTGTGTATTTTTTGACTGCTATATTGTACCAGTTGTGCATAAAGCTGCATTCCAGCCACCCCTAAACAAAGCTTACAAAGAGAAACCTTTACAGTGGGTTTAGAAATACATTTTCAGACATTTGTATCGCTAAAATAACAACCCCTCAGTTCAGTCAGTAATAAATTTGTGTGCAGTATTTTGTCACACAACAGTATCAGACAGGAAATGACAATCTGGCTGTGAACATTCTTCAGACACATCAGAATGACTGACACAAATGTATTATCAAATTTGACAAATTGCTGGATATATTCTATTGACCTTTTGACCTGCTTGAAATGAGGAAGCCATTAGATTTGTCATACCCCAGGAAACATCAAGTTTGTGGTCTGTGCGCTTTTCCCTCAGCTGAGGCAGAAAAACACAAACATATATACACATGCACACTTTATCTTTATCTTGCTTCCAGAATTCAGATGTGTTTCATGTTGGTCACAAGCTACATTTTATTTATTTACATTACAATGGTAATGTATAGTGTAATTAATATTTGAAATTTAAACAAAAAAAAAAAATGTTAAAACTGCCTTTTAGTAATTAACTGTACTATCAGTTATCATAAAGTTAAAACTGTATATTTAACAAGATGTGTAAATGTAGTCAAATATTTTAAATGTCGAAAATTGTTTTACTTATAATTTACAAGTAATATCTTAATAAGACCAACATATAGGGAACCATACAGCAACCTGTGTAAAATTTGCTAAAATGCAATTGGATTATTTATCTGTCTGTCCACCATAATTTTTAAAGGGTTCAGTGTTGTTTTTAGATGTCACCATTTTAAGGAATATTTCAGTAACTTTATTTTGTTAATTTTATTTTATTGTTTCTGCAATGGTGGAAAAAAATCATGCAACAATGGGGATGCAAAAAAAAAATGTTAGAGACAATTAAACATGACTAATTACTAAATTAATTAAATAAGTTTAATAAAAAAATCGATTTTGGAATTAAGTGATGTTTCATAAACAAATTTCGGGAGGAGCATGAACGGGTAACTAACACAGCCAGCCCAATCATTAGTGATTACACAGTTTACCAACAGCTCAAGAGAAAAATGCCTCCATCCTACCTTTGTTTTTCAATATTGTTACATCATTGTACAATTTTCACTGTCGGTTACAGTCGAGAAGGTCAAGACAAGGGAGGCAGTGCGAAGTGCCAAACAGTGTGAGACAGCTTCTTGTGGATTGCTGTATGTGCTGTAGACCTGAAAACATTCCAGTCTCTTTTATCATGGACCATGGTCAGTCTGTATTTTTAGCAGTGGTGTAATGCAACAAAGTAAAAATACTTCTTTACAGTACTTAAGTATTTTTTTGGAAGTATCTGTACTTTTCTTGAGTTTTTATATTTCAGGCAACTTTTACTTTTACTCCACTAAACGCTTACACTTATATTCTAAACTCCGATAAATTTCCCCATAGTACAATAATTTTCCACTCAAGTCGAGTCAGGGGTGTGCGATAGATACAGCATCATCTGCAATAATATGTTAAGTGTTGTTTTCTAATGATATGCAATCTGACATTATTGATTCGGCTATATCACCAATTCACACAGAGAGTGAACGCACATTGATTTATTAGCCTATTAAAACTCAATATTCCAGGCATTCTAAATTGTGGATGGCAAAAAATGCTTCTGTATGCTTTTGATATTTATATATTTTCATGTAGGCCTAGTTAACTTAATCTATATCACGAAAAGAGTCTCGCGTCACTGAGCGATGGATCGGTGTTTACTTATTGAATGATTTTTTTTTTTTTAACAAATCTGTTGGATAAATGATTTAGTTATTCACTCATTAACATGGTCAAATGCTTTGTTTCTGAATGAATCAGCTGTTTGAATGAATCGGTTGAATTATTCACTTACTGTCACCTACTGGTGGTTTTAATTTCACATTTTGACTTTTTTTTCATGTTTTAAATTATTTCTAATGTCAAAATTCAACGTTTTATGTTAAAAACAGAGCATTAGCCTTTTTTATACATCTGTATCTGCAGTTTAAATGAATCCATGTCCCCTCTGAGATACATAAACTGTAACTACATGCTATTTCAGATGCAGATTCCAGAAATTATTTCTTATGTTGGAATGAAAGACACTAAGTACTGGATTAAGTGCTACTTATTCTTGCCCAAAATTACAAAATGGAAGAAATAGTAAAACTGAACACAATCTTGCTACTGTGTATGAACATTTATATACCTTTACTTTCAATACTTATGTACGTTAAAAATTGTATATATATATATATATATATATATATATATATATATATATATATATATATATATATATATACTTTTCGTACTTAAGTACAATAAATTTCACAAACTTTAATACTTTTACTCAATTAATATTCTAAACGGTGGCATAAACTTCTACCAAAGTCATTTTCTGGTGAGATATCTGTACTTTTACTTGAGTATGACTTTCAGGTACTAACACACCACTGATTTTTATGGTAGTGTGCAAGTGTTTTCTACACATTTCCCCTTGTGAACATGGATACTGATGTCCATATAGTCAGGAGAATGAGGACTTGCATGCGTAAGACCAACAGAAGCAAGCATGGCGGTCATGCTTAGCGTGCTAAACAGAGAGGGCCTGTCATCTATCCTTTCCGCTTCCTCCACACTCAACCCCCACCTGCCTCGATCCCACCCATGCTCTTTGTTCCTGTGCAGCACATCCTGTGTCTTCAGATGCTAGGGACTGGAGCCTGGGATAAAGAGGATGCAGTTGAACACAGATTTAACCTGTTCATAGACACAGTGGAAATGTGGAATGCATTTAGCAGATAAACATAAAGCTTGAGACTGAACTTTAAGCCAATTATTTAAATAATGGTCTTAGTTGTGAAAAATACAATCCACTCTACGAGTTGAACTGATATATTTTTGATTCAAGGAGATTAATACTCTACTAATAGGACCGACACAGGACTTCTTAACAAGCTTAACCAACAATCTTCCATTGTTTGTCAGCTTTACCAGCTAAGTTTTGCAGGTTATCTGTATTAAAGTTATACCCCTGTATTAACTATGATAAACATATTGTCTGCCCAGATCCAGCCCAGATGCGGTATGGTGATTTGGCTCACTTGTAGAGTGGCATGATGGCACTTTGGAAGACTGTTGATGTTTGCTAGATTTGGCCATCACAGAAAAAAAGAAGACAACTGAAAAAATAGACAAACAAAAACTCAAGAACTACTGACTTAAGCTACAGCCTTAAATGAATCCAGCTGAAGATAAAATACATAAAATCTCTGAAGATCTCAGCAGAGGATAATTAAACAACTCCACAAACAGCTTTACCATCTTCACTTTTTACTAACCAGACTGACTTTATTTCTGATAGAGGTCTACAGAAGTTCTTATTGAGATTTAACAGGGTTTAAATCTAATGTTTGTTTAATTTTAAGTCACCATAATGGTGAATAGTGTTTCCATAAGTTGTTCTCTTAACTCTTATTATTAATCACTTGCCATTTATGATGATTTTACACACTTGCAATACATGATAGTTTGCTGTTGATAGTTTCACAATTACTGTGTTCTGGTCTGATTTATTGAAGTTATTTGAATTCCCAAGTGATTAATGCTTTCACGTTACATACCCTGTTGCTACTGCAATTTGAGTTGCAACATCAGCTTGAAGAAATATTAAGAAAAGTGAGCAGCTCTTACACACACAGATATCAGCAATCAGCACTTGAATCTCAGCAATGGTGACAAAATATTCAACTGATCGGATCAATTATGGACACCAGGAAAAGCTTCTAAAAGACAGCAAAAAAAAAAAAAAAAAAAACATGAACCGAAGTTAGAATAAAAAATTATTTCAATTCAACTGCATAATTTATTCATGTTGTGTTGCATGCTGGGAGTTTTGTACTATGGTACCCAGCTTACATTGCAACATTACACTTTTTCTTGTCACCATTGTTGAGGGTCACGTGTGTCGATTTATGATGACTTCGTGTGTTAGTTTAATATTTGTGTTTGTTTTTTTTCTTCTCTAAATATTTAACTGGTTCTGTAATACTTTTGATCTCATACTGTAGTTTTATACAGCAAATGTATTATTGGCATGATGCAATTGTTAGAATCAAATGTTAGTCAATCAAATGTTTAATTATGATGAGCCATCAATAGCTGACTATCATCACCTGATCCATTTTTTTAAGAGTATACTAATGCATTTTTTAAATTTGAAGTTGAATAAATCAGTAATAATTTTGTTAATATACAATAAACCTGTGTATGTCCTCTAGAAATCATTGTGAATCCCACATGGTGAACCCCAGGTAGGAATGATGTTTTTTTTTTTTTTTTTTTTCATATTCATTAAGATAGTACTTTTTTTTAAGTTAACCTTGATAGGTCATATTATACTAAGATCCTAATGATGTGTTACCAGCTAGTGGCCAGTGTTGGAGTGACCAGGATAGCTTATTTACAGTCCTTACATTAAAACTGAGAAAGAAATAAAAAGAAAGAAAATAAGTTAATCACATACTATGTACAAATGGAAGACCCATGCACCCATTAACAAAAGATATGTGGAGTCACCACTGTCCCTATATGTCACTTCTTTGACCATTAGAACCAGACACTGCAAACGAATCTTCATGAAAAAAATAAATTCTAATTCTGCTCTTTAAATGTTTCAGTTTTAATTTGCTGAAAATTAATGGACTTAAATTCATGTTTAGCCCTCTTTAACTTTTGAACTGACACCCTATTAAACTAAGCCTGTTCTCATTTTGTCTTGTTTGTTACTATAAATGTGTTTGATAAGCACAACAGCCAGTGAAGACAAACTAATTGTATTAAGAGTTATGAGCACAATTAATGAAAACACTAATCGCCATTATGGTGACTTCAAATGAAACAAATGTTAGATTTAAACACCTTTTAATTCTCAATAACAAAATCTGTAGAACTCTAACAGAAATAAAGTCAGTCTGGTTAGTTATATGTGAAGCTGGTGATGCTGTTTAATCCTCCTCTGCTGAGATTTTCAGAGATTTACTGTATTTAATCTTCAGATGAATTCATCTAGGGCTGTGGCTTAAATCAGCTGTAGTTTTTGAGTTTCTGTTTGTCTCTTTTTTGTCTCCTGTTCTCTTCTTTTCTTCAGTGATTTTGCTTGGTAACAAACTTAGACAAGCTGAGAGGACCTTATAAATAATACATGAATTTGTTTTTGCTCAGAAAACGTCCAGTGTGGTTTATTTCCTTGCTCTTGGCTGATATGTGGCATTGCTATGGTTTGCTTTTGGCCCAGATCTGGCAAACAGGAGTGGTCTGTCCAAGTGCCATCTTTTTACTTTAAATGTGGACCAGATCATCATTCCATCATGTGCCTATTTATATGTTGCTATCTGGGAAGCAAGAGCAAAGAAATCTCTATATTAGGCTAGCAATTCTCACTATTACCTAACTATTAACTATGACCTTTGCCTCAATAAACTCCAAATTCTCTTACTGCTCAGTAAAGTATTTGAGGTAAGATTAAGGGATCTAAAATATGTTCATGCAGAATAGGGCATTAATAAATGCTTTAAAAGTACTAATTAACAGCATATATGCTAGAAATATGCATGCTACTAAGCTGAGTTAATAGTAAAAATTTGTCTCTAAATTAAATTACCTATGCACTTTTTTTCAGGCTTGGTATATCATAACAAGACCACCCAGCTAGATTTTTTTTGTTCTAAAAATATTCTAATAACATTACCATTGTTCTAACAAAGTTTTTAGCAGGTAGTTTTATTTTTGTTCCCAGAACATTCTCTCAAAAGATAGGATAACGTTCTTTAAAAATATTCTAAAAATGTTTACTAATAACATTCTTATAACATTATCCCCTAAAATTCTAATTAAGATTTAAGCAGAGGTTTAGATGTTGATTTTTGTTTCAAAGTAATAGTTTGGTCTGATGTCACCATAATGGTGGTAAGTGTTGGCTTTAGTTGTGCAATTTGCCACTTGACTTATCAGTGTTGTTCTTTAACTGCTATAATCTTTATTATGGCAAAAACAGCAAAAGGACATGTGCATGATTCTGATTGTTTGCTGAATAATTAAGACATCACCACATGTGTGGTCTGGTTACATGGTTTCAATCAATCGAATGTATGGTGATAGTTGAGTATTACTTATTAAAGTGACTCAATGGGTTAACAGCCTGAGACCCAGCTGAATATAATGCATTTAATTTCAAGAATTCAAAAAAAAAAATATTTGTCACACAAACATCAATATTCAGTGTGACTCTCAACAATGGTGACATGCTTCATGCAGCAATGTATTTTGGGTATGTTATACAAAACTCATCCATGGCAAACAGAATGCATGAAGCATGTCACCAATGTTGAAATTCATACACTAATTCTTGAGGTTTAGTGTTACAGAGAGGTTCATGAACAAAGTAACTTAAAAAGAATAGACAAAAATATATATGGTATAAATCTGCAGGATCCTATGCATTGCAGCACATTTGCTATAGTCACTAATAGTAAAGTAATAGCATAGACTAGTCTCAAGATAAAACCAGTTGAACAGATCATTACATGATGACATTTTAAACATCAGCATGTCACCTGATGATTTGTTTAATGATAATAAATATTGTTAAAGCAGTTAAACAGAAAGTAACACTGAAAAGAGTCATACTGTCTAAGTACTGATTATTTTCAATAAACCATCAGCACCTCTGTTAATCTCTATAAGAACTTTTTTACATTTATGACAGAAATAAAGTCAATCTTGTTTATAATAAGTGAAATTGGTAATACTGTTTTTGGAGTTATTTACGCTGGAGTTTGACAAAGGTTGGGTTTTCACTTTCAACCAACATTTGACTTCTGAGCCCCATCTAGTGTGATGGGAGGCTTTATAAGAACTAAAATAAAACTTGCCGCTGAAAACATTCCTAGAACATGAAAAATTTCTAGCTGGGCAGTCTCCTGACTGTAGCTATCCAACTTATTTTTAATGTGTGTTATGTGTTGCTTGAATGTTTAAGGGTTTCAGGTGTTATTCACACAAAAACTATTATGTATGCTAATTGCAAAATGATATTTCTTATTAAATACATTTATTATTTAAATCACTGGTTTTGTAGCACAAATAGTTTTACAGTTTACTGCACATAGTTTTTGTTCTTGTTACTCATAGCAACTAATCAGCTGAATTTTCAGGAGCCAATTACTCCAGTCTTCAGTGTCAAATCAAATTTCAGAAATAATTTTAATATGCTGATTTAGTATGTTGGGACACACCTGTTTCTTATTGAATTCAGCTGTTTTAATTAGACCCATTGCCACAGGTATAAAAACTAAGCACCTAGCCATGCGATCTGTATTAACAAATATTTGTGAAAAAATGGGTCATTCTGAAGAACTCCGTAAACTCAAATGTGGTAATATAACAGGATGCCTCCATTACAGTAAGTTATTTCATGGAATTTCATTCCTGCTAGATATTCCACAGTCAACTGTAAGTGGTACTATTGGTAACTAAAAGTGTTTAGTGACAGCACCAAATCGAAGCCACAAAGCGTTTGCTGATTCAATACAGTAGATGAAGAGTTCCAAATTTTCCCTGCCATATATATCCACACAAAAACTGTGCAGAGGAAGCTTAATGGAATTAGTTGCAGTGGCTGAGCAGCAGTATGCAAGCCTCACATCACCAAATACAATGCTAATCACTGCATGATTTTAGCCCCGATTTTCACTGCTGACAGTTTTGTGGAAATAGCAGGCAAATCTTGACCTGTCAGCAATTTGAAGTCATACAACGTGAAATGTATTTTGTTTTGAAATGACATCGGCAAGGACCTACAGCCAATGAGAGAGCATGACAAAGGTGAGGGAAAGTTCAGTGGGAGCCAGGACATGTAATCTGTCTGCACCCGGACATCAGCAAGAAACCATTCCCTTCTTTTTCTTTCTTTAATTATTTACAATTGTTTTTTAAATTCACAAGGTCACATATAATAAACAGTACAGGTTATGCATATTTGGCATGCTTTCTAAGTGAAGAGAAATTCGTCTAAGGGCTAATTTTGGCCTGAAAACCCAGAGTACCCCAAAAAAGCAACAGAGAAAAAGGACAGCCGCCTAATGAATACCCCCCTGCCAAAAAGGTGGGAAGATGGGCCCCACTAGATGACAGATGAGGAGCAGCTTGATTTGAGAGGGATTAGTAGGGCTCACACCGGTTCTTTTTGAGAGCAGCTCACAGCGCGGGATGGTTGAGCCCTACTGGTTGATGACAGTGTGGACGAGGCTCGAATCGACTGATTGGGAAGATCCACGTAGCTTCAACGGGAGCAACTCACGGCATCAGATGGTATGAAAGTTGTACAGCCAAGAGGCGCTCACAGCATCCAACGGAAGTTCAACACTCACAGCATCGGACGTGTAAGCCTCACTAGGAGATGGACAGAACAGCCATAGTTTTCCTGACTGGGAGGCTTTCGCAGCATCCGAAGGAAGTTCAGTAATCACGGCATCAGACGGGTAGGCCTCACCAGTAGACGGATGGACAAGCCAAGGTTGTGCAACTGGAAGGCACTCTCAGCATCCAACAGGAGT
Organism: Carassius gibelio; assembly: GCF_023724105.1. NCBI lineage: Eukaryota > Metazoa > Chordata > Actinopteri > Cypriniformes > Cyprinidae > Carassius > Carassius gibelio. The sequence continues at coordinate 26,112,073 of NC_068410.1, read as the reverse complement.
TCAATACTCACAAACAAACAATTTGAATTGTCTAGAAGAGTAGATGCTACAAATTATTTAGCATAATTGTTTGACAAATACAGTAAGCTGCTTCTGATAACACATCAGAAAATCTTGGTGCTGCTTTGCATCTAAAAGTTAATCATATGACAAAATATAATTATTTTAGCCATCATACTCCAAATAAGTGCCATAAATCTGGATGGAGAGGCAAAGCTTTGAAAGTGGAGGCTAAGACCCATGATTTTATCATATTTATTGTATGATCAATGTCCTACTACTGAGAGGATTTATCAAGAGGAATCAGGGTGTTTATGCTTGAAAAAAAGGGAGTTATGAGGAGGTGACAGATCGATTAAAATGCGTTTTTTACCCAATAATTTCCTAGTAGTCACTCCAGTGGGCTGATGTGAAAACTGAGAAGGCGGAGCATCGAAAGGCCTGATCATGAACCCTCGTATAATTCACGCCGCCAATGGGGGAAAAGCTGAACAGATTATTTATGTGAAACGGCTGAACGTAATGGAAAAAATGGCAACCTTTGATTTCCAAATTCAAGGATTTACAATTGCTGTAGCATTTGTCGTAAAGAAGTGGACAAAAAACAAAGACTAAGTGGACATTTGAATTGATTGTGGTTTAGCCAAAGAAGGATTAGATTGCACAGTGACATGTAAAATGATCGTTGGGCCATTGGTGCCCTCTGTAGGTTTTTTATATAATGCGTAATGTACATTATATTGTTTATATTACATTAAGTTTTGTTCCACAGAACCATATTGCTACTTGCATTTGATACTTTATTTGAACCAATTATTATGGCCTCATTGCTATTCTATATGTATTTTAGGTCATTTTAAAGGCTATTGTTTGATTAACCCTATTTTTACTACCATAAAAATTAATTATAATTATCTGATTAATTATCAGAAAAATCATCCGAAACTCTGTTACCAAATTAATCGTTAGCGACGGGCCTAAGCTAATGGGTCTATGTCCTCACCTGCCAGGATCTGTGCTCAGATGTTGCGAGCAACTGGAAGTGGCACCGAGGCAACAGCATTTGTTTAGATGGGCAGTGATGTTGCAATGAAAAGATAATATTGTGATTTTAAATGAACCAAAGAGCTTTGAGGGAGAGGAGGAGGGGCTGTGATTGTCAGGAGAGGCAGCCTCATGCTTAATATCTGCCTCTGGGGCTTGAGGTGGGAAACTGTGAGAAGCATTAGATAAAAAATGGTGGAAAAGAAAGAGATGTGATGGTCTGTGTTGCGAACAGAGGCAGCCTATCACTAGTGTCAGCCACCGGAAGGCCACTGAAAAGGACAAAGGGGTAATTAGTAGTGGAAGATGTGTGGGCCTGTGTTTTAAGCGGAGGCAGCCTCACGGTTTCTTCGCCTGCTGTAACTGTAGGCCACAGGACAGGAGTCCTAAAGAACCTATGTAGCCTGCACTACTAGAGTAGGGCAGCCTCACACTAATGTTTGCTACAGGTGCTGGAGGGTACTACAAAGAAAAATGGTTATTAGTGGCATGAGGGAGTGGAAGAGATGTGCGAGCTTGTGTTGCAAACGGAGGCAGCCTCACGTTTTCTTCAGCTGCTATAGCTGTAGCCCACAGTAAGGGGGTGGGGTTTGTGACGTCCTATAGTCCGTGTACAGTGTTGCCAACTTTGTGACTTTGTCGCTAGATTTGGTGACTTATTAGACCCCCAGGCGACTTTTTTCCAAAAATGCATTTTGCTAAAAATCTAGTGACTTCTTGGACAAACTTTAGCGAGTCTCTGTGACTTGCTGGTACTGCTGCATGAGCGCAAGGTCTTGATTTCCCAGTGTGCACACCTCTCTCTCTCTCTGCATCTGCTCTGTTCAGCAGAAACAGTAAATTATGTAAATTTAAATCTGGTTTTAGATACTTTCTATTGAAGAAGTAAGCACAATGCCTGTATAGCCTACACTGCTAGCGGAGGCAGGTTTGTGACACTTGACAGGAAATGCTGAAATGCCTAGATAGCCTGCGGTGTTGCCAGTTTAGCAATTCTGTTGCCAGATTTAGCAACTTCTTGGATTACCCTAGCAACTTGTTTTCCAAAGCATATAGCAACAAATTTAGCTATTTAAAAATGTATGCCACAACATCTCTCACTGTTTACACTCCGATCAATGCATGTAAACAAACAAACAGTGCAATTCTACATTTATTTACATATTTGTTACCTTACCTTAGGTTTTATTCTTCTGTTAAATTCCATATAATGGCACACGCAGCACCTAAGCATCGCGTCTGCCACAACTTTTTTTTTTCAAGCGGTTACGGGTAATGTGGCTGTCGCACATAGCGGTTGCAGTTGCACGTAGCCGTGACAGGTTGAGTAGCAGGTGCACTTGGTGTTGGCAGGTCGAGTGGCAAGTATATTTGGCGTTGGCAGGTCGAGTGGCAGCTGCCACAGGCAGGCGCACATAGCGGTAGCAGGGTTAGTGACAGGCATATTTGGTGGTGACAGGTCTGGTTCCAGGCACATTTGGCGGTAGCAGGTTGAGTGGCAGCTGCAACCTGCAACGCAAATATTTTTATTATAAATTAATAATATAAATTAAGCAGCTTTTGCCTCAGGCTTTAATTTGATTCACTTTCCGATCGGGGGAATTGTTGGCATGGTTGAATGATACGTGGATGCTGGGGAAGTTTGGAAGTGACTCCAGAGGAGGCAAGGTTAAGCCGCGGCATCATGGAGAGTTAATTATCTGAACGTGCTCCTCCCGAATTTCAATAGTGTACAGACAAAATGGATTGCAAGCTTTTTGTTGGCTACTGCTTTTGACAGGAATAAATCCATTGTTTCATGTATTCCATGCGTTATTTTCCATATCAATTCTCTGTGTTTGGATGTGAAACGGTTTGCAGACAAGTATTTTGTCTGTGATTTCTTCCTATTGAAAATTTATGTAATGTGTGATCCACTGTTGCTGATCCAAAGAACCATGCAGTGTGAGAACAGCAGTGATGCGATGACTTTGAAAATAGTAAATTCAAGTCGTCACGTTTATTTATATATCACTTTAAACAAAAAAGATTGTGTCAAAGCAACTGAACAACATTAATTAGGAAAACAGTTTCAATAATGCAAAATGACAGTTAAAGGAAGTTCATCATTGAATTCAGTGATGTCTAAATTCATCTCAGTTCAGTTTAAATAGTATCTGTGCAATCATTTGCAATCAAGTCAACGACATCACTGTAACTTAAGTAACCTCAACTAAGCAAGCCAGAGCCAACAGTGGCAAGGAACCAAAATTCCATCTGTGATAGAATGGAAAAAAATCCTTGGGAGAAACCAGGCTCAGTTGGGGGGCCAGTTCTCCTCTGACCAGACGAAACCAGCAGTACAGTTCCAGGCTGCAGCAAAGTCAGATTGTGCAGAAGATTCATATGTTTCCTGTGGTCTTGTCCTGGCGGTGGTCTGAGACGAGGTCTTTACAGGGGATCTGGCACTGATCCACCATCTGGGCTGGATACGTACTAGATCCAGGTGACTGCAGTGACCCTCTGATCTGGATACACACTGGATCTTTTGGCTATGGTGACCTCAGAATAAGAGAGAAACAGACTAATATTAGCGTAGATGCCATTCTTCTAACGATGTAGGAAGTACACTGGGTGTTATGGGAAGTGTTCCCAGTTCTGGTTTATCTAATTAATGCAGCCTAAAAACCCTTTAATGGATTTGGATATTAGAAGTGTTTTATTGTGTTATGTGTAAGGCAGGTTAAATAGATAGGTCTTTAATCTAGATTTAAACTGCAAGAGTGTGTCTGCCTCCCGGACAATTTTAAGTAGGTTATACCAGAGTTTAGATGCTAAATAGGAAAATGATCTGCCGCCTGCAGTTGATTTTGATATTCTAGGTATTATCAAATTGCGTTTGATAATTGAAATTGAGTTTTGGGAACGCAGCGGACATTAAGGACTATAATATAACAGGAGCTCATTCAAATACTGATGTTCTAAACCATTCAGGGCTATATAAGTAAATAAGCAATATTTTAAAATCTATACGATGTTTAATGGGGAGCCAGTGCAGTGTTGACAGGACCGGGCTAATATGGTCATACTTCCTGGTTCTAGTAAGAACTCTTGCTGCTGCATTTTGGACTAGCTGTAGTTTGTTTACTAAGCGTGCAGAACAACCACCCAATAAAGCATTACAATAATCTAACCTTGAAGTCATAAATGCATGGATTAACATTTCTGCATTTGACATTGAGAGCATAGGCCATAATTTAGATATATTTTTGAGATGGAAAAATGCAGTTTTACAAATGAAAGCTAACACCTTGTTCCACACACCTCTTTAATGTTATTTTTTGTGATCTCTGACTGGCGAAGTCGAACATCATTAGCACTGGCGTGAATAACAATATTACTGTATTTACATTTGTATTAATCTCGGGCTGGCAATACGACGACTGAGGTGACCTTGAGCGGCACCGAACCCCCAACTGCTCCTCGGGCTGCAGCTTAAATGGCTGCCCACTGCTCCGGGTGTGTGTTCACAGCTGTGTTTGGATTAAGTGCAGTGCACGAATTCTGAGTGTGGGTCACCATACTTGGCTGTATGTCACTTCACTTTCACTTTTTATTTTCACGTTCCATACAATAGAATCGCCAATAACTACAGCACTTTCATCAGGTTTCTCACTGGGTGCATTAGTACTGAGTGGGGAGAACCTGTTTAATATTTTGATCGGAACGGAAGAGCGGTGTTTTGTCCTGCGACTATGCTGTATCACAGTCACCCAGTTACCCTGCTGCAGAGGCACTGTTACCGGAACCGGACAATGTACTGCTAGATGCATCCAAAGCCGTATCTAGAGCCCTAACATTCTTTTACTGTCCTCAATTAAAGTTTGGATGAATGTCTCTAAGTATTTCCCTGCATTTATCACATGTGAATTCTTCGTTGCCGACAGAGAGAGATAAACTATACATGTGGCAAGCAGTGCAAATAACAATAGCAGGAGAAGCCATTACTCGCCGTGCTTGGTGAAAAATTCTTACCACAGTTGCTTGATGAACTTGTGAAAAACTGGAGTGAGAGAGTAGCGTGCGAGGGGTGAGAGGAGAAAAGAAAAAAGAAAACAGCAATGGGCATGAATGGAAACGCTAATGACAAGCTAACGAATGCTAACACAATGCAGGTGCGCTGGACTTGCGGATTTAGGATAAACTCATACGATCAAATTTATCAGATTAGATTGATAGATAATATCAGAAATATATTGGGAATCAAGTTACATTTTATCACTTTAAACAACAGTGATAGTAAGATAGTAAGCAGGAATAACACTGTCCAATTGTAAAGTGTGAGCTCAGCATTACCTTGAAGTGTCTAGTCTGTCTGAAGACCTTGATTAGCTGGTTCAGATCTGTTTAATAAAAGTTGGGTAAGTAAAAGTAAACTCTGCAGGATAGTGGCCTTCTAGGAACAGGTTTGGATACCCTTGATATAGTTTATATAAATTTTCATCAAATGAACACCTTGTAAACTGGCAAATACTTCCCCCTCAAAAGTTTTTATTTTGTCAACCCAGTATTTTGTTTCTTAGGCTGAGTGATGAGCAAGATGGACAATTTTTAGAGAACAAGCTTAAATGACAGTATGCTCCTCATATAATGCTATTGTATGGCTTCAGAAAGCTTAAGTTAAAAGAGCTACTTTTATGATAAATTCAACATAATTTTTATCAATTTATAACATCCATCCCTGTTCACTCTCATGAGGAAAAAACTGGTAACACTCTCCATTTGTGTTCAACTAATGAAAGTCAGTTTTGAAACGATGACAAATGATGACAACTGGTTTAACTATTACCTTTGGAATAATTTTATAAACATAATAATTTTTATAAAAACAGCATATCATTTTTCAGAATGTGCTACCCTCACAAAAAAAACACATTAACTAATTTAGTCTGAACAAGGTCTAAATAACTTATTTAACTAAACCGGTAGCCAGTCCTGCTGCTTTAGCTTAAGAGTACAGTAAAGATTGCATATACTCTTGCATGCACCATATTTAAAAATTCATACATACACTTTGAAATCACTTACTGTATGTTTCCTGGCTATTAAAACTTGGAGTGAGAAAGCACATTATGGGCTGAAAGCTTCCTGGTGCCTCTCAAGTTTAATTTCATGAAGCCTTTGTCTGTGACATGTTTATGTTAACACATAATCTAATGCTTTCAGGGAACGCCAGGTGACTATGTATGGCCAAATCAGCCATTGTAGAGCTTTGGTGGGTATGGAATTGAATACAGCTTTCTATAAATTAACATTTAGGTTACACATTGCTGATGTTTTAACATGAATAAGCTTAAAATAATATTAAGGTAATCACAAATCTGAGAACCTTTGCCATCACGGGAGAAGAGTCTAATCTGGATTTTTTGAGTGAGGCTAAATATAGGTCAGAGAAACTTGTGCCAGTATTTGTTTATTTAATCTGAAAAAAGATTGAATTCTTATGAGTTCATGAGGTGTGGTCTACTGTGCAGTGTTTCGGTGACCCAGAATATTGACATACTGTAAATCATTTTGTAATTGCCAGAATCTGCATCATGTCGTTGTAGGGAGCATCTTCAGAAGCTGTCACCATTGCCAGACCACCACATTTGGTGTGGTGTCATGTCACATTTCACCAACATTTACAGTACTATTAATATGAAATGTATAGTAATATAAATAAATGTTAAGTAATAAAACTTTAAAGATTCAATTAAAATGTTTTATTTTTTATTAATAATTATATATATATATATATATATATATATATATATATATATATATATATATATATATATATATATATATATATATATATATATATATATATATATGTTAGTATTGTCTTCTTTCCAAGGCTGCATTTGTTTGATTAGAATTACTGTAAAATAGTATTATCATTACAATTTAAAATGATACAATAAAATACAATAAAGTATTTAGTGTTATATGATCCATCATTCTAATATTCTGATTTGATGCTCAAGAAAACAAAATTAGACTAATATTTTTTAATAATAAACTTAGTAATGCTTAATATATTTTATTGTGTGTGGAAATTGTAATGCATTTTTAATACATAAAAGTATAAATGTCTTGTTTAACATATTTGAACCTGGTAAAGTCTTTTCCAGTGAGATTTTCAAAGATTTATCAGCTAACTTGAATGGGCGGAATGACAGACAGGCAGAGAGAATTCTATAAACTAGGGATATTTTATTCATGATATTCCAGAAATAAGGCTAAGAGCACCTTATATATTAAAAAGTTAATATTGTCCTTGGCTTCCTAAGACTAAAGGTCACCTTATGTCAGTAGCAACAGTTTGTCAACTATAATTAAGTTATTTTTAGGCTGACTCACCCAAACACAGTGAATTTATGGCATTATGTAAACATTGTTCATTTAGCAATTCCACTTGGTGAAGAAATCACCAAAAAATAAATGATAAACTTCTCCTTTAATTAATTACATCTTGATTATTTTAAAAAAATCACTGTGGTTGGCTCTAAAATTCAGTCATACATTTTTTTGTTACTAAAAAAATTGTTTGTCTCTGTGGTAATTTTCATGTCAAGCACACATTTTCATAAACACATTATTACAGGACATGAATGCTGAGAACCAAATTTCCGCCCAGATGACTCACGGTTTTATGGCATGAGAGCGTTATGTGCTCAGCTAATATAATTAATTTTTAATTCCTTCCTGGCTCAATTTGTGGAAGCAGCCAGTACACATTAAAAAGAATCTCAAAAAATTAATAAATCATGTAAACATCATACATGTATAATTGATGTTCTAGAAGTACGGATATATTGATCATGTGACGATATCAACATTATAGCATTAAATATATTAAGTAATTAATGTGTCAAAATGACATATGGGTTATGAAATTGATATGAAATGCACTGTCAGGTGTATATAAACGTTCTCTGAACAAATATTATAATACGATACTCTTTATAATAAAGAAAATGTATATTTTTTTAAGTAATGGTACATTTTGGATAACTATCCTTTCCAATTTCTGGACTTAAACTCTCTACTTAGAGCCTAAGAAGCTGAATCAGGTGTTTTATTAGGTAGATAAAGAAGTCTGACAAAGTAAAGTGAACCCCTGTTAGATAAGCAAATTTCGGTAGCACTTTATTTTACAGTCCCGCACCTTCAATGAATGGCCTAATTTAGAACTATTTTCATATATAGGGTGCACTGGATTATAAAGCGCATAGAATAGAAGATACTGCAGTCAAACGTTTGACTGGGTTTGCGTTATGCATCAACTTGATTGAGCTGTGGTGAAGGGAATGTCAACAAAACAGTCAGATAAAGACACCTTGAGTGCCTTGATCCATATATAAGGCGTTCCGGATTATAAGGCGCACTGTCATTTTTTGAGAAAATTAAAGGCTTTTAAGTCCACCTTATAGTGCAGAAAATACGGTAATAATGTAGAATCTACCATTTTGTCCAACAAACAAATCAGACAGCAAGGTAAATTAACATTGGCGGACTTAAACTTGAAAAATGTTGTGTATTGACATCATTCCGTGGTTGAAATACCTTCTGATGCTCATTCATGTTTATTTCATGCTTTAAGTAAATATGAAAAGATGATAGTTTATGTGCCACTTGAACTGAGGCGCTACAGTGATTAGGTAAACAATATTGATTGTTTGAATTTCTTACAAATTACCAAATTTGAAAGTTAAGACGCGAAGTAACCTGCTATGTCTTCTCTGTTGGCATGTTGTCAGATTCCTCTCTTTTCTCTGCGATGTGTTTTTCGCAGCGTGAGAACATGATGTGTGGGGCGTTAGAGCGGCATGGCTTGTCGGACGTTGCAACAGTAACTAAATAAGTCTTTGCGAAGGGTCAATAGGGAAGGAAAGACAATCGCAACTTCTCTTTTATAACATTTAGCGGTCCACCTGGAAACAGTGCCATTGTGATACTAAATTCCCTCATGGCAGAAGAACGTCATATTTACAACTGTGAGAATGAGTTTTTGTCAGGATTAGCTAAATGTCATCAGTATGAAGGTCTTGGCTATGCAACACTAGTTTCTTTCTTCTGTTGAACATAAAAGACATCAGTGGGACCAGAAACTTTTTGGTTACCCACATTCTTCAAAATATCCTTTATGTTCAGCAGAGGAAAGAAGCTTATACAGGTTTGGAACAACTTGAGGGTGACTTAATGATGACAGAATTTTACTTTCGTGTGTTAAAGCCATTGCAAGATTGGGAAACTGTGAACATTGTCTGTGAAATACCCATATTTTTTTTAAGCGACCAGGTTAGTCCTACAAATCAACGCCGACTCAACCACTGGTGTGATTTGAGGAAAGGGTATCTGTTCGTTCGATCAGTGGTTGATGGAGTGGTGCGTATTCGGGAGAGTTTTTGCTGTTTCATTCGGTGGCACAGAAATTACATACTGCTTTATTTTGATGCTGTCACCTTTGATTATTATAATTATTATTATATATTTATTTATTATTAATAAAGACCTTTTGTAAATGTTCAGACTATTATGATCAGTTTAGTTTAGAAAGAGGACAGAACAGAATGAAGAATCTCTAGTTATAATCACATTTAGTTTTATCTCACATCCTGCCCTTTCCTCTTCATGAATATTTTGTTACTGAAAAGCCTTGCATTTTCCCATTGATCATTTCCTCATTATTTCTGCCAGGAAATCTTGGTACAAAAAGGCTGAATATTTTTCACTGTAATTGCTGTAAATGATCTAAATCACTGTCTGTCATTATTGGGCTGTCAGTTCCTGAGCTAAGGGACTGTAATAAGAGGCTCCACTGTGTGAGCCATTTATTTAGCTGAAGATAATTTGACTCTGGAGATTCCAGCGAGGCCAGCTGAACGGTTGCTTCTCTTCCCAGGTGTTTGCATACGCACAGCATGTGCAGGAGCACTGTAGCTGCCAATCAGCTCTTTTCCAAAAGACATTGGGTAGTGAGGCATGACTTTTTGGCTCTTGACTAACATTCCCAGCTGGTGACTGAAGAGGAACACTTAGGTTTCAAGATGAATCTGCAGATTCAACTGACAGACTGGATTTCTGTTTGTCAGATTTTTCAAACCAAAAGGGCATTAGTTCCCTCAAACAAATAAACCAACAAATGAAAAAGTATCTATATGTGAAAAGATTGTCTATCAATCATTATAGCAACCAGCCTAATGTTAAAAAACTTTAGATTTTACTTGATAATTGTAAAGAGTTTTTATTAGTAACTCACAGAAGGCTAAAAACTATAGTGAATAATGTTTTTTACAATAATTTAGCTATAAGCTGCTGCAGGTGCGAAATTGATATTAGTAGTAGTAATATGAATATTTAAGTACTGTAATGAGATTAATTACTTATGGTTATCATAGCAGACCCATATAAAGTTATACTTATTACAGGGACTACAATTTCTTTCAATAACACTTTATTTGAAGGTCCAGTTCTCACTATTAACAAACCATTAACTATGACTTTTGCCTCAATAAACTCCTAATTTGCGTCTTATTAATAATTCTGTCATGACAATTCTTGGAGTGAATTGCATGGTAATGTACATGACAATGTTAAAGGGTTAGTTCACCCGAAAATGAAGATTAGGCTTTGTTTTACTCTCTCCTGAGTCATTCTAGGTGTATATGACTTTCATCTTTCAGACGAATCCAGTCGGAGTTGTATAAAAAAAAATTGTCTTTGATCTTTCAAGCTGTCTCATGGTTCTCAACTGGTATTGCATTCCTCTAGTCCAAATGATGTCAAATAGAAAGTGCCCTTCCATGAATAAAAGTGTCTCACGTGGCTCCGTGGGTGAACACAGACCTCCTGTAGTGAATTGATGCATTTTTTCTAAGAAAAATATCCATATTCAAAACGTAATAATCACTTTAATCTAGCTTGCACTCACTGTTGTAAACTAAGCAGTTCCGGGGGTTATGACATATGAGGTCAGCGTTGCTCATCTGCTGCTCAGAAGTGACGCAGGTGGAAATGCAGTGAAGAGATCAATACAAAACAACGGTCAGTAATTAGAAGTACAAAACGAGGATCTGTAATGAAGAATGTTGTTGTTTTTTATAAAACTAACCAGCACATGCGCAACGCTGACTTCCATACGTCATGCTGCTTGAACTGATTAGTTAGACCATACATGTAGAATGTGCTTTATAAGTACTAATAAACAGCCAATATTTTAATACTAGTCATGCTAATAAGCAACTAGCATATATTTAAAATTAGGGCTGTCACTTTTAGTTACAAAATTGATTGCACAATCGATCGGATCAACAAAAAAAAAAGGTTCATAAATGAAAATAGGGAATCGATTTTTTCACCAAATATGTATACTATTAATTTTAAAAGAATAAAAAAATAAAAAAAATAGGGTCCATTGTACTAAATTATTAATTAAAATGTAAGTACATAGTAGTTAAGGCCACTCACAAACAAGCAAAAAAAGAAAATAAAGAGTTCCGAAAGTGCAGTATGCGTTGCGAAAGCTAGACAGAAAATACCAGAAATTTTACGCTCCTATAAGACCATCTTATGCTGCGTTCACACCAAACGCGAATAGAGTGTCTGGCGCGAATGATTTCAATGTTAAGTCAATGTTAAGATGCGTTTACACGCGTCTGGAGGTTTCGGGGCACGATAGACACGAATTCGCCTCATTCGCGCATCTAGTTACAGGAGATTCTGAGTTATGAAAAGGACCATTGCAAGCTGACAGTGACCGGCTTTTGTGGTGGAAAATTGGCAGTAATACCCCCACCTTGCGCAGCTGTAGCCTACCATCAGTGCGGTCAGAGCGTGTCTTCTCAACATCTGGACATATGAATAAAACGGTCGGCTCTGGAGCCTGAATGTTGATCGACTTGTTTTCCTGTCCAATAAATTTGTAATGGCCCTAGCCTTTTTGTGCATTTCATTATGCCTGCCTAGTGCCGCCTAGCCTAAGTGTCAGTTACGTTCATGGTCGGTCACACATGGCCTGTTCTCAAGTCCATTTAAAGTTTCATTTTTTGAACAGTTGTTTGAAATGGATTGAATCTTTATTTAAAATAATCTTGGAGATTTTTGAATTGCCTAAATAATAAATGCAGCCTGGTTGAAGCCTGCAGTGACGTTTTTCTTTTGTTATGGCAGCCGTCCTCTCTGCATATATATTTTTTCGAGAATGTGGCACTCCTGTTGCTGTTTGTTATTCTGCACGAAACTTCATGCCAATAAATAAGAAATATTGCCCTGTGCATTTCCAGTGCTCTCTTTACGTTCGTCCGTTATTTGACGTTGAAAAAGGAAACGTCCTTTTCTTTTTGACATGGAAAATTGATTTTACAATTGAACACTTATGTCTTAAAAATCTAAAATTATTTTTTTCACAAATGTGACAGCCCTAAATATATATATATATATATATATATATATATATATATATATATATATATATATATATATATATAATGTATGTATGTATGTATGTACAGTATATATATATATATATATATATATATATATATATATATATAATGTATGTATGTATGTACAGTATGTATATTTTGAATGTTTTCTTTTTCAAATATAACATACAATGACTTAGTAATGCCCAAAATAAATAAATATTGTTTATTTAGTTTTCTTTGTATCCAAACTTGCAAATAGAAATACCCATTTTAATGCACTTGTACATTTGAGCATTCATAGGATGTGATTAATATACAAACATTTTTCCATGTTATGATATCATAGATGTTTACGGTATCTATGCTTTCGGAAAATATACCATAAGAATAAAGTGCTACATACTGTACTACTAACATTCTACATAGTGCTGTGGGAAAAGAGTATCGAGCTCTGAATGGCTTGGGTTCCCACCTAAACAGAAAAACATCACTGACAGTCACCGACTTACATTTATTCATTTATCAGATGCTGCTTTCTGGCTTACACATGAGGGGAAAAAACTACAATTTACCAGAAGTCACTATAAGAAAAATACAGAGATTGGCATAACTAGAAATATTATGTATAAGCCTAATATTTTTTAAAAATATATGGCATTTTAAGATTTGATTAATTATTAAAGGAATGACCAGGTTTTCCAAGGGCTTTAAATATAAACAGTCTTGATTTGTTTTAAGTTTTCTTATTTTATATTTCGTCATCGTAAAGGCCCCTTTAGGGTTAATTTTATGAGGCTAATATTGTGGTTTATAACAACTCTTTGTTTTGTGCAAAATATGTTGCACATCAATGCCATTTCAAGCACTTTAAATGTTATCTTCTAATGCTCAAGCCATAAAAATCCCACAAACTTGTGTTTTTAAAGACGCTAATGATTCACACTCACTGCTTTAATAGTAAGCTTTTTGCTTACTGCCAAGATTTCCATCACACTGTTATTGTACCAAAATGCTTCCTCTCAAAGTGTAATGTCCATTAATGAGGATGCTCCTCCTAATAAAGATGTAAAGTTAAGAGGATATGCTGGTGCCCAGCAGGAATTGTGGAGACACCACGGCTAATTTACAGCAGCATTAGGACTTAACAGAGAGGAAAGCTGGGTAATTTAATTGAAGCCCTTTAAGTAGGACAAACATGCCTGTAGGCTATCACGAGATAAGGCAGTGAAAAGACAGAGAAGTGTAATGCTGAGAAGCTTTTGTGCTTCACCTGCCAAACGTTAGCACTGACTGCAAGGTCTTGTCTAAGCAAGAGTTGTTTGGCTAGCAAGAACTTTAAGAATTATATTAACACTCTGCTATTAAAGTCTTCTATATTCTACCTACAATCTATCAAGCTAAACTGAGTGCTTGATTAGACGTTCCATTTCCAGGGTCTCAGATTAAATGGGAGTAATATTTTTTTAAATGCTTCTATATTTGATCATACTGCCAAGATTTAAAGGATCAAATCACCCAGAAACTTGCATGCTGTGATCATTTAGTCCTTCATGTCATGAAAAACCATTAGACTGTCTTTCATCTTCAGAACACAAATGAGGATATTTTTTATGAAACGTTTCTGTCTCTCCAATGAAAGTTAATTCCTTTAAAACTTTGATGATTCAAAAAGTTCATAAAGACACATTAAAAGTAATCTGAATTGAATGTTTTAAGAAACACAAATTCTTTATATGATATAGAAGATTTACTTTACACTTTCATTCACACATAAAGATTCATCAATGCACAGACATAGAGCACATATAATATGGTAAATGGAAGCTCAAACTTGCTTGATGCAAGTGTTGTCCTTTCAAGATTAATAATAATTATATTTTAACAAAATTGGATTGAAAATGCAAATTAACTTTAAATGTTTTGGGATTTTATTTACATCTCATTTAATTGAGTTAATTTAGCATTGTAGCATACTATTGTTTGAAATGTTTATCAGTTGAAAAAGAGTATACATGTATAGGAAGTATTGCAGTGTACTCTGCAGTGTGCTAATGTAGCCGTTCATTCTGTTATTATAATAACCCAGATTCTTTTCATTAATTAACGTTCAAAACTCAGCTTTTATCAATTAAAATCATATATTTAAAATAATAGTAAAAGATGAAGTTAAAACTCTCCCATCTTGCTGCGAAACTGAGCTCACGCATATAGAATGTGCGCGTTCGGTGCGCGATACCTTGAGTTGTCCTACATGTGGCGCGATGCAACGTGGCGCTTCTCGTCCGGTGTGCGACCGCCTTTAGTCTTTGTCCATAAAGAAAAAAAAATAACATTTTGTTTTGTTTAACCCACTAACAAACCCATTTTTGTTTTGCTTATATACAAACAGATAAAACACCCCAGCATGCCTGTTAAAAATTTAGGCCATGATTTATGACTTCATTTATTGTTGTTTTGCTGTAGGGTGCTGTCTATGAAAGGAATGGCTGAACTGTGGATGAGGAGCTAAGAGATGTGTTATTATTTCAGTATCACTGAGGCAGCCAATCTTTTTACAGATATAGAGAAAAAAGAACATATTGGGATATTAAAAAGTCTAAGAAAAGCAGACAAACTGCTAGATTTCTTAGTAAATATTGCAGATAATTGGTCTATTTGTGGCTGTATATGAACATGAATATAAACAATGAATCAGTTTTGCTATATTATGCTTTAAGTATACTGCATCTATGTGGATAAAGTTGTATATATACTGTATTAACATATCCAACTTAATATACAGAGCTGGAGATAAAATAGTAAGGTACAGTATGTATATGGGTAAAGTTGGATATACTTCTAGTAGTTGTTGGAGTTATTACTTTATATGGTATTGAGGATTATGAAACCTGTAAGGGTTTATTCAAATGAATAACAGTTTGGTGCAGTAACAGGCCTTTTATTCGGTGATGTGTCTTGTTGTCATGGTTAAATGACAAGGTTAAAAGTTTGATCATATCACATACCCCAGTCGACTGAAAGTCATGACATTACATAACACATTGTACATGGTTTATAAAATCTTTAGTTCACTAATGTGCAAGAATCGGGCAACTGTGGCAAGGGATGAAAAACTCCAGGTAATGTTAGATAATTGATAGAGAAAAAAACATTGGGAGAAAACCAGTCAACATAACATGGGCAAGTTTGGCTGATTTGCTGATATAATGACTCAAATACTATAACATTTCTGCATGATATTTAAATAAACCACACAGAAAACAGAAATGAGTGCATCCAGATTGCTTGTTTTAATGGCTTTGCACCAGCCAAGCAACTGTCATTGGTTTGTCACCACAGACTAGTAGCATGTTTTTTTAGGACACCACCAACTTATATCTCCTTTAAATCGCTTCATCTCAGCAGATTTAGTGTGTATGATCACACTAAATTGACTCTTCTGTTTCCACAGGGTTTTTAAGAAGGCTAGTCCAAATGGAAAGGTAATATTACATAACTTTTGTCCCTCCTTCATTTCTAACTGCAATGTTTCTGTCAGTTGTTTTGATTCTGATTCTGCTAAGGTTTTCTGTCAGTGAGTGCAGCACAGCCTGTTATGAAATGGTTATGACTGAATAACCACAAATATTGAGCAACAAAGTACCTCTTGTTCCAAAATTTGATTTGATGCTTGCGACATGGTTAGCCAGATGGATGGGTCCCAGCTCGTAATGGTTGTGCGGTTAGCATTTAGCCACGAGACTATATGTATCATTAGCCAGGAGACGTGCTGTGCGCCGCAACACTCCTTGAGCAGGAAGCGGGCGTGGGGCGAATATGAAAGAGGGGCATGTGACTCAGCACCCAGCTTTCTGCGAAGCTGGGACAGGATCGGAAACAAAACAACCATTACAGAATCATATATTTGATTGAGACATCTCAGTAATGGTCTTTGATAGAAAATGCACTAAAAAGACAATTTAGTGCTCATAACTTCATAGGCTTTAATTGTGCAGGGGTTAATGAAAGATAAATATAAAAATGCATAGGCAATATGGCACAAATGAACATTTTAGATCAGTCCCAACTGTTCTGTCTTTGACTTGTTTTATGTGTTGTGCTAATACTATCGTTTCATGATTGCCTTTTTAGTTAACTGTATACCTTGGTAAGAGGGATTTCGTCGACCATGTGGATCTCGTGGAGCCTGTCGGTAGGAAATAAGATACATAATCTTAACTTATAGTTTCACTTTTATGTAGTGATCATGTTTCATTGTAATAATATTGTAATTAACATGTCATAAATATGTATGTGTACTTTGTAATAACATAATGAATCTGCTTGCAAATACAGTTGATTGAGATGACTAATTTACTAATGTACGTTACGTTATTCAAACCTAAATTATTCATCAAAGAAAATTTTTTATCTCTTCATATTTTAAACTGAGTATAATATTTTGTATTAAACACTAAAGTAATAATATAACAATAATTTCACAGCTAAGCATGTAGTTTGTAAGCAATTGATATTTTAGCTACTGTATAATGTATTTTCTGCTCTTGCAGATGGTGTGGTTTTAATTGATCCAGAGTACTTAAAAGAGAGAAAAGGTGAGATTTTTATTTTCTGAAAGCGTCACAGTATAGCAATAACCAAACTGAAACTTTGCTGAAGTTCTCTGCCTCAAAGATTTTTCTCCTCATTTTCACATGACCCTTCTAAAATTACAGAAGAGATCTCTGCATTACAAACTGTGCTTAGATTTGGAAGATACCAGCAATCATAAATCAGAGATCTCAGTATGAACTCAAACCTCACTCATTACATCTGTCTCTGAGTCTAATATCCAAGCTGTGCTTTGTACATGAATTATATAGCTCTGTACAATTCATGTCAATAATTTTCCCATTTGTTGATGGTTTCTTTCATTAGGAACAAGAATTACAGAGTACAAAGTTGACTGTAAAGATTGTAAATCCATTTACGATACAGTTACAGAGAAGTTTGTTTTTATTCTTCCTCAGTTTTTGTGACTTTGACGTGTGCTTTCCGCTATGGACGGGAGGACTTGGACGTTCTTGGCTTGACGTTTCGCAAAGACCTCTTTGTGGCCAACATCCAGGCATTTCCTCCTGTGCCTGAAGAGAAAAAGAGCTTGACACGTCTACAAGAGCGACTGATAAAGAAACTTGGAGAACATGCTTACCCCTTCACCTTTGAGGTGAAACTTCTTATTTTCTTGACATGATGCCAAGTATGTGATATTGGATTCAGTTTGGCCCCTTTGTCATATTTGTGCTACGATTTCATTCTCAACATTAAATGTCAAACATTTTCTCACAGATCCCCCCGAACTTACCCTGCTCTGTCACGTTACAACCAGGGCCAGAAGATACAGGAAAGGTACATTTTCCTTCAATAATGTTTCATGATGTTGGGTTTGATAGATAAGTAAAAGGGCTTTGCAGAATTCTCAGTTTCACACTCTAGAGTAAGATTCTCTTATTCCTATCCGCAAAGGCCTGCGGGGTTGACTTTGAAGTGAAAGCCTTCTGTGCAGAAAACGTTGAAGAAAAAATCCACAAAAGGTACAGCCTTTCACAATGGCACCCAACTGAATAACTGACACAAGGCAACACATAAAACACATCCTTCTTTCAAACATTTGTCAGAATATGTTTTTGGAAAATATGGGAGACAAACGAGACAAAATGATTTTCGATTTAATGCAAATGAAAAAGTGTCTAATTATGATAGATAATTTCATTTACGTTGGGGTTTTTGTTATAAGGACCCACAACAAACACAAAACAACATGCTCGATAACCACTCACGCTAGCTGCACATCCCACTGTCCTGGCCACCACTCACAACATAGATGTTGTTAGTCAATAAATGTCACACATTATGATATGTTTGCTCCATTTACTGCCATTTTACAGGAATTCAGTGCGTCTTGTCATCAGAAAAGTGCAGTATGCTCCAGAGAAGCCGGGCCCACAGCCAATGGCTGAAACCACAAGGCAGTTTCTCATGTCAGATAAACCTTTACACCTGGAGGCCTCACTTGACAAAGAGGTAGGCTTTTCTGGGTACTCAATATCTGATTATTGAAAAAAAAAAGAACATTGCAAATGGAAGTCTGCTAATTAGTAATCCAAGTTAATCCAATGACAACGGGTACATCTAGTGATGGAATCAGAGTATTACAACTGAAATCCTGCAGGCACAATGTTACTTGTAGAAGTAGTATTTAATAATATTAATAAGAAGAAGAAGAAGAAGAAGAAGAAGAAGAAGAAGAATCAGCATAAATCAGTCCATTGTAAAAAAAAAAATTAATTCTTTTCAGTATAATCAGAGTTAAAATATAAATATTCAGCTTTATCAAAAAATGTAGGAGACTGAAAGAAATGGAAAGAAATCAATTTATTGATGAGAAATATATTAACCCTGTTGTTGTGTATTTAAAACATTTAGTTTATTAGTACAATAACAGAAGTCTTGCCTGTTTCAAATAAACATCACATTAAGTTATTTTAAAATGGTATAATTCAAATGGATGGAAATGTCATATTCAAATACATGCATCTTAAATATTTAGCCCGAATGTAGATATAATATAATTATATATGTTTATACTTATATAGTTTCTTCTTCTTTTTTTTTTATAAATATATTTTTCAGATATATATTTTTTCCTAAGCTCCCATTTACTCTTGTTGTTTGCATGACTTTCTTTGTGCTTGATGTCTTTCAGATTTACTATCATGGTGAACCAATCAGTGTCAACGTCCATGTCACAAACAACACAAACAAGACAGTAAAAAAAATGAAGATTTCAGGTTATTCAAATGTTCACAGTGGACAGACTTTGTATTAACACTATTGTATAGTTAAGAAACAATAACACGTATTTGTATTATTGTAGTGCGTCAATATGCTGATATCTGCCTCTTCAACACTGCCCAGTACAAGTGTCCCGTGGCCACAGAGGAAACAGAGTAAGTCCTCTGCAAACTGGACACACAGCTACCGTATGAATACTCAAATTGACATCTGAATGATTTCTCTCTGCTTTGTTCCTGTTCTAGTGATATTGTGGCCCCCAGTGCTACATTTTGTAAAGTATACACTCTCACGCCTTTCCTTGTGAATAACCGAGAGAAACGCGGCTTGGCTCTGGATGGCAAACTCAAACATGAAGACACAAATTTAGCCTCCAGTACACTGTAAGTACAGTCTCTCATTTGAAAGTGGATTGCGTTTCTTGTAAGGTTTGCAGATTCACCTTTCCATGGCATTGTTTCTCAAAGGTTAAGAGAGGGAGCTAATAAGGAAATTCTGGGCATCATTGTTTCTTATAAGGTGAAAGTGAAACTTGTGGTGTCTCGTGGAGGGTAAGTGTGCATTTTTGGTTATCCTATGTGGTGTGTGTTGCTGGAATAAACTTTACAATAAGATTAAATAACCTTCCTACTTCTGATAGCACATAAGAATTTACTACACTTTCTCACTCCCATCTTTTCACATACTGATGCCTGGTCAGTACCCCTTGGCACCACTTTTTAATGAATGCTCCATTGCTTTCAGTTGTTTGCCTTATGCATCAGATCAAGATGCATTTAATTCTTTGCATGCATTTGTAAAAATACAAATTATTTTATTTACTTCTCTTTCACAGATATTTTGAGCACCTAATCCCACCCTACCATAAACCTACCTACTTTTCAACAATTATAATATAGCAATTAACAGACAAATTATAGTACAGTCACAAGTATCTGTATCAATAATATGAAATCTACAGTACCAAGAGCAGCCTGCTTTAAGACATGCTTTTTTGGCCATTAAAGGGGTGATATGATGCGATTTCAGTTTTTCCTTTGTCTTTGGAGTGTTTCAAGCTCTTGGTGCATACAGAAGGACTGTAAAGTTATAAAGACTAAAGTCTCAAACCCAAAAAGATATTCTTAATCAAAGTTAAGACTACCACCCACCCTAAAACGGCTCATTCAAACACGCCCCTCTCTACGCAACTAGGTGGAACATTTTAAGTGTTTGCTATTGAATGTTCAAATGTGAGTTTTGTGCGTCACGTCTGTGTGTGTGTGTGTGTGCGCTTGTGTGTGTGTGTGTGAGACAACATATGACCCCTTTAAATAATGGTGCAAATGCCAGTAATTTGACAAGCAATATAATGTAAATAAAATTGCTGTGGCAGTTTTAATTGAAAATCATACCCCTACAATTATAAGCCAATATGCAATTGCATCATAATGACAGAAGTCTCATGTCCTCTGCATCCTCATATTGACAACAAAAGTTCACCCTGCACATTGAAAAAATGGCACCCAAAGGTCCTGACCAAGTGTCAATATGTGATGAGTTGGAAGTGAGAATGTGTTGGCATTTGTCATACAGACATGAAATCTCAAATTATCAACTTGTTGAAGAGAGTTGTGGTATCACTTTTCTTAGAAATTTAACTATGTGTATGGTGGACTATACATTTATATCATAACAACATGCTAGGAATATCCACAACTTCTTGACTTTATAGCGGTTTGTTTAACAAGGACAAGGACCATTCACAAATCCCTTAAAACAAAAATCTAGTTATCATTAGACTGCACTGTTAGACTGCGTTAACCAAAAACCTGCAAAAATGTATTAAAAATTCAGTTGTTTTCTTAAAAGAAAAGATTCTAGGTTTATCTTTGTTTTCATTGTAATGAAAGAGTTTTACTAAACACAAATATTTCAGTGTTTCAACAGTTTCAAGTTGTTCACTTCCCATGTACAATGACAAAGTTTTTTTTTTTTTTTGATAAAGATAGAGCGATAGGTGGCTAGATGGATAGATTTATTCATTCCAAGGATACACTTAAATCACTGCTAAATCAGTACAGAATGCTTATTATTGTAATTTTCAGTAAGATCATGTTTATTTATTTTTTCAGGCTGCTTGGAGATCTTGCCTCAAGGTACTGTGATCTTTACATTTATTCTTACCAGAAATTCTTCTTCTGTTTAATGTGTGCAGTTGTTTGACACACTCCCCTTGAACCTGGATTAAAGCTGCTCCATAGTGAATTTCATTGACTAGGACTGACCATATACTGAAGAGTCTGTCTTCCACAGTTGACTCCAGCCAATTGTGCACATTAGAGATTACTATAAGTAGCCAAGCCTTTGGCTGGAAACACAGACAGACTCAGACACTTGAGAAGATGCCATCAATTACTGGACCATTTGTGCTGATGCTTTTATGCCAGAGGTTCCAGCACTCTGTTAGCACCTCATGAGTGGTGGAACTGAGGTTTGGGCCCAGCGTATCCTAAATAGGTCAGGACTTACTTGGTTATCATGCCTCTTGGATGCCTTACTCCCATGATTTGTTTCCCTCTCCAGTGATGTTGCCGTTGAGCTACCCTTTACATTAATGCATCCCAAACCACTGGAGGAATCAATCTACAGAGATGGTATTTTACACATTTTTATCGGCTTTCATATTTCTCGTAAAAGTAGGGTTTATTTTTACCATGATATCAGTGACAGCACCTAAAACACATACTTTCCCTTATACAGGGAATATAAAATGTATAATAAAACATGTTTTAAATGAAGTAAATACTTATTATATATATAATATATATAAAATGCCCATTACCTACAGAGTGCCAATCAGTATTCTCTCTACAACCTTCTTGTTTTAGCTCCAGAAAATGATGCCCCCATTGACACAAACCTTATTGAATTTGACACAAAGTAAGTGAAAGTCTTTTGTATGGTGTAATTGGACTTTAACCTACTAAACTGTTCTGAGTCTTGTGGTTATACACAGTTATATGTAATACTTCTGTGTTTGTTTGTTTATTCAATAATTCAGTCATTTATGTATACTACCTGTCATAAGTTTGGAATTATGATTTTTTTTCTTTGCTTTCATAAGAAGTAAAAAGTAAAACAGTAATATTATAAAATATTTTTAGTTTAAAATAGCTGTTTCTGATTGATTTCTGTATAGTGTAATTTATACATGTGATGCAAAGCAGAATTTTCTGCTCCATTACTCTTGTTTAGTGTCACATGACCTTTCAGAATTTTTTTTGCAAGTATATTACAATGGATTTCAGCATTGATAAGGATAAGAAATGTTTCTTGGGCACCGAATCAGCATTAGAATGATTTCTGAAGGATCATGTCACATTGAAGACTGGAATAATAATGCTGAAAATTCAATTTGTGGTGAAACCTAATCTAACTGAAGGAGAGGAATCGCAAGAAACGGTCCTGAATCTGGTTCAGATTCTACCCCACTAAGTGACTCTTGTTCTTTACAAAAAAAAAAATATTGATTTTTCCTAGTGCTGGGCAATGATTAATTGCGATTAATTGCATCCAAAATAAAAGTTTATGTGTACATAATATATGTGTGTGAACCGTGTATATGTAATTCTGAATATATAAATATACACACATACATGTAAATGTTAAAGAAAAATGTTGTTTATACATTATATTTATATCAAAGAAATTATATGAATATAAATATATACATGTAATTATTTAAAAAATATATACTGTATGTATCTTTTAGATATACATAATATACACATTATACACACATTATATATGTAAAAATTGATAGCCTGAATGCACTGAATAAAAGCGTCTGCTAAATGCATAAATTTAATTTATATATATAATATATATACAGTATGTAAGAATTGCTCAGTGCTCATCTGTCTGTACCTTGTCAACTTCTTGTTTATATATATATATATATATATATATATATATATATATATATATATATATATATATATATATATATATATATATATATATATATATATATATATATATAAATAACAGCTTTTAATGCACAACACTGCAATTGATGTTTCTCAAATTGTTTGTCCCTAGTGATGATGACATCATCTTCGAAGACTTTGCCCGACAACGACTGACCGGGGCAAATGACGACAAAGACGAAGATGAGGAGGGTGCTGATTCACCCAAACTGAATGACAGATAGATTGCAGATAAGAGTTTCCTGTGTTGTGACGATACATGAGACCCTTTTGAGATAACCAGGAGAAATGGGACACCCTTTAACACACTCACAGTGGTGCAGTTGTTGTGTTCTTGTTCACATTTGTCTCTTCCATCCTGCAAGGGTGTACAGTAAAAACTTAAGTGTAGAAAATGTGACGTTGTCGTCAAAGCGATTAGAAGGTGAGGCTTTAGTTGATAGGCTGGCCACTGAGTGCCTCGGGTATTTGAAGGTCTTTTAGGGTTGTGGCAATGGCTTCACATCTTAGCTAAATCAAACGTCAGTGGTAGCATGCCTTTGTTGTTGCTAGGTTTTATAGGTTTTTCCTGGGCCGTGATTTAGTTTTGAACCATATTTAATGTAAGGAATTTCTTGTTTCAATTACTGTTAATGGAACTGTATTCAGTATTAAATTTGTTTAATTTTCAAATTTTTTTTTTTTTTTTTATAAAAGCTGCCAAATTGAATCATCTTTATGTCTAATGTCTCAAATGAGAGCTTTTGAATCAGTCGTGCAGGGTGAAAGTTTTTATTTTTATTTTCAATTTTTCAATAAAAAAATTATATCTAAAAGCTATCTTACCTAATAAAAGTTATGGATACTCTACTGATAAAAAGACTACATGACACAATGCAACAACTATTTGTGAACATATTATTTTCTCTTAAATGTCTTCAGTTATTTCAAGTGGGTTTCTATGAAATCATTTAATTATAAATAATGCCTATATATCTGTAAGGGGACTATATATTATTATATGATATTTTTACATAAATGAAGCTTCTCAAAAAGAGCACCCACTGTATGAATAGTCATGGGCTACAAACGTTCCAGTTACAATCTCTATTCTGAATAAAGTATATGAATGCTGAAATCTGTCTCTTCTGTGGAACAGAATAGATCTTTTGAAGAATGTTCTGGTATATTTTTCCCATACTATCACAATTCATTTAAAAGCTACAAAGTATCATGAAATATCATCCCTTCAATTTGTGCCATTGTCATATTGTATTCTTGTTCCGAATTAACTGGTTTATGTGAAGAAGAACTCAACATTTAAGTTGTTATTCATAAAAATTTTCCAGCACTCTGGAACCGGATCAGTTTTTGAATTGATTATTTAATAAGTCCTTATTCCTTCTTGTGAACCAGTTCAGTCATTCATTGAATAGATCAGACTCAAAAGAACAACTTGTTAATTGAAAAAGTGGACAATCAATTGTTTCAGTTGAATCAAACTCTTTCTCTTAACAGTTCTACAGTAGCTCAACTGTTTACTACTGTTGTCATTTTTTAGAGCCTCTTTGAGCAGAACTTAATTTAGTTAGCATTATTAAAACACTATTTCCCTGTTTAACACTGTAAAGTTGCTTTGACACCACATGTATTGTGTACAGTGCTATATAAATCAAGATGACTTGACATGACTTTTAACAAATCAAAAAGACTTCACCACACAGACTCACATGGAACGCTTCCGTGTTACTTTCAAGATGCTTTTTCTCCATATGGTCCTTTTTGAAGCTTGAAAGCTGTAGTCCCCAATATAATTGCATTGAAAAAACAACCAGCACAGTCCATAGATTTCTCTTGTGTCCTATGAAAGAAATAAAGACATGCAGCTTTAAAAATTATGACAGTTTAAATGTTGGGTGAACAATTCATTTAATTTCCAAACTCATCCAGTTATTCTCTGAACTTGGGAGCCACTAAAATGAAGTTACACTTGACTGGAAATGTAGCCATTTATACATAGCAAAGATTATTGTGCTTTCCATATGAATGAGGCCTTGATTTACTGCATGAAACATGTCAAAAATGTGTATGTTTTGTGAATGAAACAGTTTGTAAAAAGAAAAAAAGGAAAGGAAAAAAAAGGAAGATTAAATTAAAATTTTGTGAACTGATACAATATAATTCCCATGTGCTGGATAAACCACAGTTATAAAATAAACTTGATTATTGACAGTAATCAGGCACGATTTGTCAGGAAATGGTATTAATGATTCAATGTAAGACACAATTACAATATATTAAATATCTAATGCTCTATATAAAAGTCTTTGTTTCTTCTTTGATTCTATGTATTTAAACATTTAATGTAACATCAAATGATACAAATATAGGATAAAAACAACTGTAAAATGCATAAATATGAGTGTCTGAGACAATATTTTTCATTTCAATGTGATGATTATGGAAAAACAATCAGATTGTGATTGTTGATTTACAGTATAAGAGCAATGTGATTTGCTCATTCCAAACTACAGAACAAAATTAATACTATTACAGGGTTTGGCTTAAAATTATAAACTAAATACAATAAATGTAATTTAAAATGACAAACAAATGATAATATAAATCATTTAATGAGCAACAGCTTGTTGTTTGACTGGTAGTCAAAGTTGAAGTTGGGGTCCAGGCTAAGGTCTTAACTGATGGAAGAGGCTGCATGTGTAACAAGGAGTAAAAGTAGGATTCCTTTATCTTTAAGTGGCAGGTATAAGAGCCAACAATATGATTTCTATAAAAAGTAGCCGATTACACCACCTGTATTATTAACTGAGACCCAGGGCTTACCTTAAAGGGTTAGTTCACCTAAAAAAAAAAAAATTACTCCCCTTCAAAGCATCCTAGGTGTATGTGACTTTCAACTTCCAGACAAATCTAATATTGGCGTCAATAGTTCAGAAGATGCATCCATAATAAAAAATCCCTAACATGGCTCCGGGGGGTGAACAAAATAAATCCATGCATTTTTGCAAGATTCATCAAAGACTTCCGCTGACTGTGGTACGGGTAAGTCATGTTGTCGGATCCTCTTGGCTTATATCGAAATCCTCCAACATTTTTCTTTACAAATCCTTGTTTTGTTTTTCTAAGGCTACATCCACACGAAGCCAGAGCTTTCCCTATCCATTCTTTTTCCCCCCTTGTCTCAAGAAATATCTGCGTCCACACAAAAACACAAAACCGACACAAAACGATGTAGTATACATGCCAGCAGGGCCGGTGATTGCTATAGGTGAACTAGGCGGTTGCCTAGGGTGACAAATATGTTGGGGGCGCCCTCTAGGGTTGCCGTTACGTTACGTTATGTTACGTTACGTTAGGCAAGGGCACAGTTGATGAAGAAAATTAAGCGGTCTTAATTTGTGCTGGAACAAGCTCGATCCGGATCCGGCACCTCATTTTAGCAGATCCCCCTCCTCCAGGGGCGACGTTTCCGTATGGCAGACAGAGAAAAACTTTGAATAGTACAGCATTTCTTTACTCAAACACTATGTCTGTAAAGGCTATTTTTGTGTGTTTGAAGACTGGAGAAGTAGTTTTTTTTGCCATCTAACCAATATGCTTTTGTATGTTTAAAATATCCTTTGCATAAATGTTTAATCGTTTACATCATGAGATTTTGGTGTATTAAACAGCAAAAAAAAAAAAAAATTAACGTAATATCCTAACCTGTAAAAGTTGATAATGGCATATAATGCGCTGCACTTTCCTCAGATGCGGACCAAACAGATCTCCTCATTCGCCGGCCAAAGCCCTTGTTAACTCCATTTGAGCTTGTTTTTTTATAAAGCCTGATGTTAATTGCAAGTGTCTGATACAACACCAACACTGACGACACAGTATTGTTTAATTATTGATTTGTTCCCCAATTCTTTCTTTTTCCCCCCCTGTATTTTAGTAGAGTGTGCCATGAAACTGTTTTATTTTTCAACACCCGTCACACATTATATTGTTTGTATTTGGTTGCTTAAACTAAAAAAACTACGGAAAATAACTCTTATATAATACTCGTGAGTCAGCTTTATACACGCGAACTTTGGATGTGACTGTGAGGGCACATAATACAGCCTTTGGAGTGCGTGAGTACCGAATGGCGTAAAATTCTTAAAAAGGTGTGCAAATTATTATACATTTTTGTGACAATGCAACAATGACCCGATTAGTCAAGTGACAGTTCTGTCAGCTGTCCTGAAATGCGATTGAGTCTTATATCACAGCATGCAGGTCACTGATGCACTAATGAGAAGCACGTTCTGAGAGAGTTCATGGATTTAAATTACTGATTTAAAGGGGGGGTGAAATGCTCGTTTTCACTCAATATCCTGTTAATCTTGAGTACCTATAGAGTAGTACTGCATCCTTCATAACTCCAAAAAGTCTTTAGCTTTATTATATTCATAAGAGAAAGATAGTCTGTACCAATTTTTCCCGGAAAAACATGACCGGCTGGAGGCGTGACGTGTGGGCGGAGCTAAAGAATCACGAGCGCGAGTAGGCTTTTGTGTTGAGCGCGTCTGGAAGCTGTGACACCAGTGAGGACAAAACCAACCAAAACAAACCATGGCTAACAGTCAGATTCAGCGTATATTTATGATCCAGAATCAGATCCAGAGGCTGAAATTGAACAAGAGCAGCATCAGCAATCAGTCTCTATGTGGTATGTACTGAAACTGTATATATTTGCTTAGCGGTTTTGGAAAATGACTAAGTTCCACTTTGTCATCTTTTTTTTTTTTAAGCTGTACATGTGGAAAGTGCAGTTTGATGACAACATTGAATGTTGTTTACTTGATATGCTTACGCGCCGATAGCTAAGTTAACAACACAGAGATATTTGAAGCAGTTTTACTCACCGCCTGCGGTTCCAACACACGATCATGACCCTTTTTCGTTGGGACTGCATCATCCTTAAGAAATAAACGATGTGCAAATCCGGCATCAAACTGGACCTAGTTTGTAAAACAAGCATCTTCGAAATGCAGGGGAACAAACAAAAACACTTGCACAACTCCGTTGATGCTCTGTAAAAATAAATTCCATCCACTGGTCCCTTAATGCTGTTTCTCTTTTGGTAATCTGTGCAGGGTTGTCTTGCCCTGGCAACCAAAAACACACTTCTTTTGTGACATTTCGCGATGCTCTCGCTCTGATCAGTGAAGTCTGTTGTGCTCTCAGTGCTCTGCTATACAGGAGCGCGCGTTCTTCCGGCAAACGTGCCCTCAGGACCCATATGAGGAAATTCCGCTCCATCTAACGTCACACAGAGCCATACTCTAAAAAAACTTTCCGAAACTTGTGACAAACCGGAAGTAATATTTTTGGAACAGAAATACTCCTTCAAACGTACAACTTAATTTTTGAAACTTTGCCCATGTTTAGCATGGGAATCCAACTCTTTAACAGTGTAAAAAAACTCAGTATGCATGAAATAGCAGTTCACCCCCCCTTTAATCTTAGACTTTGTGTGGATTTATTTTAAACCTATTAAAACCTACAAGCTATGTTGAATAAATGCAGGAATTTCCCTCATTCTAAACTTGAAAGCAGTGAGATTTATTAAAACCATGCGACACATAGTCCCCCTCAGAAAAGTTGTTAGGCCTGGAAATTATTGTTTTAAAATCGCATGGTCTTTCATGTTATTCATGACCTTACAGACCCTATAAAAGCAAATGATGCACGCTCTTAATCACTTAAACTGGTCCACCAATATGATTGCGCGAGTGCAACTTTACCTCTCCCTTCGGTAATCGCGTGTCGGACCCTGCTTTGTTCCGGTACCTCGCAATTTACAAATTAAGCACTGTACGTATTACTAGCAAACGTAACTTTACTAATAACCTACATGGTTACAATTTAATTTAAAACCACTGAACTGGCTGTTGCAGGTGAAGGGGCCACATCTACACAGCAAAAAATCCAGAGTGAAATTAACTCTGCTGGGAGAACATGTGAGACCACACTCAAAAGTGTGAAAGTGTTAAAATAGGAGTGTTAAATTAACACTGAAGCTGAGTTAAAGTTAATGAGATAATTGAGTGAATTGTAACAAACAGACAAGAAAAAAAATCAAAATGTGGGCATTTAACCACAAAACTCAACTAAAGCTTAAACAGATTTGATTGACCTCATTGATTATAACAACTCTGTGATCGTACAGTACCAGCTAATTAAAAGGATTTCTTGAAAGTTGTTCTGATAATTAAAAAAAAAAAAAATTGTTTTAGGCACACCCATACAACAAAGATTAGTGTAGGAATCTCAACAATGGTGACAAACAGCACATTCAGAAAAACAGAACAACTCTAAACATTAGAAAACAAACTACTAAAAGTAACATAAAAAATAAAAACAGAATAGTAAGAATAAAGGAAATTACTGAAACAATTTAGCTAATAATTTATTCATGCCGCAATGCATCATGGGAGTCATGGATGAATTTTGATAGGTGACACCCAGAATGCACTGCAACATGCTTTTTGGATTTTCACCATTGTTGAGATTCACAGGTTGATTCTTGATGTTTGCATGTCTAACTAAAAGACTCTTTTGAAAGATTTTTGAGCAAACAACTTCTAAGAAATTCCTCAGATTGTATTTAAAATGCTGGAAATACGTTGTAGAAGAATCACAGGGCTGCAATAGTCAACAATGTAACTTTAACTCAGTAATTCAGGAATAACAACAGTCTTTGCTTGTTCTTCAGTTTTATAACATAGTTACAATTAACTGACAATTAAAATCTGAATTTACCATTTTAGGGGTCAAGAGCTCAACTAAAGCAAACACTTACCACTATAATGGTGACACAATTAAAATAGTGATTTTCGTCTTTGTTGATTTCTGCATGTTAACATCAAGTCTCGTCAATAATGGTCAATCATCACTCAATCACTTAATTATCTAATTAACTTTAACTCTGCTTCAGTGTTAATTAACACTCTTATTTTAACACTTTCACACTCTTGAGTGTGGTCTCACATGTACTCCCAGCAGCGTTAATTTCACTCCGATTCTTTTGCTGTGTAGCATTCCAGGTCCCAGTGAAACACAGACCACTGAGACCAGGGATACTCAGCCTGGGGGTGCAAAACTCAATCTTGCTTATGGCAACCAAAGGGCTAGAGCCAGCCCTGCATGTCAGACCAGCATGTGGCACTGTAATTCTGCCACAGAGATACACTAAAAATGGAGAAGAAGACTTGGACTATGTGCATAGACTTTGCATGTGATATACAAACGAACATGGAACAATGCATTTATTAATTTGTGTTATTGTTTGTTAATAAAAAGAGAAGCGTTCAGTGATGGAGTAGCATACAATGGTTTCAGTCAGGGCCTTCAGAGAGCAACTGTAAACTGCATACCCTTACACATCTCTGTAACAGCTAACACAGCCAAATGCATATAATTTGCCTATTATGCCACACACAGGCTCTCAACAACAATGACAGCTGACAAATAATT
Source organism: Carassius gibelio (assembly GCF_023724105.1). Taxonomy (NCBI): domain Eukaryota; kingdom Metazoa; phylum Chordata; class Actinopteri; order Cypriniformes; family Cyprinidae; genus Carassius; species Carassius gibelio. The sequence goes on along the minus strand of NC_068410.1, from coordinate 26,081,268 downwards.
TCAACAGTAGACTAGATGGGGGTGAGTTCAATTCAGAGTAAATTTCCCTACATGGATCAGTAAAAAGAATCCACTAATAAACGATTCACTAATAACATTCACGTCACTCTAAAATGATGACGCGCCCACAGCAGCAGAACTGTACAGAAGCTGGACATCCACACACCATGGATTTTCCATGCCAAAAAAAAAAAATGTAACTCCTGGCGCCTGTTTTTGAAAGGAGATTAATTGAAAACTCTGAGTATGTTAAACTGTTTCAGAATGGGAGGTATGTTAAACCCGAGAAAGCAGGTTAAGTCAAGCCCGTTTCTGAAAGAGAGGTAACTTATACTTAGAGTCAGTTAGCTTACTCTGTGAACCTAACCTGGTCTGGAGCAGGTTTTCTTTGGTAACCCAGAGTTTCTTTCTGTCTCCTCCCCCTTTTTAAAGAGGAAGTGATGTTTAAACACCTTATTGATTGAACACATTTCGGGAGAATTTTTTTGTCATATCCCTATGCATTTTCATTTGAGCGGTACTGTTTTTCTTTACAGTCAATAAGATACATCCATAATCTCATCCGTCCTTACATCAGAAACATCAGACATCCGAGTTGCTCTTAAGCACTTTCTAAGAATTCTTGTGTTGTTTTCTTGGCACAAACCAGTGAGAGTCATCAAAGAGGAGTTTTACATGATTGCAGGTCCGTGGTGTATAAATTGGTTTAAATGAGGCTAACCTGATAAATGACATTCAGTTAAGAATATCTTGCTGCGACACCTGGAAGTTACCTAATAATAAGAATTCACTTTAGGATTTCTGAAAATGAAGCGGATTATGCCAGCAGGTCCATCCACAGTATTAATGTGCAGGTACACTGATAGCCTACTGTTTCTAATGGTCAAAGACTACATCACAATACTGTACATGTCTCATTCTTTGCACTGTCAAGATCATATGTGATGCTGCACATATAATAAAAAATGTTAAGGCCAAATGACCCGTCTCTGTTCATGACTCCAAAATGCACGGGAGACAACCCTGAGCAGCAGACTGGAAAGGGGTAAGCAAATGTATAGCCTATACACATATTTCAATGTATGCACTACACACTTACAGGGGAATTTCTATGCAGCTCTAAAGCAATGTGAGCTTTCTTACAGGAGAGATTGATGGCTTTCTGCTGGGAAATGGGGTACCCATGCCAAATCTTATTACCCCTTACCCAGAACCTGAACCAGCCCCCCAGCAGCACTTCAGTGAGGCACACTGCAGGACAAGAGCCTGGGTGGAGATGACCATAGGCCTGTTGAGAGCACATTTCCAGTGTCTATGTCACCTCAGGGAAACTCCTGAAAGGGCCTGCAACATTATTGTGGCATGTGTTGTTCTCCATAATATTGCCATAATTAGAGGGGAGCAACACCCTGCCTTACAATTACAAGATCCTGGGGAAGACCTCATCAACCCTCGGGATATGATATGCCGCAATATCTTCTCAGATTAATCATGATATCCACCACCACCACCCTCCACAAAAAAAAAAAGAGAAAATGAATAAACACAAAATCAAAGCAATTTATATGGTGTTCTTTATTTCCTACAAAAAAAGTTAGATTTTAATATAGTTTCAATACTTTCTAGAATTGACCTGTGACCATACACTCACCTTTAGCTTTTGTTTCATAATCTCGATTTTCCAGATCTGCCTTTTGGATCTTGCTGTCCAAATATACAAGTTCTTTGCTGTATTTTTCTATCTTTTTAGTAAGAATAAGTCTATATAATTCCTTAACTGGCAACTGAAAATACAGTAGATTAGAGTTACATAATGTTGTTCTAAAATTCTACAGAATTAAACTGTGGCATTCACTGTATATCACTAATCTGTGTTCATCTGTGCACCAGAAGTTGGACCTTCCTCCTCCTGACCATTTATAGATATAAAACTTAGATTCTATAGGCTACTCCACATAAAAATGTGAAGAAATGTAGACTGTTTGATGTGTAGACACTGAACATATAATATTAACATTACCTCTGTAGGCTTCTCTGTGGCAGCAGAAACGGTTTCTTCATCCCCATCTTCCTATTATAAATAGCACTTTATAATACTATTTGTCATCATTTATGGTGTATTGAGTAGGCTACTTACAACTGCCTGGGGTTCTGTTGGGACAGGAGGCTCCAAGAGAGAGATATTACCATCCAAATCTTTTGGCACCAACGAAAAACCCAACCCAAAGTAATATAAATGGAAATATCACAAAAAGTCTATATAAAAAAATAAAACATACTGTAGGTAGACCTCTTACATTTTATGAAGTCATTTAAATCTTCTGGAGTGAATGGCCCTTATGAAGTCCCTCCAGTAATTCCCTCAGCTATTGGCCTTCCAGCATTCAAGCTCAGGGCAATCTTCTCTGCTTTTGTCAGAGGTGGTGGTGCAGGTCTTTCCCCGGTTTTGCGAGCCTCTGGATTCTTTCTGTTGGCTGAGTAGTCAAATGAGAATAAACATTTAGACCTATGTAAAAAATGCTGCTGCACTGCTAGACACTGAATGCTATTCAGTTATTTAATATGTCAAATGTTTGTAAAGCCAGGTACCCTACACCTATGATATGCTCAAGGCTTACCTGATTGAATTATGTTTTTATATTTATATAGCTGCTGCCACTTTCTTTTAATACCGGCGGGATTGCATCTATACATAAAAATTATATTATTAGGTTTAATAAAATATTAAAAAATTTTCTTCCAGTTTCACCTCTGATATTATAACTGTTGGGAATTTACTCTAAAAAAGTTCTTAATTACTAACTACAAATTACAACTAAGTCTAATTAGATTAATTCAATAATTACTATCTTTAGAAAGTATTGGTCTACTTACTAATTTGGTACATGCAGACTGTGTGACAAACGGAGGAATAAAACCAGGATAAATATCGGCCAGGCGTTTACGAGATGGAGAGAGCTGCGCGAAAATCTTGGACTTGACAGAGACTCTGCTCTCGCGAGTGTGTTGATAGACAGGTAAGCAAATCAATTATTTATTTTGTAATTGTACAAGTAACGTAATAGTTACAGTAAAGATGATTTTAATAGATATGAATTACACCACATGCCTGTACATTCTGTCACTGTAGCATTTTTTTTAATCAATAACCTGTGAGAAAATAACATATGGCAAATGGACTGTTTCAGTTTCCAAAAAGGTGGCCCATCAACGTCAACTCCGAGTAAAAGACCTGTAATGCCTCTTCAGACACTGTCTACCATAGCTTCTTCCAGTGACTCTCAATCAGACAGGTAGGCATTTGCTGAATATCAATTCTAGAAGATGTTTGATAGAACTACATTGGCTAAAATACTACTATGTACATTTCAGAGAGCATTGTTTTCTGGAGTCTGGAATAGAACAACTTTCCAAGGCAGAAAGTGATGAGCAGTTACATGAAAGGTGCTATTTTTTATTATATATTATTTTACGGATGTTGTTATTAATTCTTTTATGATGTTTTATCTTTCACAAACTTCAATCTTTCACCAAGCCATTCTTATTAATTAATTAAAAAAAGATCTTATGTGTTGTTTAGTTTTTCAAAGATGATTGTTAGTGATGAGTCCACCATAACCCTGAATGAAGATGTCAATGATTTTCAGAATACCGTGTGAGTGTTCAGATCCATTTTTTCAATTAAAATGTATTTGCAGTATATTCATTCCCATCGTCACCTGCTTCTTAGCGTCATCAAGCTTCGCCTTTGTTATTGTTGGCAATGCACCCTCTTGTGGTCAATTACAAAAGTCACATACTGGAGCTTTAATTACTTTCTAAATCCCAAATCAACCTCAACCACTTGAACAATAAGGAGAGAAAAGAAACGTCTCTAGGTTACGTATGTAACCCTAGTTCCTCGAGGGAACGAGACGCTGCTTCAAAAGTGCTTTGGGGGAACGCGCCCAGCGTGCGCGACTCTGAATATCGTGTGAAATCAGACCAATGGAAGAGCGTGACGTCACCGGCGGAGTGACGTAAGCGACCAGGAAGCTATAAAAGCACGTGCCACGCAGCTGGCGTCAGCTTCGAGTACCAGCAAGCGCCGGCAGGGGTGCCGGGGGGTATGGCTCCGAGACGCAGCGTCTCGTTCCCTCGAGGAACTAGGGTTACATACGTAACCTAGAGACGTTCCTCTTCAGGAACTCGAGCTGCGTCAAAAGCGCTTTGGGGAACGAGTACCAACGCCGCCAGACTACCAAACCCCTGCCTAGTGTGTATCCGAAGAGCACAGCTTAGGTCAGGAGGACTGAAGCGCCTGGAGTGACTGGCATGTCTAGGCCATAGAATCTGACAAACGTGGAGGGCGTGGACCATCCCGCAGCGTTGCAGATGTCCAGCATGGACACACCTGCTAAGAAGGCCTTGGAGGCCGCCATACCCCGGGTAGAGTGAGCCTTGGCTCCCGACAGCGGGGGACGACCAGAGGACTCATAGGAAGTGTTGATAGCCTCGACTATCCAACGACTGATAGTCTGCTTAGAAGCAGGAAAACCCCTCTTGGGGGGACCGTAGCATACAAGCAATTGATCGGTCTTTCTCCACAGGGCAGCTCTGTGGACGTATGCGTCCAGCGCTCTAACTGGACACATACAATTTAGCTTCGCCTGGTGGGGCTCCCGAAAGGGAGGAGGACAGAAGGCCTGCAGTACGACAGGTTGTGGTGTAACAGAGGGAACCTTAGGAACATATCCCGCTCGAGGGTATATGAACGCTTTAGTCATGCCTGGTGCAAATTCAAGATAAGTAGGGGCCACAGAGAGGGCCTGAAGGTCTCCTACTCTCCGCAGAGAGGTGATAGCCAACAGAAAGGAGGTTTTAAGTGTAAGGTGTCTGTCTGAGATATCTTGAATAGGTTCAAATGGGGGTCTGCACATTGCCTCTAACACCACCACCAGGTCCCACGGGGGAATACGGGACCGTACTGGAGGTTTCAGCCTCAGCGCACCGCGGAGGAAACGTGTAACTAAGGGGTGTCTTCCCAAAGACTGGCCATCGAGAAGGGCGTGGTAGGCCGCAATAGCCGCCACGTAAACCTTCAGCGTGGAGTGGGTCAACCCTGCAGAGAGCCTAGCCTGTAGAAACTCCAGAACTGTACCAATCGGGCAGTTTGCTGGGTCTAGCTGGCGGTCTCTGCACCATGAGGTGAAGAGTTTCCACCTCAGGGCGTACAGTTTCCTCGTTGAGGGAGCTCTGGATTGGAGAAGGGTCTCGACAACCTCGGTTGAGAGACCGGCTGCTAAAAGTTGTGCCCCCTCAGGGGCCACACCCACAGCTTCCACAACTCCGGGCGAGGGTGAATTATCGTACCCTGCGCCTGCGAGAGGAGGTCTGTCCTGATCGGTATCTCCCACGGAGAGCCGTCGAGGAGCGAGACTAGATCTGAGAACCATACTCGGCCCGGCCAGAACGGGGCTACTAACAACAGACGGACCCCGTCCCGGCGCACTCTCGCCAGAACTCCCGGGAGCAGAGCAATAGGGGGAAATGCGTACAGACGAAGCCTCGGCCAGGTCTGTACCATAGCGTCCAGTCCCAGAGGAGCTGGATGAACTAGAGAGAACCAAAGGGGGCATTGAGACGTCTCTTGAGATGCAAATAGGTCTACTTGAGCCCTGCTAAATATTCTCCAAATCTGCTTCACTACTTGTGGGTGAAGTTTCCACTCCCCGGGCCTCGGCCCCTGCCTCGACAGTATGTCTGCTCCCACATTTTGTTTCCCAGGAATATATACTGCTCTTAGTGAGAGGAGTTTGCTCTGGGACCACACCAGGATCTGGTGCGCCAGCTTGTACAAAGGGCGCGAACGCAGACCTCCCTGGTGGTTGATATAGGAGACCACCGATGTGTTGTCGGTGCGCACCAACACATGGTGACCCCTTAGGTCTGGGAGGAAGTGCTTCAGTGCACGAAAAACTGCTAGCATTTCTAGACAATTGATATGCCATGTTCGATGGCGATCGCTCCACAGACCACGGGCAGGGTGGCCACTCATGACTGCACCCCAACCAGTGAGGGATGCATCTGTCGCTAGCGTTACACGGCGACAAAGAGCTCCCAGCACCGGGCCCTGTTTCAAGAACCAAGGTTTCTTCCATACATCTAAGGCACGTAGGCAGCGCCGCGTGACCTTGATAGTGCGAAGTAGATTGCCCCTCGGGGAAAATCCCTTGGTCTTGAGCCACCACTGCAGGGGCCTCATGTACAGCAGGCCAAGAGGTATCACGTTGGACGCAGCTGCCATCAGACCCAACAATCTCTGAAATTGTTTGACAGTGAGTGACTGGCCTTGTTTGACTCTCTCGACTGAGATGCGGATCGACTCGATACGAGCAGGGGACAATCGTGCCTGCATCGTGGTCGAATCCCATACTACGCCTAGATAGGTGGTTCTCTGAACCGGAGAAAGTACACTCTTCTTGGCGTTCAGTCTCAAACCCAGCTCCCCCATATGTGCGAGGACGACATCTCGATGCCGAACCGCAGCCTGCTCTGACTGAGCTAAGATCAACCAATCGTCGATATAGTTGAGAATGCGGATGCCCTGCATGCGCAGGGGGACCAGAGCCGCGTCTACACATTTTGTGAACGTGCGGGGTGAGAGTGCAAGGCCGAAGGGAAGTACTCGATATTGGTAAGCTTCGCCCCCGAAAGCGAACCTCAGAAACTTCCTGTGATGTGGAAGGATGGATATATGAAAATATGCGTCTTTGAGATCTATCGTGACAAACCAGTCCTGGGACCTGATCTGTGCTACAACTTGCTTGATTGTGAGCATTCTGAATTTTAGTCTCATAACTGAACGATTTAAGACCCTCAAGTCTATAATCGGACGCAGCCCTCCATCCTTCTTGGGAACTATGAAATACCGGCTGTAAAATCCGGACTCCCTGTCTAGAGGAGGGACCACCTCGATGGCCTCCTTCTCTAATAGGGTTTTCACCTCCTGTTCCATAACCAGACCCTGCCTGAGGCCGACTACTGTCTGAACGACCCCGTTGAATACTGGCGGCACGGAGCCGAACTGAATGCGGTAGCCTTTTTCTACTGTGTGCAGGACCCATCGAGATACATTTGGCAGTAGTTTCCACGCTGCTAAATAATCTACTAAGGGAATCAGTCTCTCGAGACTGATCTCTGGTGTAAGAGGCCCCCGCAGGGGCGGCGAGCGTCTCAGCCCCGCTACGCGCACGGGCGGAAGATACTGAGAGCGATGCTCGCTGGGACCTGCTGCGCCCTGGATCACTGGCAGGGTTAGCAGACCGGCCCCCAGAGGGCGCTGAGGGGAGACGGGCACCGTGTACTGCGGTGTGTACCGCTCTACCCCAGCAGAGGCTGCCCTCTGAAACCCTGGGTTGTTGGCGTCAGGGTTTCTTGGCCGAGGACTTCTTAGCTTCAATAACCGCCCTGAGATCTTGTTTGGGCTGGGAAGTCCTCGGCCGAGAGCGTCGTCGAGACTCTCGTTCCCGACGCGGAGGAGCACGAGAGGCGACGCTCTGCTTCTGAGCCTCGCGGTACGAGGAGCTAGGGAGCGGCTGGGGCATCTCCCGCCCAGATGCCCCGAGGGAGCGACGAGGGAGGAACTTATGGAACGCCGCCGCTTGTTTGCGGGCCTCCTGAAACCTGTCGACGACAGAATTGACTGCGTCGCCGAACAGGCCAGTCGGCTGGATCGGGCGTCCATGAGGCAGACCCTGTCCCGCTCTTTCATATCAGACAGGGTCAACCATAAGTGCCTCTCCGCGGCCACCATAGCTGCCATGGACCGCCCAATCGCTCGAGCGGTCTCCTTGGTGGCGCGGAGGGAGAGATCAGCGGTCCTTCTTAGCTCAGAGATATCATGGGACTTGATCTCCTCTCCCTCATCTAGCTCCTTGAGCAGATCGGCTTGGTACGCCTGTAACACCGCCATGGTGTGCAGACACGCACCAGCCTGACCTGCTGCCGCATACCCTTTGCCCACCAAAGCCGAAGTTGTTCTTAGTGGCTTTGAGGGCAATGCCGGGGCCTTTAGAGACGACGCCGCACCGGGGGACAGATAGCTCGCGAGCGTCTGTTCCACCCGGGGCATCGCTCTATAACCGCGCTCTCCCATCCCCACTACGTTACCGTAGTAGTCTGACGAGGGGATGTAGAGGCGGGCCGAGAATGGGCGTTTCCACGACCTGGAGATCTCATCGTGCAGGTCGGGAAAGAATGGCAGGCCCCGGCTGGGAGGTGGCTGACTCGCGCGCAGGAAGCGTTCATCAAGCTTGCTTCTCTGCGGTTCAGCTGCTTTCTCGGTGGGCCAATCGATGTTTAGCTTGGCCACCGCGCGAGTAACCACCTCCAAGAGCTCCTCATACTGCGGCGAGTGGGGTGGCGAATCCCTGTCGAGCGACTCCACATCAACTTCCTCCTCGGAGGAAGAGAGGCGAAGCGTCGACCCCTCTCCCTGAGTGGAAGGAACCGCTGAGCGTGCTTCCGACTCTAGGGATTGGGTGCCGGATCTGGCAGAAGTGGAAGGAGATAGGGACTGGCCCGTCTCCATTCCCTCCACCAGATCCACTTGCGAACCCCACGAGTGCAGCCGCCGTTCTGCCTCAGCAGAAGCGGGACCAGCACCGCGGGGAACGCTGGCGAAGGCCCCCTCCTCGAAGAGGGCCCTCCGGGAACGAAGCATACGCACCGACATCCGCAAACAGTGCGGGCAGTCGGCCCCCTCGAGAGCCGACTCGGCGTGCTTCGAACCCAGGCAAACCACGCAAAGGTTGTGTGTATCCCCACCCGTTATATATCTCGGGCAGGGAGGAACACACAGCCTAAAACGCGATTTGGAATCGCCAGAATGCTTAACTTTCGCCTTGCTTTTGGGCATTGTCTAGGAGCTCTTAAACTGGACAGACAACAGTAAATAAGACTCACAGACAAACAGTTTGACAATCACACACAGAGCGCTTGCTGAGAGACGCGAAGCTGACGCCAGCTGCGTGGCACGTGCTTTTATAGCTTCCTGGTCGCTTACGTCACTCCGCCGGTGACGTCACGCTCTTCCATTGGTCTGATTTCACACGATATTCAGAGTCGCGCACGCTGGGCGCGTTCCCCCAAAGCGCTTTTGACGCAGCTCGAGTTCCTGAAGAGGAACTGCACTTCTAATGCTTTCAATAAACAAAAAACAATTGCATGAATTATTCTTGAATTGACTAAAGTATGTGACTAGGGAGAAGGTTACATTAAAAATATACATTTAAAAATTTGATGTTAAATCCACTATTGTTTTATACAGAATTGTTTTATAGTCTTTAATTAAACTACAGTATTTAGATTAATTAGTAATTAATTACACCCAACACTGTATAAAAGTAATTAGATCTCGAAACTCGCTTGGGTGAGTTTTGTCGAGAAAACCTGGCAACCCTAGCTGGGTGAAGCACTGGGCACATAGCTGGTCCCAGATGGCGTGCTGTCATGGAACGACAAAATTTGATTGGCTGATGATTCTGTCATTAATGCTCGTTAAAAATCTGATTTGTCGTCTTTGAACAAAAGGGAAGCACTATCTGTAGTGCTGGCCCTGTTATTACAGTCTATGTGCTGGCCCACAGACTATTTTTTATGTAGAATATTCCAGTTCAACCTCAACGAAACTAATCATAGCCCATCTTGTGGACATTACAAAAATGAAAATTATACCTAAATAATATATATTTTTAACATTAATAATTTTAACTTTTTAATAATAATTAAATTTTTAAATAATTTAACTTTTTATAGGGCAAGCAGAGAAGGCCCTGCTTGCCCTGATGGCCCACCACTGGCAAGATGAGATCGTTTCAGAAAATATACAGATTCGCTGTCCACAGGAAAATGCAAAATGTCCTTGTGGACAGGGCCTAAATCGTAACCAGCATTCTGTTTGGTTTCATCTTGTCACTGTATTCATCACTAAACGCAAAGCAGCCCTTCTACGTCATCCGCCTGGACAGCTTCCATGTACGACAGTCAGTGGAATTGTGAAAAAAGTGTTTATTACATTTGAGATATAGATATTTATCTTACAAAATATGTATTGTCGGATATTGCTAAAAAATATACACATTTATCCTTTTTTGTGTGTCTGTAATTTATTCATATTTATACATATGTGTATTTTATTCACATCTTTTTTTTATTATCTGTGTATTGCTGTTGTCTCATTTCTTTTCTTGTCTTTCATATTCTTATAAAAGAAAAGAAAAAACAACATGGCTATGTGTTCTGTACTAGACTAACTGAGACTTGTCATGGCACTTGTATAATGTTGTTATCTCTTGTTGATCTGATTGCTTCTGTTGTTCTCATTTGTAAGTTGCTTTGGATAAAAGCGTTTGCTAAATGATTAAATGTAAATGTCTCTGTGTACTGGAAGCTTTTGACACTAAAACAAATTCCTTGAATTCCTTGAAAGACCACTTTCCTTATTGATCACATATTTCCTTAGGTAAAATGCATGTTTTCTTCCGTGGCTGGATGCTGGAATCACATTGTTTGCATTTACCCAAACTAATTTGCTGAAGTCGAAATGTAGACGTAAAAAAAACAAACAAACACTGTTAGCGCGAGTCCTGAGCGCTGTGAAGTGGGAGCGACCAGTCGGCAGAGGATTCCGTTTGGGCCCCAGCAAACACAGAATGTTCCCCTAATGTCAGTCTCTAGTTCCCATTGGCTATTTTTTGGGAAACCAAAACTAATGTTAGGGAAACATTTATAAAATAAAATAACGTTCCCAGAGTGTGGCATGGTGGTTATTTTTTAAATAACCTTAAAATAACTTATAGAGAACGTTCCCTAATGGTTATTCTCAGGTTATTTTTATAACCCTATAGAGAATGGTAATGTGTCCTCACAGCAGCAATACATTCTGGGATTTTAGGTCAAAGGAGCTACAGTGGAGAGTGGATAATCTCTCTCTCTCTCTGTCTCACTTTCTCACTTTCTCTCTCACTTCCGGTGCGGGTGTTTGTGCGTGAGTGGATGGAGTGGCGTGAGCGTGGTGTAGAGTGGCGTGAGTAAATTCTTATCTTTATTCTTTACGCTGGTTTTTGTTGTTTTGTTTTTTTGTTTTTTCTTCTGGTTTTGTTTTGTTTCTTCTCTGTGTGTGTGTGTGTTTTCTTGTCTCGCTGTTGTTACGCATAGGGCCGCGTGCTATCCATTTTTTTAGGAAGCATGTCGGCCCAGGCTTTGGGCTCACTCACTAGACGCCACGCAATTAAGGTGGCGTCCGTGGTGAGCATTGAGGACTGTTGCTTGGCTGTTGGGGAGGTGGTTGGACATGCAGGTGTTTTATCCGCTTCCAGGATGAACAATGCGATACTGGTTTTTTTGGATAGCGTAGATAAAGCGAATGTTTTGGTAGAGCAGGGAATTGTAGTTGGAGGAGAATTTGTTTCGGTCCTCCCACTTTCTTTACCTGCCAAAAAAGTAACTCTATCTAACGTGCCACCTTTTTTGAGTGATGAGATTTTAACGCAAGCTTTGTCGCGTTATGGCAAGTTGGTATCTCCAATAAAAAAGATACCGATCAGTAGCGAATCGCCTTTATTGAAACATATAGTTTCATTTAGGAGATTCGTCTACATGATCATCCCTGATGATGTGGACTTAGATTTAACACTTAACTTTAGGATCGATGATTTCAGTTACAGCATTTTTGTTACTACTGGAAAGATTAAGTGTTTTGGGTGCAAAAAAATGGGACATTTATTTAGGAACTGCCCGAGTAAAAATATTGAAGGCGGAAAAGAGAATAATAATGCGCAAAGTAGCGAAGATAACGGTGTAGTGGAGGCCGCTGTAGCGGTGACGGGAGAAGTCGCGGCTGTGACAGAGACCGTTCAGAGCGCTCCGGGGGAGACTGAGGCAGTGGCGGCCTCATCTCAGAGTGGGCAAACTGAGTCCACTCACAGTGTTATACCTTCAGCTACTGTTTCTCTGACAGATAAACAACAGGAAGATAGTATAATCAATGAACAGATGTGAGTTGTTGTTAATGAAATTTGTGAGGAGGTACAGTTAACGATGGAGGATGAACAGTTTCTTTTTAAGACCCCTTAAAAAAAGAAAAATGAAAAACAAGTCACTAGATGCAAAAATAAGCAAGACTGACGAGTTACAAGGTAGTGAAATGCAGGACACAGAGAGTGACAGCGATTCCTCTGAATGCAGTGTGAGTCTCTCACAAAGTGAACAAATTCCTCGTAGTTATGAACTTGAGGATATCAAATTGTTCCTCAGATCAACAAAAAATAAAAGAGGAATACAAGTACAAGAATATTTCCCTGATCTAAAGCAATTTGTTGATAGAGCGAAAAGTTTGAGACTGCTTTACCAACAAAGAAGTTTATAGATTGAAAAAAATTGTGAGAAACATCTGCGTAGCTCTAAATAATGATACCGTTTGTTCTGAAAATTCGGAATATCTTGCTTCTTTGGCTTTGTAGGATGTATCTTTTCTTATTTTTCCTTTTTATAGTGAGTGAAGTACATCTTGCTTCTTTGAATGTTAATGGTGCAAAGAATTAAAAAAAAAGAGTGAAAATCTTTGAAGAAATTGAACAGAAAAGTATAGATATAGCTTTTTTACAAGAGACGCATAGTAGCTCAGATAATAGTGTCGATTGGATGAGAGAATTCAATGGAATATCTGTTTTAAGTCATAGTTCCACTTTAAGTGGTGGAGTTGCCATTTTGTTTAATAGGAATTTTAAACCAATTTCATATGACGTAAATGAGATTATTAAAGGTAGACTGTTATAAGTTAGAGCTACTTATGAAAGTTTTGTTTTTTGTACTTATTTGTTGTTATGCTCCAACTGCACATGTGGAAAGATTATTGTTTTTAGATACCCTCTGTTCAACTTTACAAAATTGCTGTACTGAGGAGTTTTTGTTTCTAGGAGGTGATTTTAATTGTGCTGAACTTGATATGGACAGAAATCATGTTGAACCTCACATGGCTTCGCGTAAACATTTAATTCATTTAATTGAAAAATTTGATCTGTGTGATGTTTGGAGAGCTCTAAATGGCAATGAGAGACAATATACATGGGCCCACACACGTGATAATTGTTTATCTCTAGCCAGATTAGACAGGTTTTATGTATTTAAACACCATTTGAACATGTTTAACAAATGTTATATCACACCATTACCATTTTCCGATCATAACATGGTGAGTTGTAAATTTATATTAAGTTCAGTAAAACCTAAAAGTGCTTATTGGCATTTTAATACAAATCTTTTAAATGACAATTTTTTTATTGAATCTTTTAAGTTTTATTGGAAGTTTTTCAAAAAGACCAAATCTTCTTTTAAATCTTTACAACAATGGTGGGATTATGGTAAGGTGCAAATAAAACAGTTTGCACAGCAATACACTCAAAATGTAACAAAAGACTTAACTCGCTCATTAGAAGTGCTTGAAAAACAAATAATGGATTTGCAGAAACTGACTCAGACCTCAAATGATATTAATTGTTTGGAAACCTTTTTAAGGAAGAAAGCTGAACTTAAAGACCTGTTAAATCATAAAGCACAGGGGGCACTGGTCCGGGCAAAATTTTTGAATATTGATCAGATGGATGCACCTTCGAAATATTTTTTTGGTCATGAAAGGAAAAATTGACAAAAGCGCATAATTCACTCCTTACGTTCTGAGGAAGGTACTTTGTTATCCAACCCCAGAGAGATTCGTGAAGAAGCATTGCGTTTTTATCAGTCCCTGTATAGAAGTGAGCTTGAGCCTGAAGATAGGGGAAAAGATTATTTCCTAGAAAATCTTCCTAACATCTCAGAGGAGTCCAAGAAAGATCTGGAAAAAGCCCTGACCTTGGGAGAGTTGTATGGAGCCCTCCAGAGTATGGAGTCTGGAAAAACTCCGGGTATTGATGGGCTACCGGCTGAATTTTTGAAAACCTTCTGGTCTGAGATTGGAGTTGACCTGCTGGAGGTGTTCAATGATAGCTTACTGAAGGGTGGGTTGCTGTTGAGCTGCCGGAGAGCAGTGGTTACTCTTCTCCCAAAAAAAGGAGATCTCACTGAGATGAAGAATTGGAGGCCGGTCTCACTTTTATGCAGTGATTACAAATTACTCTCAAAAACTTTGGCAATCAGGTTGGCTAAGGTAATAGGACAGGTGATCCATCCGGATCAGTCCTACTGTGTACCTAATAGGTCAATTTTTGACAACATTTCTTTTATTAGGGACATTATACAGGTGTCCAAATTACTTGATATCAAATGCGGTCTGTTGTCTTTAGATCAAGAAAAAGCGTTCGATAGAGTGGAACATTCTTATTTATGGAATGCCTTGGAAGCCTTCGGTTTCCATGAAAATTTTTTAAGAATGTTAAAAATTCTTTATAGTGACATTGAGAGTGTGATCAAGATTAATGGTGGTTTATGTGCTCCATTCAAGGTTAATAGGGGAATTAGACAAGGATGTTCTTTATCAGGTATGTTATATTCTATTGCTATTGAACCACTACTCCAACAAATTAGGAGGAGGTTGGATGGTTTAAGAGTACCACAGTGTGATTTTAATTTTTGTTTATCAGCTTATGCTGATGATATTATAATTATAATCAATAAACAAGAAGATATATATGTCCTATCAAAATTAATAGATGAATTTGGAAAAGTTTCTTCAGCAAAGGTTAATTGGAAAAAAAGTGATGCTTTGTTATTAGGGGATTGGAATGATAGAAAACCAATTCTACCTGAAGGCTTATGTTGGAGTAGATGGGGCATAAGATATCTTGGAGTGTTTTTAGGTGATGAAAGTGTTTTGCAAAAAAACTGGGATGGGATGTTACAGAAAGTAAGAGGTCGACTAGACAAATGGAAATGGCTTTTACCCAACATGTCCTTTAGAGGTCGAACACTTATTGTTAATAACTTGGTGGCTTCACTTTTATGGCACAGACTGGCATGTATTGACCCACCTGCAAAATTGGTGGCTGAAATTCAAGCAATCCTTGTGGATTTCTTTTGGCACAAACTTCATTGGATCCCGAAGAGCATGTTGTATTTACCTAAAGATGAAGGTGGTCAAGGTTTAATTCATTTACAGAGCAGGATTGCAACTTTCCGGTTACATTTTATACAAAGATTTTTAGATGGACCAGTGAATGTAAGCTGGAGAAAAATCAGTGGCATCATACTACAGACTGTTGGAAGTTTTGCTCTGGATAGATCTCTATTTTTGATGGATCCCAAGAGTTTGAACATATCACAGTTGCCTCCTTTTTATCGGAATCTTTTTAAAGTGTGGAGTTTTTTTCACATCCAAAATACTGAGAATTTTCATTCCATTTACTGATTATTAAGGGAGCCTCTGATCTGCAAGGCAAGACTGGACATTTCCTCTTCCAATTTTTTACCGGGATTCAGCAAGGCGCTGCAAAATTCAGGAATTTTTGTTTTAGGTGTAAGGGAAACAGGTCAATTTAGCTCAAAGGGAATCATTTAAGATTTTAAAGGGAATTTGAACAGAATCACTGTTTCACGGCTGTTCACGGAGACGCGCCTGCGGTTCAGTGAACAAGCCGTTTAACATCTGCGCTGGATACTAATATCCAAACTATAGTGAAAACACTATCAATTAGCACAGTAACAAGATCGGCAGTTTAAGACATTAACTTGTAAGCACAAAACACAAGATACTTCTCTTTTCAATATGAATAAGGCTTTATTAGATAAATCTAAGACATATAAACTAATCTAACACATAAACGCACGCACACACCCATTCACACAAGTTGCAGGAAGGTCGACAGTTAGGGAAAGATGAGTTTAAGAGAATGGAAATATGGAATCCCAAGTTAACAGCAATACGTTAAATTGCATAGACATGAACAACCATCAATCACGTAATTAGCCCTTGCATTGAGTTCCTCAATGTGACTAAACTTATATTAGATACACCAGCACAACAAATATCTGGGGATACGTTGCCTTCGTTTGCTGTGAAAGGAACTCCAGTTGAAAGGGGTATCCCGGTGTCGCTGATTGGCTGGAAGTTCAGTTGGCTGAAGTGACGTCTTGGGGAGCCCGTGCTTGGGCGTTGGCTGAAGCTGGAGTTGTGTGGCTGGTTGGAGTTCAAACGCGCAGACGAGGTCGACGTTACAAAACTTGACTCAGAACACGAAACTCTCAAACGGAAAAGAAAAGAAATAAAGTTTGACGAGACTAGGTTGTGTTCCTTCTCATCGTGGCATAGTAGCAGCAGGCAAGCACGCTGGAACCGCGCTCAAAGAACAATGATGACTAACCGCATGGCTAGATGCTACAAGCTAAAGCTAGGTAGCAAAGCTAAAAGCTAAGAGCAGGCATGACTAATAGCATGACTGATAGCACGAGCAAGGCTGGAACTAAAAGCAGACTAAAAGCGAAATTACATCGTGTCCAAAGTATTTAAACTTCCTTGTTGGCCACCCCTCAAATGTTGCCTTGACCAATCAGATATGGTCTTGGGTCTGGGGTCATAAATCATTTGTTTATCTTACCAAGCATGTGGTTCCTGCCTCGCAGGATCTAATTTTGGACATGATTCCTATAACACAATTATGATATATTTTACAAATAAATGATTGTCAGGACAATATCAAGCAAGAAAATTCGATTATATCAATACTAGTCATTAGGGCTGGGCGATATGGAGCAAAAAATATATCTCGATATATTTTGCTATATCTCGATATACGATATATATCTCGATATCTTTACAGGAAAAATAACCCCCAAAAAACTACTGCAAAAACAAATATGGCAAATATTACATGTTAAGGGGCCTATGAAACATTTTATTTTTTTTCTTCACCATATGTTTTATTGTTACCTAATTCTGTGTTTTAGCATGTGCAATTATTTAAATGCATAAAAACAACTTAATTAGTTAAAAACCATTCTTAAAATAGCCTTATGTGAAATGTTTTTTTCCCTTCAGAAATTCTGTGTATTTACATTTTTCTGATTATCAAATGAAGGCATAAAACATTCATTTAATTTATCTTTTAATTATTTAAAATTAAGCAAACTTTATTTTTTGGTAAACAAAGGGGATTTACTATTAAAAATAAAACATGGGAGAAATGTTGTGTGATTATTCCTTATAAAATTATGTTCGTTTCATTTTAATAGTAGTAGTATTGGGCTATCTGTACAATAGTAATAGATTTCTGTCAAATACTTTTATTTTGACGGGTTTACCTTTACAGTTCTGTGTATGTGATACCACAGTCTATGATGTGATATGAGCTAGTCCTACTCAAATCAAACGGTCAGATGCTCATGAAGTGACTCTCAGTGCAGTTCTGGAGATGTTCCTCATGTGTTCACGTCTTTATTTAGAGAGAGGAAAGACAATGAAATCAGCGCAAACGTTATGCAAGCTTCCGTGTTTAATGAAGACACAGACACGCAGAACATGCAGGATTCATATTTAAATAGACTTTTCCGGGTTAATATTTGCAGATATTAGTCCATTTCGCGATTTGATGTAAGTGCATGACCGACTTTTGATTAATTCATTTAAAATTTGACCAATTCCGTGACATTCCGCGTTAAACTGTAAATTCAATTTTTTATGACTGGATTCCGCGATTCCGTCCGCGTTTCATTGGGCCCTACAGTAGACATCTGCCTGCCGTTCGCCCTACGCCTTAAAACTGAAGTATCTCCATATAATTTTTTTTTTTTGACTAGTTCTCTACACGCGAGGTGAGAGGGGACAAAAGCAAGGAGGCGGGGGGCGAGCGAGCGGGGGCGAGCACAGCACAGGGAAGGCAAACAAGCAAAGTGGCGGAATCAGAATATAAACAATATATCGATATATACGATATGTCAAAATCCATATCGTGTTTAAAAAATATCTCGATATATTTTAAATATCGAGATATCGCCCACCCCTACTAGTCATGACTATGTATCCTATAGTTATCAAAAGACATACACAATAAGTGATTATACATGATAGTCAAATGTGTGGGTTACACATAAATGAATATGGAGTTAAGCAATGGAACGATTCATTTATAAGTCTTTTTGAGTTCATTCTGGTCCATATATAATGTACAACAAGCAATTTCTTTGCCATTCTCTGGCAAAGGAACTTTTCTGTGAAGACAAAGGTTTAAAGCCCTTCCCCCTTAGGAATTTCAGTCTGGTTCTGCCTGATGGGGGAAGTCAGTGCAAGTATTTAACATGATCTCCTGGGTTTACATGTGATGTCCAGCGTTGCATTTCAATCACGAACAATAAATTTGACAATCTCTTCTTCGAATTAAAATTGTTAATAATTGTTCTATTGGTGTTAATGTTGAAAGCTGTTGTGTGAACAAGTTGGTTGGTTGGTTATCTTGCTTGGTTCTTGTGGCACTAGAACTGATTTATGACTTCCTGAGGAGTTCGGCTCTCGTTTCAATGCACACAGCTCTGATAGACTCTTTGATTTGTCTGGTTTGACTCATTTCTGCTACATAGGTCAGTTATTGTCTTTAACTGGACCTCATTTTAAAGACACAGAGGCTGTTGCAAAAGGACTGGGTTTCCGTTCTATTCGATCTATTACTCGTTTTCTAGCTAAACTGACAGAGACATTTACAAGTGAAGAGAAGTTGATTCTGGAGGATTTTTTTTCAGGGAATAATAATCCTGATAGCGAGGACCCTTTCCCCTGTTTGACAGTTCAACCAGTATTTGAAGAATGTTCAGGTATTTTTTTTAAACAAAAGAACATTCCGGTTGATTTTTTTTCTTGTAAAGGAAGGGGTTTGTACAAGTTGTGTGTTCTTATCCTTAATAAGAAAATGTTTGACAAAAGAGTTGATACCCCATGGCGTTCAGTTTTTAAATTATGTGATGATGTAAAACCTGAATGGAGAGTGTTATATAAACCACCATTATCAAAGAAAACAGGAGATTTGCAATGTAGAATTCTCCATGGAGCCATTGCGGTTAATTCTTTTATTTCTGTTTTGGATTCTAATAAGAACCCTGGTTGTCCTTTCTGTTCTCAAAAGGAAACCGTTTTTCATGCTTTCATGTACTGTTTTAGACTTAAACCTTTATTTGTGTTTGTTCAAGAAATGTGTGTCAAGTTCAATGAGATTTTCTTTCCTGAAACTTTTATCTTTGGTTTTAAGTATGCACGGAAAAAATGTATTGTGTTTCAATTATTGAATTTTATTTTTGGGCAAGCGAAATTGGCAATTTATATGAGTCGGAAAAGTAAACTAGAACAAAGGTGTAATAACGATGTGGTTATGGTTTTTAGGTCTTTACTCAAAGCAAGAATACTGATTGATTTTAATTTTTATAATGCCATGAATGATCTTTCCACTTTTAAATTGAAATGGTGCAGTCATGAGGTGTTATGTACAATAACTGAAGATGATTTAGTTTTTTGTTTTTGAGTGTCTTTACTAAATATTTAGTTGTGGTAAATGTACTTTGATTTGTTTTGGGTTACTTGTAAATAAAGTTTTCTCAAAATCAAATCTCTCTCTCTCTCTCTCTCTCTCTCTCTCTCTATATATATATATAAAATGTAGTCTTTATATTATTCTACTTAAGATCACGTTGGAGTGTTTAAGGCTCACTTTACACCATTTGCTATAGCCCTTTGCACAGCCAGTGTGAAAAACATGCTTTTTTTCAGCGTTAAATAAAAGCAGAGGTATTTCCTTCAGAACTTCAATGTAATCAATGTATGCATTAAATACCTCTGTTCCCAGTTCGGAATGTTACTGTTCTAAGAATGTTCTGAGAACATTACATGTTCTGGGAATGTTTCCAGTGGTGAGCTTTATTTTAGTTCCCAGAATGTTCCTCTAAAAGTTAGGATAACATTCTGCAAAAACATTCTAAAAATGTTTATAGATAAAATGATTAGAAACATTATCTAATTAAACTTGCCTAACATTCGAATTAAGATATAAACATTCTCCAAAAATTGGATGTGTACTCAAATGTGGCTCAGATGTCAAATTTTTGTTGAATGTAAAAACCCAACCTTTGCCATCTTCAGTAACTCCAACAACAGTATTTCCAACTTCACTTATTATAAACCAGATTGACTTTACCCGATGTTGTACATTTACAAAAGTTCTTGAATTGAAAAGAGGTTTAGATGTCTATTAAAAGTAATAGTTTGGTTTTCACCATTATGGTGATAAGTGTTTGCTTTAGTTGGCCAATTTTACACTTGAGCTATACATCTTTAAAACAACAACAACAACAGGAGAACACATGATCAGATGATGCTGGTTTCTTACTGATGATTAAACTGTCATCGCGTAGTGGTATGATTTCATGCAGTATAATATATGGTATTACACATTATTTTTTTATGACAACTCAATAGTTCCACAGATTGAGACCCATCAGAATTTTGATCAGATTATATAACAATTTTTTTTTATCAAGTCAAGTCAAGTCAAGTCAACTTTATTTATATAGCGCTTTAAACAAAATACATTGCGTCAAAGCAACTGAACAACATTCATTAGCAAAACAGTGTTTTCAATAATGTAAAATGACATGATTGATTAACTTATTAATTTCCTAATTAATGTTGTTCAGTTGCTTAGACGCAATGTATTTTGTTTAAAGCTCTATTTAAATAAAGGTGACTTGACTTCATGTGTTTTATGTAAGTGATGGAGTTTATTTAATGTTTGATAACCCTTTCTAGCAGATTAGGTTATTAATGCATATGAAAATGTTCGATGTTTTACCTTGAATGAAAGCTTGCTTTATTTCCAAGATGTTGATGTGACTGAAATTTTGATCTTCGGTATCATATGTATGTTGCAACACTTTATTGCAGTTATTAAACAAAACAAGCAAAGATATGGGATAATTTGAAGCATCATGTTAAGGTATGCATGTTCCTCCTTGCAACAAGTCGATTAGAAGATTGCATCAGGGGATGGGCCAACTCAGTTCGGACAAAACCCCAATGTCTGAACAAATTCAGTGTGCTTGCTTTTTCGCCATGGCTTGAACTGCTTGAACTGCCTACTCCAAAACACTGCTATTGCTCTTGTCATCTAGAACTCAAACATTTTGTTGAAATTGGTGACTACCGGAATCTTCAAAAGCCTAAAGTCTTTGAACAAAGAAGTTCTGAGAAGAAATGCAAAAGCTGCTTCATCACAAGGAAACCCTCACCTTGGTGGTGGGTTTGAATCTTGGGCTGGCAATACCATGACACAGGTGCCCTTGAGCAAGGCACTGGAATGGCTGTCTATTGCTCCAGGTGCGTGTTCATGGTGCATGTGTTTGCACTTTGGATGGGTTAAATGCAGAGCACAAGTTCTGATTATGGGTCACCAAACTTGGCTGTATGTCCTTTCATGAAATCTTGCTTTGACCACAAGCATTGTGTGCAACATTTTTTCAAAAAAGGGGATAAAGTGCTCATTAAAAAGTCAGCACATGTATCAAAAGCCCATCCAAAATTCACTCATTCAGTTGAGGTTAGGAAAAAGTTGGCCTTTACACCTACCTCTTGGATGATGGAAAACGTGACATGCATCGTGTCTCGCACACGTGCCGACTAATGTGCTCCATAATGGACTGACCACCAATGCTGAAAACTTAATTCCCTCTTATGTTCTATTGTCTGGAAGTTTAGTGTCTATTGATGCTTGTCCATGGGAGAAACGCTAAAGACATGAGCCAGGTTGGCTAAAGAACTATGTCTATTAGTCACAGAAACTGACATGGACTTTTGCAACATACATTACACACACTCACATGAAAATTCAAGTACTATCAAGTACTTCAATAGTTGAGCAGTTTGGTTCATGTTGCTTATTAATTTAAATGCTCCTTTGCATTCAGTTTCTTAGTGTATTATTCATAAAGATGTGAAATTATTGTTACATTACAGATATGATGTTTTTTTATTTCTATTTCATGCCAATTGTTAGTTACAGAAATAATTTAACTAAGAGGGGAACATGTGATGTCCTTACATTAATGCACAACTAGATGGCACTCAAGCTTCTTGAGTTAGATCTATACATAGGAAGTAAGTGAGAAGAGAAAGAAAGAATACTGAGCATGTGCATGCATGATATCCTGCTTGTTGTGGAAATGTGCCGGTTGCAGTTTGGGGAGGGGTAAAGAGAAGGTCGACAGGTCAGACACTTTGTGCTTTCTGTACTGTGCTGAACCTCTGTCATTCATGGTAGACCAAGCAATTTTTTAATTGATTGTAGCCAAAGAAATTGATACATTTGAAATTCCCATGTTTTTGCCTTAAAATCTTTATAGACAGCAAATGTGATACAGGAACTTGTCTATGAAAAAACATGCAACACTGATCTAATCTAAACTAATTACATTGTTGTCCTTGTAATCACAGAATCAGATCAATGAGAATAAAGGGTGCCATCATCAAGGCTTTTGCAACCGATTTTGAGCAACTCCACACCTTGACCTAGGTGGCCGGTGTTCTGAAATTTTCAGTTTCTGAGATATTTGGTGTCACTGGGCGGAACATACTTGAATATTCATGTGTTTCCTGTTTCACATTAAAGCGACTGTAAATATAAGTGTGTTGTCACTGGTTCACAAAAGATATGAAAAGGTATGTTTCAGTGTAGAATGACATTTATATATTTAGAGTATAATTCTTAATTTGCTAAATAATTTAGAGGTTGTATCATGGTTAATGATTTATCTGAGGTAGGCTATGCTCCAAATAACTGAGCTTACAACTATTAAGCATTTTTATAATATTCTTATTTTAAATTTCAGAGTGCCTAAAATGTGTAGTTTAATTACTTTGCCAAAATGTATCTGTTGTGCCATAATAAAGTTTATGATGATTATTCTCTGCCATTCCTAATCATTTGCTCAATACTTCCAAATAGTTTTTAAACAAAGCCAAAACTGAATTTTGAAAAACTTTTTTTTACAAACACAAACTATAATATAAACATTATTAATCTTTTTTTTTTTTTTTTTTAGCCAAAAATGATACATTTAGCGGTTGAAATGCACTAAGATTGTCAAAATTGAACCACGTGATTTTTGTCTATAATCATATACTGCATTGTGGTGCACTGTGATTTAGATGAAAATAATTTTGACTCAAAGGTATGTATGTAAAATCCACAACCATGCCATACTCAATGTTTTACTCATATTCTACAAACAATTAAAATGTTTTACATTTTAAAAAGAAATGGCTAAATCAAAACATACAGTAATCAGCATATTTTAATTTCCAGAGATAAAAGTACTGTAGATTGCTTTTGCTGATTAAAGACAGCAACTGATTCGGTGTTAAAATTTTATTAACAGATGTGGTGAAGTCATTATATAAATGAGATTTACTACACACCTGTTTTAATATAAAATTCATGCTACTGTTTAAATCATAAAATGTTTGTCCTTTGGCTGCCTTCGCATCATCTAGTTGGATGCTGTACACTGCTGTACACCCCCCCCCCCCACCCCCACATGATTGTAAAGTGCTTTGGGTGTACATCAATACACAATGAAAAAGCACTATATAATATATTTATCGTTCATTAATTTCTCTAAAACCTGTTTTAAATTCCTATATGAACAACAAATGTCAATAATAGATTTATATTCCATGAACAAACTCAATGAAAGCAGTCTAAATGTTGGGAAAGAAACATGCTTCCAAATCAATGGGACCATATTGTTTATACCCATTGCAGAATTGGGATGACCCACATGTTCTTAATATGTGTAGAATATCCACTAACATGATATTTTTGCCAAAACCTTTTATCCATGAAACATGTTTAATTAGGTCATGCTTTGACTAATTGACTAATTGTACACAATGTAGTAAAACTTTAAAACTGTCCAAATAATGTAACATTTGATTCATATAGTATACATGTTATTTATTTATTACATTTGAAAATTACATGTTGTTTATTTTTTTTTACATTTGAAAGTGACATGACATACAGGTGACCCATACTCAGAATTCGTGGTCTGAATTTAACACACACACACTAGTGATGTGTGGGTCGTCTCATAACCCGCAGGTCGGGTTGGTGCGGGTTAAGAAATTGGCACTTTATTGCAGGGTGGGTTGGGGCGGGTCAATAAATAATACAAAAAAAATCCATTTATGTTGCATGGAATTTAGTGGTGGAAATTTAGATTCAAGAGATTCGTTGAATTTAAGTTCATTCACCAAAATGATTCATTCACTGATTCGTTCAGTGACCATTTCTTCATATTACATAAATACGCCAGCAGTTGGCGAAAAAGAGTGTCTTATGTTTTATGTCTTAAGTCAATGAACGTATTTACTTGTGACAAAAACTGATTTGGATTTATGCAAGTGTATGCATGATCGCATTAAATAAATAGTCTAAATAAATTGTTCAGATTATCAAAGCATGAGGTTTTATCGGGGATTAAACGTGGAGTTATGTTCTGTATTCCAAATATAAAAACAAGCGTATGTGCACCAATAACTGCGTGTTGTATCTGCTGATTGCTGATCGAGATTTATATGCTTGGCCGACTGACCCTGTATACTCTCATTCATGAACGAGATGTATCAGTTCATTCAACTCTTTCACCTATGAGAAGATCGTATTCGTTCACTTCATTCAACAAGTCACATGCTCCGTCACATCTTGAGTAACTCTTTGGCAGGATGAAACAGTTCACAGTGCTGTTCACGAGCTGCGCATGCGCAGCTAATAGTGCCGGGCTCGCGCACTGCTGTTTGAGGAACTTCATTGAATGAGAAATTAGTCTTTGGTCAGTGGATTACGTAAACGAGAATGATTCGTTCCCCTAAAAGATTTGTTCACGAACGAACCATCATAGTGCAATTACCTATAGCCTATATTAAATATCTGGAATAGATATTTTCTTATTTTATTAGGTTCTTTGATAAGGTTACGATTCGATGGTATAAGCAGCAGGGTCGGGGCGGGTCAAGAAATTTTATTTTATTTGCGGGGCGCATCACTAGCACACACACACAAGTGGGCAGCCATTTATGCTGCAGCAACCAGGGAGCAGTTGGGGTTTGGTGCCTTGATCAAGGGCACCTAAGTTATGGTATTGCCGGCCTGAGACAAACTTAGGGGTTAGGAATCAAACTCTCTAACCACTAGGCCACGACTTCCCCTTGATTTGATTTGTTTAACAATTACATTGGTAAAGTACAAATTCATTTTGGTCATCATAAAATACACACAATCCACCATCCACTCCATCGAGAGAGAGAGAAAACAAAAGTTAATTCTGAGGACGTTTACCCATGTACTTCATCTACAGTATGTGTGCAAAAGTGGCCTCATATATAACATGAGAAAATCAAAGTCTTCCCATTAGAAGTGCTTCTGCAAATTAGGAAAAAAAGAATAACGAGCAAAAGTGCAAGTAGTAAACTCTGATTTATAACAGATAAATTGATTACAAACAAACAGCATCTCCACATCAACTGCAATTTGGTCAGGCTGTCATGCACTTCCATGTGACATCTTTTCAAGGGGAATTAAAAAAAAAAAAACTTGTTACTTCCTAAGAGACTTAATATTGTTCATTATATTTTACCTTACAATGCAGTGAGCAATTTTTAATATTCCACCATATATAGGCTGAACGAAATAGCCTACTTTTAATAGCAAAACAGAGGAATATAAGAAAATATTTAACAGCTGTTGGCTCATTTATTTGTAATGATAAGCTACATCTGGCAAATCAATGGCTGCAAGCGTTGAATAAACATATAACACAGGAAACAATTTATAACATTTTGTGCACAAACAGACAATCTGTTCGAAGATTAAATTTATTTAAGTGGTTGAAAAGTTTTTATGACATGGTGAAAATGCACTGATTTTTAAAGTCACTTTAACACAAAACAGGAAACTCATGAATATTCATGTATGCTAAATCAAATATCTCAGACACTGAAAATTTCAGAAAACCAGTCTAGTTTTGTTCTCGTGGTACTTTGATGGCACATGTTATCGTAAGGCAGCTGCAGTGCCAATCAGAGTCAGACAAATTTTCTAACCAGAATGCATTGCTTTTGTCTGGTTTTCGGGCAGGACACAGTACTGAATCAGCTTTACTGCGAGTCTCAAATGATCTATTACTTATTGCAGACTCGGGCAATACTGGGGCTCTAATTATGTTGGATCTTAGTGAAGCTTTTGATCAAACTGATCACGATATTGTTATTAATCGTTTGGAACACGTTGTAGGGTTGAGAGGGACGGTTTTAAAATGGTTTTCCTGGGACCTACAGGTCCTTCTAAAAAAATTAGCATATTGTGGAAAAGTTCATTATTTTCCATAATGTAATGGTAAAAATTAAACTTTCATATATTTTAGATTCATTGCACACCAACTGAAATATTTCAGGTCTTTTATTGTTTTAATACTGATGATTTTGGCATACAGCTCATGAAAACCCAAAATTCCTATCTCAAAAAGTCCTTTTTGAGAAGGACCTGTATTCTCTTTTCTCTGTTTTTGTTTCCTCTAGGCCAAATTTTCAAGAAATATGGTATATTTTATCACCTGTATGCCGATGACATTGAGATTTATTTACCGATTGGAGCTGGAGGATCAAGCCCTAATTTATCCCTGGTTGCTTCTTTAAAGGAGGTGACCAGTTGGTTACACCAAAACTGCTTGCAGTTAAATGCCAGCAAGTCTGAAGTCATGGTGTTTGGGATAAAAAGGATGAAAGTGGTTTAGCCGATTTTCTAGGTATATGGGAAACATACGTTCAGCCTAAAATAAGAAATTTAGGTGTAATTTTTGACTCTGCTCTTATGTTTGACCATCAGGTTGAAAATGTGGTAAAAATTGTTTTTATCAGTTAAGGACTATTGCGAAAATGAAATCTTTTTTGTCTGTTCCTAATCTGGAAACAGTGATTCATGCATTCATTTCTACATGCTTGGATTACTGTTATGTTCTATATGTAGGAATTAGTCAATCTCTTATCTCAAGATTGCAGCTGGTTCAAAACGCTGCAGCGAAGCTCCCGACTGGTATTAAGAAAAGGGAGCATATTACACCTGTTTTGAAAAGGCTTCATTGGCTCCCTGTGAAATATCGGATACAGTATAAGGTTTTGTTATGTTTATAAAGCTGTTCACGAGTTGGCCCCGGAACATATCAAGTATTTGGTGCTTATGAACTCTGGTATATCTCAAAGGTCCTTTAATTGTTTACTGCTCTTTGTTACAAGAACTCGTCTTAAAACTAATGGGGATCGCGCTTTCTCAGTCGTTGGACCTAGACTGTGGAATGCTCTTCCCCCTGATATAAGATCTGCACCGTCAGTTGATGTTTTTAAAACTCGTGTGAAAACGTATTTGTATTCTGTTTCTTTTAATTCTTGACTTTGTCATTCCATATTATTTTTTTTTTTTTTTTTTTTTTTTTATGTTTCCTTGCGTTTAGATGTACAGTCCTTTGGTCTACTTTGTAGTAGAAAGGGCTATATAAATAAACTAGAATTGAGACTTGTCAGAAGGCAGCTGATCTTTGTGCTGTCGCATTAAGTTGAACAAGCCTTTTATGATTATTTAACTGCTACCAATATTTAACTGCTACCAATCTTTGTATTGATATGTGATATGTATGTGATAACCTGCAATAGCCAATTTTCATTGCGCAAGTGTCACCTACCGCATGTTGTATGCTTCTATAGCTGAAACTTTGCAGCCACAAACATGCTCCGAATGTACAGTACTGAGAAAGGTCATCACCCATATTCTTTTTTTCTATTTTGTTTTTCACTGTTCAACAGAACACGTGACAGGAGAACCAGCTGACAACATCGATTGTCCTCCTTGTGTTTTTCTTCTCTAGTCACATTTGATCCTGCGTCTCCTGCTATTTTTATTTGTACTACTTGCCACATGTACATTTTATCTATCTCTGTGGGTGATTCACATGTGATAAATGCAGGGAAATAGTTAGGCTGACAGAGAAGATTTCAGAATTAGAGACACGCATTCAAACTTTAATTGAGGACAGTAAGAATGTTAGGGCTCTAGATACGGCTTTGGATGCGTCTAGCTGAGGGATTCCTTTATATTGTTCGGTTTCTGGTAACAGCGCCATTACAGCATGGCAATTGGGTGACAATGAGGCTGCAGAGTTGTGGGTCAAAACACTGCTTTTATGTTCTGATCAAAACATTAAACAGGTTCTCCCCACTCAGTGATGCACCCACTGAGAAACCTGATGTAAGTGCTCTGGTTATTGGCATTTCCATTGTATGGAACGTGAATATAGAGACACCATCCACCATAGTCCAATGTTTACCAGGAGCCAGAGCGCCTGACATCTTGGCAAATTTAAAAGTACTGTCTAATGCTAAACGTAAATACAGTCAGATTGTTATTCACGCTGGCGCTAATGATGTTCGACTTCACCAGTCGGAGATCACTAAAAATAACATTAAGGAGGTGTGTGAACTTGCAAGCATGATGCCAGACACTGTAATATGCTCTGGTCCCCTCCCTGCTTACCATGGTGAGAAGATGCATAGCAGATTGTCATCACTAAATGGCTGGATGTCTAAGTGGTGCCCACAGAATAACATAGGTTTCATAGACAATTGGATGAGCTTTTGGGGCAGACCTGACCTGTTGAAAAGAGATGGTCTTCATCCCTCCTGGGGTTGTGCTGCTCTTCTCTCTAGAAACATGGCACATAGTCTTAGTGTTTATACTTGACTAACTGGGGCCCAGGTCAGGAAACAGACAGACTGGCTAAACCGACCATCTGCTAGCTGCCACACGTCACAGAGGTCAGTTAGTTCTCAGCACATAAAGACTCTTTCACCTAGATATCACACTATGGAGACTGTGTCTGTTCCCCAAACTAGAAAATACAAAAAAACATCCAAGCCAATTTAAGAGAAACAATTTAATTGAGGTTCAACAAATAAAAAATAGAAGAAATACGGATAAACAAATGATAAAGCTTGACTTATTGAATATCAGATCCCTTTCTATGAAAACACTTTTGGTAAATAATATGATCACTGATCATAATCTAGATGTGCTCTGTTTGACAGAAACCTGGCTAAAACCTGATGATTACATTATTTTAAATGAGTCCACCCCCAAGATTACTGTTATAAACATGAGCCGCGTCTAAAAGGCAAAGGGGGAGGTGTTGCTTCAATTTATAACAACATTTTCAGGATTTCTCAGATGGCAGAATTCAAGTATAACTCGTTTGAAGTAATGGTGCTTCATATAACATTATCCAGAGAAAAAAATGTTAATGATAAATTGTTAATGTTAATAAACAAATCCCCTGTTATTGTTGTACTGGCTACTGTATACAGGCCACCAGAGCACCATACAGACTTTATTTAAGAGTTTGCTGATTTTACATCAGAGTTAGTGTTGGCTGCAGATAAGGTTATAATAGTTGGTGATGTTAATATCCATGTTGATAATGAAGAAGTGCATTGGGATCATCATTTATAGATGTTCTGAACTCTATTGGGGTTAGACTACACATCTCAGGACATACTTATTGTCGAAATCATTCTCTAGATGGTGATCATACTCCCAGATGGTGGATCAGAACCTAGAAACAGCCCTGAAAGACCAGGACAACTACAGCCCCAGATACAGATTCCCTGTAAAGACCTTGTCTCAGATGACCACCAGAACAAGACCACAGGAAACTGATGATTCTTCTGCACAATCTTACTTTGATGCAGCCTGGAATTGAACTGCTGGTTTCGTCTGGTCAGAGGAGAACTGGCCCCTCGACTGTGACTGGTTTCTCCCAAGTTTTTTTCTCTATTCTGTCAACGATGTAGTTTTGATTCCTTGACGCTGTCGCCTCTGGCTTACTTAGTGGGGGATGTGGAAGATTTTTATTGGTGGGATTTTGCTCAATCAAGTATGATCAAGATGAATCTAGTCATATATATACATACGTGTTTTATTCCATTAGAATCATATAGCCTTTGTGTGAAAGGAATGTGCCTATGTCTGCAAAAAACATCCTGACCACCACTTTTCTTTACCATAGCAAGTCTCAGGAAACATCTGGAAAAACATGCAATGGGTCTCTTCTCTTTACCATAGCGTCTCCCTAGGGAGGGATCAAAATTGCAAGCCTAAGGAAAAGTTTGACTATTTGGAAACGCCCTGTAAAGGGTATATAATGAGATGCAACCTAGCATTTCGACAGAACTCCTTGCAACGAGCTCTCGACTTTGTTTTGCTTAAAATAAAGTCTTTTCTTCTGAGAGAAAAATCCCTGACTGAGTTTGATCCTTGGGAGAACCGGCAAAATACACCACAGATTTGGCACCCCAGATGGGACTGGAAAGGAGCAGAGTGGACGACTGCTTTTGAGCTGACTGATGAGCAACACACACACAGTGGTGGCCACCATAGAATAAGGTAAGCATTTTTTGCTTATATAATAAGTGTGTGTTGTTGACTGGTCAGTTCTGAGTGGTAAGGACACTTAAAATCTGCTCTTCCAAATTTAGAAAAATAATATGATATCTAAATTGAAAAAGGGGTTTTACTCCAGAAGAAATAACTGCATGCACATATTTGGGTTATTAATAGGAAGGCCTTGAAAGGCAACCTCGATTTAAGACAAATATGGTGTAGGCAGAAAGACATGGCATGCTGTGTGTCTGTGTTTATCGGATAGCTGGGCCTAGGTAGGACAGTGATAAACGGATAAGCAGATTAAGGAATCGCGAGGAAAAGTCCCACGGATACCGCTTCGAGAATGTATAAGTGAAATTCTAGAAGGTCAGAAATAGGTGGGCCCTTAAGGAGCTCTAGGTGAGCTGTGTTTTGTTGTGTGGATGTCTCTGTGTCCGGACAAATGAATGTGTAAACAAATAAATTCTGTGTTGGGTGGGTAAAAGTTGCGCACCATTATTGGACTGTCACTTCAGGGTGGCTGGGTGGAGTTGGACGCAACTAGTATCCACTTGAGAGGGATGAATGTATGATGAGCCTTGATAATAAAAGGACAATTAATGACTGATTATCCCTTAGATAAAGGGAAAAAGTATGCAAGAATAAGCACTCTGGCTCAATAAAGAGTGCAGAAAGTGTGAATGAGGTTAGGAAATTAGCATCAATAAAGTTTGAACCAAGATCTATAATAGATTTTTGCATTTAGGATGTCTG
This sequence comes from Carassius gibelio, assembly GCF_023724105.1. Classification (NCBI taxonomy): domain Eukaryota; kingdom Metazoa; phylum Chordata; class Actinopteri; order Cypriniformes; family Cyprinidae; genus Carassius; species Carassius gibelio. The sequence goes on along the minus strand of NC_068410.1, from coordinate 26,050,027 downwards.
GGTGAAATTGGAGAAAATTTTCTGAGCCCAGTGTAGTGGCAGTGAGAACAAAGGAGGACGTTTCCACAGTAAAGTTGTATTACATGGGGGGAGCAAGAGGTGCTCTCCCCTCCTGGACCATCACTTGGGAGTGATCAAGTTACAGAGACGGGGGTGGCTGGTGTTGAGAAAGGAATGCAGGAGCCCTAAAACAATAAAGTCAACTGTATGAAGGTGGTTTTAGAGAAAAATAAATACAAATGTTCCAAGAAATGGACTAATATAGAAATGGCAGATATGGTGGAATATAGAAATAATAATAAATTAATTAAAATAAGATATGCATTTATTATTTAATAACTTGTCTGAATAGATTAATTTAAAAGATGCACGTGCTTAAAACTTTTTTTAATACGTGAAAACATCTAGAATTTGTATCTTGTTATCCCTGGGACACAGTATGAAAGTTAATCCATTACAGAGTTTCAGAGATTGGGCTTGTGTAAATGTAAAAAATAAAAGAAATAACTTGTGCAATGTGGAATGAAAGCAAGATTGGGTGACCAAGTTAATAGACATTTTGATTCAAAAGCTATAGGTATTTTATAATAGGAAGGGAATTAGTTGCTTAAAGAATTAGATTTAATTATTTTATTTACAATAATATGTTGGTTAGGAAACATTAATTCACAAATACCAGATTATTCTGAATCATGTATGCAAATATAGAAGAAAAATTATGATTGAAGTCTTTATTTTACCATATGCATGTCTGACTGTTATAAAAGGAAGGTTTATTTTGTTTTATTGCAGTATACTTAGATAATAAAGGTAGCTGATTTCTGCATTTTGCAAAGAAGAAAAAATGCTTGCCATTTTCCTGCAATGAAGAACTTGCTTTACTAACAAAGAATAAGAGAACTGCTGTTTTCAACCAGATGATTTTGTTTTTATTAAGGGACCACTGAAAGAAGAGGTTGAAAAGTGAAAATTAGAAAAAGAGCTGATTGCTCAGAAACAATTTGGTCAGAAGTTACATAGGTACATTTGATTAATGCAGTCTCTGAGTGTTACACTTTCAGATGATTTCTGGAACAGTGCCTTGACAAAGGAAAGCAATGAAATGGAGTCTGTCGAGGAATGGCAAAGCAGCAAACACAGCTGCAGAGAGAAGAAGAGGGAGGGGCTGACGGATGTTCCCCTCCCCTCTTGAAAGAGAAGAACACACTTCAGCAAGGAGAAGACTGAATCAAAGCAGGAAAAGGTGAATCTTTCACTTGAGACTTTTCCTGAGGTTGAAAAGAACATTATGAAATGCAAAACTCTGGCAGAAAGCAACCAGAAGCCAGACTGAGAAGAAGCAGAAAAACAACGGAGACCGTACACCACAACATCAGGTCTTTGAGTGCCATCACAGACTGACAACCCAGTACAACAGCCCAGGCTGATGATGTCACCAGAAGGACTTCCATCCCTTCTGTGCACAGGTGCTGCATATACAATGAACACTATAGAGACTGCTTCAAATGTTAATTATTTAATTATTTTATTTACTATGTTTTAATCTTGATTATTCACTGGTCTCACAGCACTTCCTTAAATTCTGTGTTTTAACTAACTTTCTCAATCTGCTTTTCAATAGGTACCAGTCCAGCCTCATGTCTTAAAGAAAAAATAATAACTTTGACAGACAGAAGTGAGTACTTAACTCACCAATCAGATAAACATGGAGCTGGATTTGGCATAGTAAGACAGTTTCATTAAACAACTAGGGGAAAATGCACAACTAAATACTTGACAACAATGCTGAGCGCTTTGGGAAAGAAGAGAATAAATAAATAAATAAAAAAGGGTATCTTGATGAACAATAGGAAAAATATATATGGTTGAGAAAATAGAAATATTGGTCACTCCATTTTGTTTAAAGGTAATTTTCTAAGGTAAAACTGAATAAAATAATATTGAATAAAAGATTATTCCAGAGATCCAAAATCATGTAATCACATATACTGTCATCACTGGGGATAACCAGATGGAAATGTTAATGGCCATGGATCCAAGATTTACAGAGATCTCCAATCCTCTTCTCAGAGTTGCTCATGAGCAATAACAAAAAAAGTATTTGACTAAACTTTAAATTAGACAAACACATGACATTTGAGAAATGATAATTGGCTCTCTCAAATGCCCAATGCCTAGGCCTAATATTCTAAACAAATTAATCTATGAGATTTTGGAAAAAGGAAGGAAAGAAAGAAAAGAAAAGTTTTTGGCAAAAAAAAAAAAAAAAAAAAAAAAAGGGGAGTGAAAGAGTGTGAAAAAAGTATGAATGATGGTGTTGTATGGCATGAAAGAGAGTGTCTGACGAGACACTGAGGCAATTCAATCAATTTGCCCAAACAGCTGTATACAAATTTGAATGTGGGCCCACAGGGCAAACTTATGCCCAGTAAAATAATGACCATGGATGTATTTGGTTAAGTTTCCTGGTCAGTACCTAGGTCCTTGTTGTGGCAGAAAGAAAAACAGTGCCACACATGCGCAGCGTATAACACGGGAAGGCAGAGCAAAGCAAGCTTGCTCTGTCCACCCCACATCTAACTTTCCTTTCAGCATATCATGAAGGAGCTGATTGTGTCAAAAGGATGAAATATTATCTTTCTGACTGTTAAAATAAATACAGTGGGTTGAGTGTTTTCCAGGGCAAAAGGCCTATGCTCTTGAGCAAGATAGGCCTAGATAAATTTTCCAGTAATATAGTGGAACTCAGTTTACAAAACAAAGAGATAACTGAATAAGCAAATGGTTGAGAATAAAATTGAAAGGAAAAAAAATAAATAAATAGTAAAGACAGCACTGAAATTGTGAAAACTCAAAAAGGGGCCAAGACAGCCCTCAACCCACATTACATTTCCACAGGTCACACCAAGAAGGACGACTGGCAAGATGAACAAATTAGCATGCTTGATAACACTAAGAAAAAACTCTTAAGTTTTCCATTTACAGGTGACAGCAGTTCCAGTAAGACCAAGGAATGCTTCGCCCCATCAAAGAGAACCAGAGAGGGTGCAGTTATGATCTCAAGAGAGCTTTGCATGAATCAGAAAAACGGTTACAGAGTGACACCTGAGTTCACATCTCTAACCTAAAATACCCCAACCAAATTCAACAACTCCACACAGCATGAAGTGAGGGATGAAGGGCGTGCTAGTAACGACCCACCCTTGCCAACGAGGGAAAGACCATTGCAACGACTCGCAAAGAGTCTCCCTGGTGAAGATGGAATGAGAGAGTGATGGGACTGCTAATGAGATCAAAATACTTGGGTGCAGATATGAGCCAACAAATAGAAAAGAAAAGGTGGAAAGAGAATTTTAAGTAATGGTAGATGAAGAATTTGAAGGTTATGAGAAGGGAAATATGGATGTAGGAAGATTTGAAGGGAAAAAAGAGCAATTTGATGCAACAAATAGAATGAAAGGAGCAAAATAGAAAAGCTCAAGATTTGTGAATTGAAGAAGGAAAAGTATGTGTTATGTTTGGGAAAAATGCTGTATTTATAGAAGGGAGCATTTCATGAAGAACTGATCAAATTGAAAAGGCTAAGAATGATAGATAAAGAAAATGTTGGAAAAGATAATAAAATGTAAGACTGGTTTGATTTACAGTTAGGAGCATGTGGAGCATAGTTTATAATTAAATAGGGAAAGTTTTTAGGAATGGCATTAATGACAGGATATTTACTATTTTACTGTATACTTCCTATATTGAGGTTACTAGTCAAAGCCACAGTTAAGCAAATTAAATTCAAAGATATCAAAATAATGGGAAATTGATACATAAGGTATCTAAGCTGAAGATCAACTCTTATAATCTTGTGATATTCAATGTGTGATGTGATTTGTATTTGTATGTGTATGTATTTTTATGCCTTTTATACAAAACTGTGATAACCAGGCAAATGCTGAACCATTTGCACATTCATGCTTTTAACAATGTCTACTATTAAAGAGGGGTTAGGGAGACTGGATCTTTTACTCACTCCTTGTCAAATTAGGAGAGAGATGTTTGGTCCAGTAATCCCTCAGAGTGGAATTTCATAATCTAGACACTGGTGAAAATACAATGTGACTTATTTAGTCACTAGGTAGTGTAAATAATATGACTGGATTATGGAGTAGCACTCTGGATAAGAATAATCAAATGTGAGACTTATTAAGTCTCAAAGGGGAGAATATGTGGAAGATTTTTATTGGTGGGATTTTGCTCAATCAAGTATGATCAAGATGAATCTAGTCATATATATACATACGTGTTTTATTCCATTAGAATCATATAGCCTTTGTGTGAAAGGAATGTGCCTATGTCTGCAAAAAACATCCTGACCACCACTTTTCTTTACCATAGCAAGTCTCAGGAAACATCTGGAAAAACATGCAATGGGTCTCTTCTCTTTACCATAGCGTCTCCCTAGGGAGGGATAAAAATTGCAAGCCTAAGGAAAAGTTTGACTATTTGGAAACGCCCTGTAAAGGGTATATAATGAGATGCAACCTAGCATTTCGACAGAACTCCTTGCAACGAGCTCTCGACTTTGTTTTGCTTAAAATAAAGTCTTTTCTTCTGAGAGAAAAATCCCTGACTGAGTTTGATCCTTGGGAGAACCGGCAAAATAGACCACAGGGACACTTAATTTATAGCGATATCGTTGACTTGATTGCAAATGATTGCACAGATAATATTTAAACTGAACTGAGCTGAATGATGACATTAATGAATTCAATGATGAACTGCCTTTAACTGTCATTTTGCATTATTGACACTGTTTTCCTAAAACAGTAAAAATACATCACCTGGAGAAAAGAGGAAACTGACAAATAGGGCTGGGTGATATGTAGCAAAAAATATATCTCAAAATATTTTGCTTTATCTCGATATACAATATATATCTCGATATCTTTACAGGAAAAATTACCCCCCCAAAACTACTGCAAAAACAAATATGCCAAATATTACATGTTTAGGGGCCTTTTTTCTTCACCATATGTTTTATTGTTACCTAATTCTGTGTTTTAGCATGTGCAATTATTTAAATGCATAAAAACAACTTAATTAGTTACAAAAAATTCTTAAAATAGCCTTATGTGATATGTTTTTTTTCCCTTCAGAAAATCTTTTTTTTTTTTTTTTTTTTTTTTTTTTTTTTATGCCAACAGACTATTACAATATTTACAAAATGCAGAAAACAATTTCAGAGACCAACATCAGTACGATATGTGTGTGTGTGTGTGTGTGCGTGTGTGTTAGTGTAACTGGGTGAGGGAGTAGAAATATCTGAATAAAGGGGGCTACAGTACAACAGACTTAACCAAAAAAAAAAATAATTTATATACACACATAACAATAGCAATAATACTAATCATAACAATAATAATAATAATAATAATAATGATGATGATAAATCCAATTCATAAGAATAGACAAATGGTAATAATAGTATTATCAGTCGTAGTAATGATGAACATATATTAACAAATATTTCTTCCAGAATGAGGGGGGGGGGGGGGGGTTAAAGGATCAGGAAAAGGACAAATAAAATAGTAGTAGTAGTAATAATAATAATAATAATAATAATAATATTGACACAGCCATTGAAAGTAATGCTAATAGTAGTAGTTGCAATAATAATAATAATAATAATAATAATAATAATATTGATACAACTATTAATGATAAGGTATTGTAAAGCTGCCTCTGACATCCCTCGTGGCCATGGCATACGATAGACCCACGCCAGGGTGTAGTTGCAAGGGGTTATCAAGGTGAGGTGCTTCGGGGCCCAGGGTCACCAAATCCACACTCATTCCCAGCCGTCCCAGACATGCCACGCTTACCCTGTCTTGTGTGTTTTTTTTAATATATATATATATATATATATATATATATATATATATATATATATATATATATATATATATATATATATATATATATATATATATACATACATACATAAATATGTCTGCTTTCATTGTTATCTCATGATATGTTTGTCAACTAGTGTGTAATGCATTTAAAAAAGTATGGCGTGTAACATGGAGCAGCCCAGCACAAAGCCCAAGCTGCCATGTCCACACCACACTTACCCTGTGTGTTTTTTTTTTTTTGGCTTGCTTTATGGTCCAAATGACTGTGTGTGCACATCATCTAACATGTGATGCATTAAAACAGCGAGGCAAGTGCTGGTCCAGCCAGGTTAAAAAGTACAAACTGGAGGGCGAAAGCCCAAGGACCCGGGCCCCACATCGCACCCACCCACAGCTAATCAAAACCATACATGGTAGGGACCATTATGCCACAGCCAGCCAAATTTCAATATAATCTTATGAATATTTATATATATATATATATATATATATATATATATATATATATATATATATATATATATATATATATATATATATAAATAATAGTTGGTGTTGTTACCTCTTCCTGACCTTGCTCCCCCCAATCTTGTGTGAACATTGATGGTGTAAAGCTGAAGATGGCTCCAGACAAAGAAGGTCAGTGGGTTCATGACTGTTAGGAGTTAAGGAGAGATAACCAAGAAGGGTGTAGTTCTAGTATACTATTTTGAGGGGAGGTAGACAAGTTTTCCATGGAGAAGTACTCTATTAATAAATTTTTCCAAGTTGTAATGTGTATGGTGTTCCTTGATTTCCAGTTCATGAGAATAGTTTTCTTGGCGATAGTTAGAGCTACTAGGAGTAATTGACTGTTTGTACTGTTTACATTGATTATGGATATGTCACCTAATATACAAAGGGAGGGGGACAGCGGGATGTGACATCCCATAAATTTCGATAGTGAGTTAGTAATATTTTCCCAGAATTTTTTAACTGAGGTGCAATCCCAAATAGCGTGTAAATAGGTGTCTGGAGTGTTTTGTGTGCAATGTGAGCAGGTTTCTGCAGTGAAACCCATTTTAAATAATTTCTGCCCAGTAAGGTGAGATATATGAAGTACTTTATACTGTATAAGTTGTAAGTTGGCGTTTTTTGTCATGAAGTAGATATTTTTACAGATTTGTGTCCAGAAAGCGGCATTCGGAGCCATGGATAAATCCGATTCCCATTTAGCACTGGGTAAGCTTAATGTATTGTCTGATTTGGATATTATTTTATATATTTTGGAGAGTAGTTTTTTTGGGGAGGTTATATTAATTAGCTCTGAGATTGGAGGGGGAAGGTCTAGATTAATTGTCTGAGTGTCAATTTTTGATTGAATAGATGATTTGATTTGTAAGTATTCCAAAAAACAATTACTCCCAATGCCGTATTTCTGGACCAAGTGGGAAAATGGTGCAAAGTTATTATTAAGGAGGATGTGTTGAAGTTGTGTGATTCCCTTATCTACCCATGTGTGCAAGTTAATTGGCTTCTTGTTAACTATGAAATCTGGGTTATTCCAAATCGGGGTGTATTTAGATGGTGCAAGGGGTGTCTTTGTGATTTGATGAAATTTCCACCAAGCTGTCAGAGCTGCGGCTATTGTTGGTATTTTAAAACAGTTATGCTTTTTGATTGTCTGATTATAGAAAGGTAAATCTGAAATGTTAATGTCCTTACAAACTGACTGTTCCACATCTAGCCATGTGCTTTCTGATGTGTTAGGATGAATCCATTTGTATATATTTTGGAGCTGATTGGCCAAAAAGTAGTGGTATAAATGTGGAGCTTCAAGTCCTCCTTGTGTTTTTGGTTTCTGTAGTGTAGATAATTTAATTCTTGGGGTCTTATTTTTCCAGTAGAATTTAGTGATGATTGAATCTAGCGATTTAAACCAGGTGAGGTTGGGTAGTGCTGGAATCATTGTAAATAAATAGTTTAATTTAGGGAGTATAGTCATTTTAATTATTGATATTCTGCCCATAATGGATAGTGGTAAATTCATCCAGCGATGAAGGTCATCATTTATTGTTTTAAGTAATGGAGAGAAGTTAAGGCCCTTCAGAAATTCTGTGTATTTAGATTTTTCTGGTTATCAAATGAAGGGATAAAACTTTCATTTCATTTATCTTTTAATTATTTAAAATTAAGCAAACTTTATTTTTTTGGTAAAGTACTATTACTATTAAAGTACTATTAAAAATAAAACATGGAAGAAATGTTGTGTGATTATTCCTTAAAAAATTATGTTCGTTTCATTTTAATAGTAGTAGTGGGCTATGTACATTCAACTGAACAATAGTAATAGATTTCTGTCAAATACTTTTATTTTGATGAGTTTACCGATACAGTTCTGTGTATGTGAAACTACAGTCTGTGATATGAGATAGTTTTACTCAAATCAAACGGTCAGATGCTCATGAAGTGACTTTCAGTGCAGTTCTGGAGATGTTCCTCATGTGTTCACGTCTTTATTAAGTGAGAGGAAAGACGCTGAAATCACAGTGAGCGTCACGCGCTTCCATGTGTTTAATGAATGAAGACGTGCTTGTGCGCCGTTCATTAACACAGACACGCAGAACATGCATTCATATTTAAATAGACTTTTTCCGGTTACTCACGATTTGATGTAAGTGCATGACCTACTTTTGATTAATTCATTCAAAATTTGACAAATTCCGTGACATTCCGCGTTAAATTGTAAATTCCGTTTTTATGACTGGATTCCGAGATTCCGTCCACGTTTTCTGCATCGCGGAAATCATTGGGCCCTACAGTAGACATCTGCCTGCTGTTCACCCTATGCCTTAAAACCGAAGTATCTCCATATAATGGAGCCAGTTGTCCTTTTTTTTTTTTGACTAGTTCTCTACACGCGAGGGGAGAGGGGACAAAAGCAAGGAGGCGGGGGGCGAGCGAGCGGGGGCGAGCACAGCATAGTGAAGGCAAACAAGCAAAGCGGCGGAATCGGAATTAAATATAAACAATATATCGATATATACGATATGTCAAAATCCATATCGTGTTTAAAAAATATCTCAGTATATTTTAAATATGAAGATATCGCCCACCCCTACTGACAAGCCAATAGACAAGACAGAACAAGTTACTAATGGTATGAAACAATTTCTTAGTTTTCAAATTTGATGTTGAGAGTGAGGAGTCACGTGCCGATTTGGCAAATTGGGAGGGGTCTGAGCCGGTCGGCCATGATGGATACGCTATCGGTTGCCAGGGGCAATGCCTTCAGAACTTCACAGAGGCGCGACTAAAAATTTCAGAGATCTTTAATTTTAGCGCATTTATTTTGTCGGCGAAACAGATCGAGACGGATCTACGAATAAGAGAAAGAAAAGGAAGAAAGTAAAGCAATGCAAAAACATAAAGCGAAAGAAAGGGGACCTTACAGGAACAAGCTCACACCAAGCCAAAACAGTCACAGTTAATTACGTTGTCATTTTGGTCAAGAAGTGCATTCTTAATGCAATGTAATTACAATAAACTAAAACGCATGTGAAGAAACTTACTTTGGCCAGTACAACACTGTTTTCATCACCTGCTGTAGATGGACCCAGCCACAGCAGAAAGACTCGTAACTTTCCAAAGACTTGTGGCTTTTAAACTCCTGCATTGTGTAGTAACATAAACCAAAAACAATATAATTCCCGATGTCCATATGTGTGCATGATGGAGGTAAATGGTCCAGGTCTCTGTTCTGCTGCAGGGAGCTCGTATGGGTCAATATTTTGGATGCTTGAGAGCTTTTCCAAATACCGCTGTTTTGTGCTTGGTGTAACCTAAAAAAAAACTGTATTCCATTGTTCCTATGTTTCCATATGTATCGTGAGAGGTACTGGAGCAGTTTTTAACGCAGCAGTAACTTTCAGGCATGGTAAAACAGTGCAGAATTGCGAGAACCTCCTCTACTACCGAGTTAACAACACATGTAAACAATCCTGTTTCGCCAACGGTATTCTGCCAACATGGCGGAGACTGTGATATCGAGGGAGGCTTTGTGCTATGACGACAACTCCTCATTCTCAATATATATATATATATATATATATATATATATATATATATATATATATATATATATATATATATATATATATATTAGGGCCGGGACTTTAACGTGTTAATTGAGATTAATTAATTTACACAAAAAATAACGCGTTAACTAAGATTAATTAATTACAGAAAAAAAATTCCCGCATTTTTAATAACTTATTTTTGCACCGCGGAACGTTTCTCACTGGATGAGTTTCGGCGGGACCGATTATACTGAAGCACCAACTAGCGTTCGCATATCACCGCAGCACACATCGAGCCTCAAGTATCACCTCAACACAAAACATATAGCAGCTAGCGTGGACTTTACACTTTATGTTGAACTAGGTATTATTTTGTTGGTGCAACAGTTTATGTTGAACTCTTTATTGTTTTGGCCAAGGTAGTTGAGAGTTGGACTTAGTATGTTATGGCCTCTGAAGCAACAGAGAGATGTTTTCTAATAGTCAGTGTTTCCAATGTTCTGAATGTATTTGACAGTATTGTGTATTACTTAAAAACACTTTACAGAAGGTTCCAGCACCTATAAGCTTCCTGAATTTCTGAAATGTACTATTTTTAAATTGTTTCTAAATATGCTATTGCTACACTTCATGGCAAAAATTGCACTGGTCTGCTAGACTTGGTTGAACAAAAATAAACAATATTTTGTTGCTTAAGCTCATTTATTCAGTCATTATTCAATGGTATACTATAAATCCATGTGAAAAAAAAATACTTCTCACTGTTCTCAGGTCAAATATTTATATGCGATTAAAATGCGATTAATTTCGATTAATTAATTACAAAGCCTCTAATTAATTAGATTAATTTTTTTTAATCGAGTCCCGGCCCTAATATATATATATATATATATATATATATATATATATATATATAAAAAAATGTATTCAAACAATAAATATTGTTTTGCAGTTCTTTAATGAATGTGATGACAGATAACTGTATTGTCTGTACGTACTGAAATCTTTTTATATTTAATTAAGCACGACATAAACATGAATAAACATCAGAATGTAGGCTATTTTATTTCAACCATGGAAAAACTTCAATACACACCATTTTTCAAGTAAGTCCATCAATGATAAACTATACTCCTGTCTGATTTGTTTGTTGACAAGATGGCAATTTGACATGATTGGTCGGATTGCCTTATTGGTCTATTGGTTCTGTTCTTCTGTTCTGTTACCATGGTTATTCATTGTTTGATTAATTCTGTTCATGCATCATTTGGTTTGGCTGGTGTCTCACTATTTAAAGCCTGAATTTATTTGTCAATTCCTATCTATACGCACGGTTGTGTTGTAGTTTCTCAGTGGTCTTTGGTGTATTTGCTTGTAGTTTAAAGACCTTGTTTGTGCTATTCTTCATCTCAGTGAAATGTACACTTGACACAATTCACAACTCTTGCAATTTTTATAATTAATCTAAAACTTTAACAAAATAATATATCCTTACTTAAATGCTACAGTTTCAGCATATTGTTGATCATATTTCAAACTCATTTATTTACAAAGGAAAGATCTTTACTTCACTTACAAGCTGAAGAAACTGTTGTCTTATTTCCTTTGTTCTCACTCCATAAACAATCGGGTTAAAACAACTTGGGAAAAGTAAATACATTGTGCTCACAAACACACGACTGTTAGTAGAAAAAGTATTTCTTATTCTGTATGACATGAATGCAATCAGGGCAAAAATCAAACTACTTGTCATGACAATGATGTGAGTAATGCAAGTGTTTATGGCCTTCATTTGGCCCTTGCCAGATTTAAACACAGAGGCAAAAATTACAACATAGGAACCAGTAACAAGAATAAAGTCAAAAGTTGGTATCAGGAAAGCTGTCAAAAGTCCTACTAAGTTATTAATAGATATATCTCCACATGCTAGCTGAACCAATGCCATGTGTTCACAAAAACAGTGATCAATAACATTTGTTACACAGAATGTTAGTTTTCCAGCCATATAGACCATGCTGATATTCAGGAGTCCATTTCTGATTAGTGGGACAACAACAAACTTTAGAAAGTTAGGGATTGCCATGTATTTATGATAGTAAAGAGGTTTACATATTGCAAAGTAACGATCCAGTGCCATCCACAAAAGTAAAGTAGACTGAAATGCACCAACATAATGAATGCAAAACATTTGTATCAAACAACCAACTAGGGATATCCCACCCCAGTTGAATAGAAAGCTAACAAGCATGTTGGGTACAAAAAATATAGGTAAGATTAAGTCTACAACAGCCATTAAACCTATTAGTACATACATGGGAGAATGCAGAGACCTTTGACATATGATTAAATATAAGAGAATAGAATTTGCAGTGATGGACAATGAAAACATCAAAAAGAAGGGGATAAATAAAAAAGGCCTCCATTCCCCTAGACTGTAGAAACCATTCAGTTTGAAGTCTGTGAATAAAATATTTTGAGCAGAAAGATTCTTCATGCTGATCAATCCAATACAGTAGGCTAAACTACAGTACGATACATTTGACAGTATTAGATAAATAATTCCTTTTTAAATGGCCTCTTTGTTAAACGGTGATGTGAAGTGGCTGTGAAGAGACCTACAATAATCTGTGTTCTCCCAATATGTTGATGGATAGAAATCTATTCAACTTATTTTACCATACTTTGTTTTTCTATCATAATGCTCGGTCTTACAAGTTAGAGTGGAATGAAAACTTTTTACGAATCATGTCTCTAAATACTCAACGCTGTGTTCCCATGAGCCTGTGCACTATTCCCACAGAGAAACAGAGATCTTCTTCACAATACAGGCCCAAAAAAGATCTTTCTGAATTGATGGCAATGCAAAATGTGCACACTGACTTATTTATTATAAAGCAACTTATAAATTGGATATATTTAATTAGTACTTTTTTTTTCTTTTCATTATCTAATATATAGTCAAAAAACAAACAAAGAAATAAACAAACAAACAAACAAACAAACACCTGACCATTATTCAAATTTAACTGGTCAGGACAATTAATTAAAAGTTCTCTATAACAAACCAGTTCATTACCCAATAATTTAAATCTTCTTCTTTCTAATCAATACGAACAATCCTGTACAGCAGTGGTGCCCAACCCTGTTCCTGGAGATCTACCTTCCTGCTAAAAAATTCTGACCTCAAAACAACTCTCAAAAACATATTTTATAGTGCAAATAAGGTTAAAGATACAAATTCCGTCTGGTTGAGCCAGACAATAGAAACACTAGAAACCCATTCAGTAACAGGAGCAATGGTGAGGCCAGCAAGGATAATGGATTTAGGTGTTGACAAGACTGTTCAGATCTTCAGAAGCTGCCTTATTTGAATCATATTCACAACAACAAATGTATACCCTCATATATAGACAGTATTTTGTAAGTTACTTTATGTTGATTTCGATAGGTGGAAGAAACATTTAAAAATTCCTTACTCTTCAGAGAGTACTGTGTGTTTAGTAGGGATGGGAAGATTCCCCGATTCGCTCGGTGCATCGGCTTAAAAAGTTAAAGATGCGATGCATCGGTTTAAAAAGTGTGCATCGGATTCAAATTGGCTTTTGTATCGCAATGCATCGTTTCTAACATATCTGCATCGGTAAACCCAGATTTACTTCTTTATAATTATTAGTAGATAACTATACTTTCATTATTTAGAAAAGGAATAATGTTTTTAGATTGTTTTCACCCTTCTAAACTGTTTTTCAAGCACGTCTCTCTTCACTGTTGCGTGATGACGTAGCCTTTCACAACACCACAGAGACCGGGGCGTGTCAAGAAAGTCACATAGATTAACATGGCAGAGGTAGAGCAGTTGCATCCTCCACCAAGTAATTACAAATCCAGTGTGTGGAAACACTTTGGCTTTTATAAGAAAGCTGGAAATCTTGATAAAACCCATGCAATTTGTAAAATATGTCGTGCCGCTATAAAATATACAGGCAGCACGACAAATCTGACAACACACCTGAAGCGCCGACACGGTGTGAGTTTGGAGACGCCGGCCGCCTCCTCCTCCTCCTCCTCCTCCTCCTCCTCTCACTCGGATTTAGCTGAACCTGCCACTGCTAGCGGGACGCCGGGTGAGCAAAGGATCAACACTTTTTTTCAATCGAAGTTGCCTAACAGTTCTGCTCGGATCAACTGATATTTCTTAAGAAAAACCTTAAAAGAGCATATTTAAGTTAAATTTAATCTGATGAGTCTGGTTTACAGCAGCCTGTGACTGCCTATACTAGTTTATTTTATTTTCATTATTTTTTTTTTTACATTTGAATACAGTTATAAAATAACTGACAAATTTTTTTTTTTTGGTACTTCATATTATTATTGGTTATGTCAAAATAGCACCTGTTTTCTGTTCACTGAGTAAGCCTGTCTGCTGAAAGCACATTCATCTGCTAGCATGTTATGGAACATTTCTTCAGTTTACCTCTGAGCAGCATCCTTAATTTGTTTCACTGTTAAATGTTTGAGCTTTTAAAAGTTTTAGTAGGGACAAAACAGGAAAAAAACATTTGGTTTTATTTAATGTTTTTTTGCACTACCAAAGCCTATTTGTATAAGGGTCATGCACTACAAATCAGAAGGCACTTAAGTTAATTTATGATTTGTTGTCTGAAACAAAGAAATAAAAGTATCTGTAACATAATGAAATGCATATCATGATTTGTTTCATTGCATCATACCGCATCGAATCGTGTTGAATCGAATCGAAATCGGATCGCACTGCATTGTAACAGAGGTGTATCGTATCGTATCGCATCGCTAGCTGCTTCATGTATCTTTAATGTATCGTATCGTTGGCTATGCATCGAGATGCGTATCGCATCGGCCTCAGTTATGGAGATGCACATCCCTAGTGTTTACAGTGTTACATTAGTAATGGAGTTCCACAAATAAAAATTATGTAGTTATGCCTGAAGCATTAAAGGTCCTTTTATTTCTTATTATATTTTTTATTAAAATATTTTTGTTTGTTTGTTTGTTTTTTACCCAAAATTAAGGTTTACTCACCATCAGGCCATTCAAGATATAGATGATTTGGTCAGCTGTTTGAACTCTCATTCTGACGACACCCATTCATTGCAGAAAATCCACTGGTGACCATGTTATGTAATGCTAAATCTGTTCTAATAAAGAAACAAATCACCTAGATCTTGGATAGAGTACATTTTCAGAAAATTGTATTATTTTAACTATTCATTTAATGGTAATATGTATTATTATCATGTTCTGTATGACATGAATGCAATCAGAGCAAAAAACAAACTACCTGATATGAAAGTGAAAAACTGAAAGTGACGTGACATTCAGCCAAGTATGGAGACCCGTACTCAGAATTAGTGATCTGCATTTAACCCATCCAAAGTGCACACACTGTGAACACACACCCGGAGCAGTGGGCAGCCATTTATGCTGCAGCACCCAGGGAGCAGTTGGGGGTTTGGTGCCTTGCTCAAGGGCACCTAAGTCATGGTATTTCCGACCCAAGACTCAAACCCACCACCCTAGGGTTAGGAGTCAAAACTCTCTAAGCACTAGGCCACAACTTCCCAAATTGATGTCACAATTAAGGGAGTAATGCAGGTGTTTATGGCCTTTTATGAGGCAAAAAACACATGAAGAAGCAAACAGAATAACCTTACAAAAAATTTAATTACTGCAGTTTTTTAGAAATAATGCTAAATTTTTTTGTTATATGTAGAAAAATGCAGTTTTTTTGGACATTAAAAAACGTCTTGGTTACGTATGTAACCCTCGTTCTCTGAAGGAGGGAACGGAGACATTACGAATGGGATCTCGCCCGAGATCCCAATCACCTCCAAGTGGTACAAAACGAGCCAATGGTACACAAAGTACCTTGATCTGCGGAATTTGTATTGCGAGCTCCGCCCTGCAGAGCGGGTATATAAGGAGCAACACGAGCAACTCGCATTCAAGTCTTTGCTGAGGAGCCGAGCCAGTGACCCGGCCGTTCAGCTGAACAGCGATGTGGCAAGGGGACGTAACGTCTCTGTTCCCTCCTTCAGGGAACGAGGTTTACATACGTAACCAAGAAGTTCCCTTTCAGTCAGTCACGTTCAACGTTACGAATGGGGTTCCTTACAAAACGCCACATGGCTGTCTTCCAGCGACCCGTGTTAGTGATAGCACCCTGTCGTGAGGCCAGCACGAGTGAGGGCCTATAGCTCGCACAGAATACACTGGGTAGCATATTCCAGCTGGTCATATGCTAGCAGGCTGCCTGCCCGTGGGAGGACTTTCGGAAGGCAGGTATCTACCAAGGTGGTGATACATAAGAACTCTGAGGTACCCAGCCCGCAGGGTGGAAGTTTCAACGACAGAGCTGGCAAGGGGCTTGCCAAGGGAAAGACACATGCTGTGGAGAGACTTACTGTGGACATACACACGTGGGATTACCCAGAAAAGGGAATCACGACACATGGAGGCACCTAGTCCCACACATGGCTGACTAAGAGCATGTACGCAAGTGTTGAACATCAACAGTGCTGGAGGAACCCAGGGTTCTGACTGAGGAATTCACCTGAGGGGAATAGCGCACGCATCCAGTCCACGGAGTGGAATGGCGCAGCAAGCGGATTGACACCGAGCAGGTCCTTACTGGCCCGAAGGGGCGAGTACCCGGGAGGACACGGGCTCTACACGGAGATTATAAAATCTCACGAATGTGTTAGGTGTCGCCCAGCCCGCAGCTCTACAGATGTCTGCTAGCGAGGCGCCATGCGCCAGCGCCCAGGAGGAAGCTACACTCCTCTCACCCCTAGGGGGCATGGCAGGTCTCGAGCCTGATAAGCCAGGACAATAGCATCCACTATCCAGTGGGATAACCTCTGCTTGGAGACAGCCTTTCCCTTCTGCTGGCCTCCGTAACAGACAAAGAGCTGGTCTGAGGTCCTAAGGCACCAAGTTCTGTCCACGTAGGTGCGGAGCGCACGTACTGGACAGGGCAGCGCCAGGGCTGGGTCTGGGCGCAACCATGAGGACCTGCTCCTCGTCCTCCCTGATCTTGCACAACGTCTGTGCAAGAAGGCTCACTGGGGGAAACGCATACTTGCGCAGGCCCAGCGGCCAGCTGTGTGCCAGGGGGTGTCTGTGCCGAGGGTGCCCTCGGTCAGTGAGTAAAACAACTGACAGTGGGAATTTTCTGGAGAGGCAAACAGGTCTACTTCAGCGTCTCTGAAGTGTTCCCAAATCAGCTGAACCGACTGGGGGTGGATTCTCCATTCCCTGGGGCAAGACTGCTGTCGTGAGAGCCCGTCGGCTGCACGATTGAGCCTGCCTGGAATGTGAATGGCACGAAGCGACCTCAGATGCTTGTGACTCCACAGGAGGAGATGGCGAGCTAGTTGCGACATGCGGCGCGAGCGTAGACCACCCTGATGGTTGATGTATGCTACGGTCACAGTGTTGTCCGTACGGACCAGAACGTGCTTGTCCTTCAGCAGGGCCCTGAAGCGGAGCAGAGCAAGACGTATTGCTAGCAACTCGAGGCAATTGACATGCCACTGAAGTCGGGGTCCTGTCCAGGAGCCTGATGCAGCATGCCCGTTGCACATGGCACCCCAGCCCGTGGCAGAGGCATCTGTTGATACAACAATGTCTGGACACCGGTTCTAGGGGCACGCTGGCCCGTAGAAACGAGTGGTCCAACAACGGGGTGAAGTATCGGCGGCAGGCCAGAGTGATGGTCACTCGGAGCGTGCCCTGTGGCCATGCCCATCTCGGGACTCGGTTGTGAAGCCAGTGCTGAAGCGGTCACATATGGAGTAACCTGAGCGGTATGACTGCCGCCGCGGACACCATATGCCCCAGGAGACTCTGAAACAGTTTCAGTGGAACCGCTCTCTTGCCCTCAAATTGTCTCAGGTAATTCAGCAGTGACTGCGTGCGCTCGTTCATAAGCTGTGCGAGAAAAGAGATCCTCTGCACAGGGGAGAGTTTGCTCTTTTCCCAGTTGACCAGAAGACCCAGTCGGGCGAGGTGTCTGAGCACCAGATCCCTGTGCTCGCACAACCGCTCTCGAGAGTGAGCTAGGATCAGCCAGTCATCGAGGTAGTTGAGAATACGGACACCTTGTTCCCTGAGAGGAGCCAGGGCTCCCTCCGCGACCTTCTTAAAGACGCGGGGAGACAGTGCCAACCCGAATGGGAGAACCTTTCGCCTCTATGCCTGCCCCTCAAAAGCAAACCGAAGAAACGGTCTGTGTCGAGGAAGAATGGAGACATGAAAGTACGTGTCCTTCAGGTCGATCGCTGCGAACCAATCCATCGGACGAATGCATTCGAAAATGCGCTTGGGCATTAGCATCTTGAACGGGAGTCTGTGCAGAGCTCGGTTCAAGGCACGCAGGTCCAGGATTGGCCGTAACCCACCTGTCTTCTTGGGTACTATGAAGTAAGGGCTGTAAAAGCCGGACTTCATGTCTGCTGGAGGGACCGGCTCTATAGCGCCCTTTGCCAGCAGGGTCGCGACCTCCGCACGCATGACAGGGGCATCTTTGCCCACCATCGTCGCATGGACACCCCGAAACCTGGGGGGACGCCGGGCGAACTGAATCGCGTAGCCGAGCCTGAGCGTCCGGATGAGCCAGCGGGAAGGCCTGGGGAGCTCTAGCCAGGCTCCCAGGAACCAAACCAGCAAGGGTCAAGGGGACTACAGGTGTACCCACAGTGGGGCAGCGTGGTGGAGCAGACAGCCCCAGCATGGGAGGCATAGCGTCCCTTAGCAGGGGCAGAGTGCGGGCACTCGTCTGACTCCAAGTGGCAAAGAGGGCATGAGAAGGCAAAGCGTTCTTGAGCCGTCTTTGCATGGAAACTGGCAAGGGGAGAGGAGAACAAGAGCGGTGAGGAAGCATGTCGCCAGCTGTCGTTCGTGGCCTCTTGGGACCCGGAGGTAGAGGAAACAGCTCTTTAGTGAAGGTTTGGGTACCACCGGCCGCAGGGCCAGTGGCGGAACAAAAAGAAAATGAGAACAAAGGATTCTCCCCGGCCCTCCTCCGGGGGAAGGAGTGGTCCTGCTACCATCTCCTGATGAGCTGTCGTCTCCAACTCTGGGTCGCCCGTCTCAGGAACGCCGCTTTGCCTGGCGTTTTGCAGGTTTAGGGGCAGAGACGGGTTGCGCTGCCCTTCTGCGGCCATCTCCTCGCTGCGGCCGGGGTGAAGGCTGCTGCTGTGGCCGAGCGGGAGTGGAGGAGGCCGCAGAGGGGCGCCCTCGGTGACGAGCAGGCTGAGGTTGCGCCGGCGGCGGGGTGGAAGCAGCATCGGGCCGCCGGGCAGGATGTGTCTGATGGCCTCAGACTGCTTCTGGGCGGCAGAGAACTGCTGGGCAAAGCTCTCTACCGCATCGCCGAAGAGGCCATCCTGGGAGA
This sequence comes from Carassius gibelio, assembly GCF_023724105.1. Classification (NCBI taxonomy): domain Eukaryota; kingdom Metazoa; phylum Chordata; class Actinopteri; order Cypriniformes; family Cyprinidae; genus Carassius; species Carassius gibelio. The sequence goes on along the minus strand of NC_068410.1, from coordinate 26,030,630 downwards.
CCAGGGAGTTGAGGAGCTGAGCCCGATCAGACTCCCTCATGTCTGCCAGGTTCAGCCATAGGTGGCGCTCCTGGACCACCAAAGTGGACATCACCTGACCCAAGGAGCGCGCAGTGACCTTCGTCACTGGAGAGCGAGGTCGGTAGCAGTGCGCGCCTTCTGCAAAACCCCTGGGTCAGCACCGCCCTCGTGGAGCTGCCAGAGCAGCTTGGCCTGATAGACCTGAAGTGAGGCCATGGCATGCAGGGCAGAAGCGGCCTGGCCCGCAGCTCTGTAAGCCTTGGCCACAAGCGTGGATGAGAACTTACAGGCCATGCAGGGCAGCTTGGGACCACCACGCCAAGCGGAGGCGCTCTGTGGACACAGTTGCATCGCAACAGAACGCTCCACCGGGGGAATCCCAGCATACCCCTTGGCCGCCCTTGGTCTTGATACGTACTGGATCTGGGTGACTGCAGTGACCCTTTATTTATTTTGAATGCTCATGAAAATAGCCTGCTTATTCAGTCGAGTCTGTTTATTGGTAGCCACAGTAACCGTCACATTTAGAATGAATGATAATATCTCTATAAAAGCTCCCGAACAAAAACATTATTATATTTTTTTATGATAGGCAACGTGAGCTAAACTCTCGAGACGAGGCTTGTGATCGATAGTATAAGTTAGTAAATAAATACACAATTGTGATAGAGAATAAGATGATTTCTTCAAGCGGTCATATTTACCATGTTAATTATGGTAATGTCTTTTGCATAGTTTATAAATATTTCTGCCTTGTATGGTGATTATAATCCACATTGGATCAAGTTATTTCAAACACTCACTGCTGACTGAAAGTGAATTTTGAGCTTGACTTATTAAAAAAAAAAAAAAAAAGTTTTTAATGTGAGTGTTAAAGCTGTTATTTTTCTGAAATGATCAGCAGCGCAGACTCTCTATTTTTATAAAAGCTCCCGAACAAAAATCATTATTATATGTTGATGAAATGCAACTTGGAGCTAAACTCTTGAAACGAGACGACAGATAAAATGTTACTTAATAAATACACAATTGTGATAGAGAATAAAAAGCTGACGTCCGATTTATCCAAGCGGTAATATTTTTACTATGGTAACGTTAATGTTTAGCATGCATAGTCTTTTACGTCGCTTATAAATGTTTCTGCCTTGTTTAGTGATTATAATCCACATCGGATCAAGTTATTTCAAACATTTGCTGCTAACTTAGAGTGAGTTTTGAGCTCAACTTTATTTTAAAACGTCTTTAATGCTGGTGTTAAAGCTGTTATTTTTCTGAAATGATCCGCGCTGACGCTCTCTAGACGCTGAGAAACTCCGCCTTTGTTCATAACCCCTCCTCTAGCCCCAGCTGGCCTGCATTGGCCCAAGGTTTTCGTCGGGCCAAAAAACCCTGGCCGTTGGCCCCGAGGAAGCCCCGGCGAGGCACGATCAAGCCCCGGAAGTGACAGTGGAAACGCGACTGGCCCTGGCACGCACTAGCATGCCCGATTTAAGCTCGCCACTGGAAACCAGCTAATGATCACAGATCAGGCATTAACCCTCTGGAGTCTAAGGGTATTTTTGGGGCCTGGAGAAGTTTTGTCATGCCCTGACATTTGTGCTTTTTTCAGTTTCTTATAAATATTTAAATGAGTAAAGTCTAATCTCACTGTAATCAGCACAAACTGGGCTATAATAATATGTGAAATGCATGTATGTACATGATTTTGTTTTTGAGAAAAAAAATATTATGCGTGGTTAGTGAAAAACTAAAAATGTTAAAACACTTGAAAAGGCCATAAAACACATAAAGAACATTGGTTCCCAGGATTTTTGAGAACTGGAGCTTGTAGCCTAGAATTTTTATTTCTAAATTATGTGAAAATCATCTTGTTTACTCACTCACAGAAAACAATATATTGATTTAAATTTTCTAACACACTTTTTGTTGGTAAAAGTCATATGTGAGTAGGCGTCAACTACCATGAATATCATTGTGATTTACACCTGAGAAGACAAAGGCCTGCGTAATGAGCTGCATAATGAGCCTCTCATTCAGCTGAGCCACTGTGAGTGAGGAGTTACAAGTAAGAATGTGAGAACAAAATAAAAGTTTATAATTTTATGTTTGTAGTTTATTAAGAATATATTTAATTATCCCACAACATAATTTAATGTCCACTTGGGGGAACAGTTAAACAGTTTATTAGAAACAAAGCTGACTTTCAAACAAATTTTTTGGCATCCTTACTCCTTCAGAAATCCTTTTAACAATCTTATTTTCTACAAAAAAAAAAAACATTTATTGTTATTATTATTAGGGCTCAAGCCTGGAGGGCGAGTGCCCTATTGTTTTCCTTAGGATTAATATTTTTTTTTTTTTTTTTTTTTTTTTTTATTCTTCAAATTTTTTTCTAAGGTTTCTGGGCTTTTGGGGTCCTTAACATGCTCAAAAACTCTTGAAAATTGGCACACACCTTGGAACCTGCGGCCATTAGGGCCGGGCAGAGTCTGATACACGGGCGTGGCACAGGGGCTCTACAGCGCCCCCTGTAGTACCGATGGCCATATATCATGCATACTTGCACATATACATATGAAACTTGGTACATATATATAACTCATCAAACCAAACAACTTTCACACTGCATGTCATAAGCTCCGCCCAACAGGAAGTTGGCTATTTAGGGTTTTATGAAAAACACATGCTCTGGAATTTGATATACTCCTTTGAGGAACTCCACCCGTTCAACACAAAACTCGGTGAACACGATCTCAAGACATTGGGGATGCTAAATTGCGAAGAGATTTTTGATATCTCGAACGGTTTGCCCGTGGCGAGGCGTTGAAATTATGGCGAGAAATGAGAAACAGGAAATGTATAATAACATCCACATACATTTGCTGAATTTGATCAAACTTAATTGGTTTGTTCGTTGTATGATACCGATCGTATATATGTGACTATTAGGAGTCAAAGTTATAGCGCCACCAACTGGCAGCAGGAAGTGAATCATTTTCAGAACGCTTTGAATTCAGCATCTTATTTTTACTTGATTTGCTTCAAACTTCATCAGAATAATGACAAAACACGGCCGAAGAAAATCTGTCGTGGGGATATTTATATCTAATATAGTGTTGCCATGGCAACGTGTCAAACTTGAATGTTCTGTTCTGGTGATTTTTAGGCAGATAACTAGCTCAGATTTACATGAAACTCGAAACAGATATCAATATTAAAGATAGCTAGACCATGGCAAAAGCTTTTAAAAGGGCGTGGAAGAGGCACTCTATAGCGCCACCTTTTGTCAAAAGTGGGGGGGTTAGTTTTAGCTACAGACACCAAACTTGGTACTTAAATTGTTCTTATCAAGACGGACAACTTTCTAATTCGCAGTCATAAGCTACGACCAACAGTAAGTTGGCTATTTTGACTTGAATATGGATTTTTGGGAATTTTCTTTTGTGAATTAATGCATACTCCTCCCAGGGGAAGTACACTATACACACCAAACTTGGTCTACATTAAGGAAAAACATTGAGGAACTTAAATTGCGAATGAATTTTGGATAGCTTGAACGGTTTTGTCGTGGTGATTTTTTGAAATAACAGTAAAAAGTGAAACATTAATCGTCTTGTATTTTTAAATTGCAGCTTCCAAACCTTTAAAAAACATTTTTCATTTAGAAAACCAGTGATTCTGAGGAAATATGCATAGTTTCATGACTTTACAGCACTGTATGATTAAAAGAAAATTAAAAAACTGTCAGACATCTCAACTCACTCTGTCCCTCTGTTTGAGGAATGTATGTGTGCTGAATGTGTGTGTGTGTGTGTGTGTGTGTGTGTGACGACTAGTAAAAGAGGAGGAAGCAATTGCAGGCAATCAGATGAAGTTTATTGAAATCAGAGTCCAGAATGTTGGCAATGGAAAAGAAGGTCTACGGTGGCGTGAGAAGTGCTGGATGGTGAAGTCGATGGTGAAGGTGAAGACGGTCAAATGGATGAAACCAGGAACGGACCGGAACACTGACACGAAGACGACAACACGAACACAATCCAGCACACGAACACGGGAGACGGTAATCCAGCTAGGAAGCGGAAACATGAGTGAGGATCTGACGACAGACAGAGAGAGAGGTGGGTGTTTATAGCTGAGTGGAGATGAGGATCAGCTGGAGCGAGACAATCAACATACAGGTGACAACAATTAACCAAACGAGCACATGGAGACTACGAGAGTACAAATACAAACACAAAACATGACACGAAGGAAACAATGGATTTCCTACCGTGACAGTACCCCCTCCCCTAGGACATCACCTGACGTTCCCAGCCTGCTTTACCTGTAGATTGTAATCATCAATAAGGCGGTGATCCAGTATGTCCCGAGCGGGAACCCACCTTCTCTCCTCCGGACCGTAACCTTCCCAATCCACCAAGTACTGAAATCCGCGTCCCCTCCGTCTAGAGTCCAGAATACGATTAACCAAATATGTGGTCTCCCCATTAACGATACGAGGCGGGGGGGGGGGACCGGGGCAGGCGGATTAAGACGGGAAACAATCACCGGTTTAATTTTGGACACATGGAACACGGGATGAACCCTCCTGTACGCCGGAGGAAGGCTAAGACACACTGTTACCGGATTAATGATTTTGGTAACAGAAAACGGGCCAATAAATTTGGGAGCAAGTTTATTCGAAACGGAACGCATAGGAATATTCAGGGTTGAAAGCCACACTCTTTGACCGACGACGTAACGGGGAGGCTTCGACCGGTGGCGATCGGCCTTAGCCTTGGTGCGCGACCTAGCCTGGAGCAGAGCTCTGCGAGCTCTGGTCCAGGTGCTGTGACACCTCTGGACTAGTGCGTGTGCGGAGGGGACCGAAACCTCGGATTCCGTACTGACAAAATTAGGTGGTTGGTACCCTAAACTACACTTAAATGGAGACATGCCCGTAGATGACACTGGCAAAGAATTGTGTGCGTACTCCACAATTGAGAGTTGCTGACACCAGGACGAAGGATTATTGGAAGCCAAACATCGCAAAACCCTTTCGACATCCTGATTGGCTCGCTCGGTTTGACCATTGCTCTGGGGATGGAACCCGGAAGAAAGACTAACAGTCGCTCCTAACAATTTACAAAATTCTCGCCAAAATTTGGACACAAATTGGGGACCCCTGTCAGAAACCACGTCTGTCGGAAGGCCATGTATACGGAAGACGTGGTCAATGACAGCTACCGCTGTTTCCTTCGCTGAAGGTAATTTGGGCAAGGGAATAAAATGAGTCGCCTTCGAGAACCGGTCCACTACGGTTAAAATCACTGTATTGCCCTTAGAGGGCGGGAGGGCGGTAATGAAATCTAGCGAAATGTGGGACCAGGGTCTCGAAGGGACAGACAGCGGTAAGAGTAACCCATCTGGAGGTCGATTGGAAGTCTTACCAATAGCGCAAACTGAACAAGCCAAGACGAAGTCGTGGACGTCACGAGCCATACCAGGCCACCAAAATCGTTGCTTGACTAGAAACCTAGTTCTACTAACCCCTGGGTGACAAGCAACACTGGAACAATGACCCCACTGGAGAACGTCTGACCGTAACCCCTCCGGCACAAACAATCGGTTCGGTGGGCAACGAGCCGGGGGCGTTACCCCTTCTAAGGCAGTCAACACCTTCGATTCGACCTCCCATCTGAGCGCGGAGATAATGATGGTCCCCGGTAAAATGGGCTCGGGAGTAGCAGTACGATCGGAACGCTCAAAAAGACGGGATAAAGCATCGGGTTTGATGTTTTTGGAACCCGGCCGGTAAGAAAGTGTAAAATCGAAACGACCGAAAAACAATGCCCACCGAGCCTGCCTGGAGTTAAGTCTTTTGGCGGTTCTAATGTATTCGAGATTCTTATGGTCCGTCCATACAATGAAAGGTACACCCGACCCCTCAAGCCAGTGACGCCATTCTTCCAGTGCAAGTTTGACTGCCAACAACTCTCGATTGCCAATGTCATAATTAACTTCCGCAGGAGATAGACGGTGAGAATAATACGCGCAAGGATGCACCTTTCCGTCTGAGGATGCGCGTTGGGACAACACTGCTCCTACCCCCACCTCTGACGCGTCGACCTCCACTACGAATTGACGTGAGCGATCAGGGGTGACGAGAATGGGAGCTGAAACAAAGCAGCTTTTTAGTTTGGCAAACGCAGCCTCGGCTGCGTTTGACCACCTGAACGTCAAACTAGGGGAGGTCAAGGCGTTCAGAGGAGCGGCTAGTTGGCAGAAATTGCGAATGAAATGCCGGTAAAAATTGGCGAACCCCAGAAATCTCTGCAGGGCCTTGCGAGACTCTGGGGATGGCCAATTTACCACAGCCTTAACCTTCTCAGGATCCATGCGAACACCCTCAGTCGAAATGATGTGTCCTAGAAAAGAAACAGACTGTGCATGAAAAACGCATTTCTCCGCCTTGACAAACAATCCATTCTCTAGCAACCGCAGAAGCACTCGTCGTACGTGTTGCACATGTTCCTGGAGAGACGAAGAAAAAATCAATATGTCATCCAGGTAAACATATATGAACAGATCGACCATGTCTCGCAACACGTCATTAACGAGTGCTTGGAAGACTGCCGGCGAGTTCGTAAGCCCGAAAGGCATCACGCAGTACTCAAAATGGCCTCTAGGGGTGTTAAAGGCAGTCTTCCACTCATCCCCCTCCCTGATGCGGACCAAATGATAAGCATTACGTAAGTCCAATTTAGTGAAAACGGACGCTCCCTGCAACCTCTCAAAAGCTGAAGACATAAGCGGCAAAGGATAGGTATTCTTTACCGTTATGTTGTTCAGCCCTCTGTAGTCAATGCAAGGTCGCAAGGATCCGTCCTTCTTTCCCACAAAAAAGAACCCCGCCCCCGCTGGAGAAGAAGAAGGGCGGATAAACCCCGTTGCTAGAGAACTGGATATATATTTCTCCATGGCCGCCGTCTCTGGAATAGACAAAGAATATAACTTGCCCTTAGGCGGAGAAGTACCTGGCAATAACTCTATCGCACAGTCATAGGGACGATGAGGAGGAAGAGAATCAGCACGAGACTTACTGAACACCTCCTTCAGGTCGTGGTACTCCGCGGGCACGTTAGCCAAATCCACTGCTTCCCCCTGAAACACAGACTCAGAAACATTAACACCAGCAGACAAAAGACAAGACAAATGACATTCCTCGCTCCAGCTAACCACAGATCCGAGGCGCCAATCAATCCTGGGGTTGTGTTTCTGGAGCCAGGTGTGACCGAGAACAATGGGGGATTGAGGTGAGTCCGTGATGAAGAATGAAATCTCCTCCGTATGGTTGCCAGATGTGATGAGAGAAACAGGTAAGGTGGTCTGTGTGATGACTGGCAGTCTGTGTCCGTTGAGTGCAAAAGGTGCAATGGGGTGTTTGAGGGAGGTGAGAGGAATGTTGAGTTTAGTAGCAAACTTAAAGTCCATGAAACTACCCTCGGCCCCAGAATCCAACAAAGCGTGATGATCGAGTGCGTGGGTGGACCACTGTAGACTCACCGGAAGGAGTGTCGATGTAGATGAGGTCTTCCTGGCAGAGATCCCACCCGATAGTAGCCTCCGTTTTACTATCGGGCTTGGTCTTTTACCGGACAGCGCTGGATGTGATGTTCTTGGCTGCCGCAGTATAAACATAGTCCCAGGGATCTCCGCCTGATCCTCTCCTCCCGGGAGAGCCGAGCTCGCCCCACCTGCATGGGTTCAAGATCTCCAGGTGGGCTGACCGCAACCTCTGAGCGCTGATGCTGAGCCTCCGGTCTGGTCGCGAGAACTGCTCTCCCCCTCCGTCTGGCGGCTTGGTCGAGTCGGTTGTCTACTCTGATGGTGAGGTCGATCAGGCCATTGAGAGAAGTGGGGAGCTCGACGGCGCGGATCTCCTGTTGGATGCGGTCAGCCAACCCATGCAGGAAGTGATCCCACTGCGCCTCTTCGTTCCACTTACACTCCGCCGCCAGGGTGCGGAACTCAATGGAATAGTCGGATACGGACCTGTCTTCCTGACGTAGGTCCGTGAGAAGTCTAGCCGCCTCCCTCCCAGCGACGGAGCGGTCGAAGACCCGTCTCATCTCCTCCGAAAGGGCGTGGAACGAGGCACAGCAACTGTCTTGGTTCTCCCACACCGCCGTCCCCCAGAGGGCAGCCCTCCCCGTCAGTAGTGACAAGACGAATGCCACCTTCATTTCCTCGGTGCAAAACGTGCGGGGCTGCAGGGCGAAGTGCAGAGAACAAAGAGACAGAAATGATCGACAAAACTCTGGCTCACCCGCATATTTCTCAGGGATGGGGAGGCGTGGTTCGGACTGGGAAATCCCCCCGGAGACAATCGGCGGTGTGGGAGGCGCAGCGGGTGGCGGTTGTAGTTGATGTTGAGCCTGGAGAGCGAGCTCGGACACCTTCGTCACCATTGCTTGGAAAGCTCGACCCATCTCATCTATCGCCTTGTCTCGGCGATCCATACGACCAACGGCTCTCTGCAGAAATTCCTCCAGATGAGATGGGGAGCGATCGCCTGCTGCTTCCATGAGGGGTCAGATCCTACTGTGACGACTAGTAAAAGAGGAGGAAGCAATTGCAGGCAATCAGATGAAGTTTATTGAAATCAGAGTCCAGAATGTTGGCAATGGAAAAGAAGGTCTACGGTGGCGTGAGAAGTGCTGGATGGTGAAGTCGATGGTGAAGGTGAAGACGGTCAAATGGATGAAACCAGGAACGGACCGGAACACTGACACGAAGACGACAACACGAACACAATCCAGCACACGAACACGGGAGACGGTAATCCAGCTAGGAAGCGGAGACCTGAGTGAGGATCTGACGACAGACAGAGAGAGAGGTGGGTGTTTATAGCTGAGTGGAGATGAGGATCAGCTGGAGCGAGACAATCAACATACAGGTGACAACAATTAACCAAACGAGCACATGGAGACTACGAGAGTACAAATACAAACACAAAACATGACACGGAGGAAACAATGGATTTCCTACCGTGACAGTGTGTGTGTGTGTGTGTGTGTGTGTGAGTGTGAGTGGGGGAGAGGTGTGAGGTGTGAGGTGAGTGGCAGACAAGACAGGGAGAGAGAGAGGGACTTAAACATCTCTTTAATCACCAGAAAAAAATATTATTTTAAATTGTTATTTTTTTTGTTGTTGTTGCTAATTGTGCTGTTTTCATTACAGCTTAAGAAATATCTTAGGCCTTATCCTTTTCTGACAGTTTCAGGGATTAAAAAAAATTCTAAAAATACTTATTTTAGCTGCAAATAATAATTTCATACTTATTTGATACTGACCTCTGACACCCTGTGACATGACATTTATTTGAATTTACATAATCTCATGGATGTAACAGTAAAACTGTTCAGCTCACAGATGAAGACTAAGCTCTGATGCAAGCAGAACTATTTCACAAATGCTTAAAGGTTAATGAAATCATAACAAAACACTTTTAAATTATTTAAGGATTTGGTAACACTTTAAAATAATGTCTCAATTGTTAACATTAGTCAATGCATTGGTAACACTTCATAATAGCTGCACTCCAAGCTAAGCATTAGTAAATAGCCAGTTCATGCTTTATATATCCTTCTCCCAAAATTAATATTTTAGTAAGCATTTTATAAATACAGCTATAATTAAATTGTTCATAGTTTATATGCACATTTATTTTGAGGAGATTAAAGGCTGTTATCTTCCAAAAAAAAAAAAAAATACAAATAAACACAGAACTAAAAAGGGAATCATTAATTGGCTTGTATTTTTAAATTGCAGCTTCCAAACATTTCAAATTTTCCAAGCATTTTTTCATACAGAGATCAAATCATTCTGAGGAAATATGCATAGTTTCACGACTTTACAACACTGTATGGACAACAGAAAATTTAAAAACTGTCAGACTTCTTAACTGACATGATCTCACTCTGGCCACTCTGTCTGTGTGAGGCAAGGGAGGGGGAGAGGGAGGGGGAGTGTGAGGGGGTTGGTGACTGACTGCATTTTTGGTGACTGACAGTGTGTGTGAATTGTAGGGAGGGGAGGGGCTATCTGGCAGAGAGAGAGAGAGAGAGAGAGAGAGAGAGAGAGAGAGACCTAATCATCTCTTTAATCATCAGGGGGGAAAAAATCAGTATTTTAAATGTTTATTGTTTTTGTTGTTGCTAATGGTGGTGTTTTTTTTCCCTTTCATTACAGCTTAAGAAATATCTTAGGCCTTATCCTTTTCTGACAGTTTTAGGGATTTAAAAACATCCTAAGAATCCTTATTTGTGCTGCAAATAATAATTTCAAACTCATTTGATACTGACCTATGACATCCTGTGACGTGACATGACATATATTAATCTCATGGATGTAACAGTAAAACTCTTCAACTGATAGATTAAGCTGCAATGCAAGTAAAACTATTTCACAAATGCTTATAGGTCATTAAAATAATTTAAAAACACTAATAAATTATTAAAGGATTTGGTAACACTGTATAATAATGTCTAATTTGTTAACATTAGTAAATGCATTGGTAACACTTTATAATAACTGCACTCATTAGCTAAGCATTAGCAAATAGTTCATGATTATAAAGCCTTTTCCCTTAATAATAGTCATTATTAAGCAGTAATACATCTATAAATACATTGTTCTTGATTTAAAAGCACATATATTACAACGGAGATTAAAGTCTCAGTTGTCTTATAAAATAAATAAATAAACACAACCCAGTTTGATTCAGAATTCAGAAATATTTATTTCAAGATGCAATAAAAAGGAAACTATACACTTGAAAAGGTTTTGAGAGATTCTTGAAGGACTAGCATCACCTCCACTTGTACGATGGTTTAAGGAATATATCTTCCAGATAGTACCGCCGCTCCCTATATGCAGAGTATGCAGTCTTCGTAGAGCACCAACTCCCAGAGGGGGCACCATCCCAGTTGCTCAAAAAAAAACAAAAAAACAAAACAAATATGCGCCATTCTCCCATCCGCGCTCGCGACCACTCAATAGCATTTGAGAAGAAAGACTTGCAGTCACAAAACAATTGTAATGTGTTCATATAGGTGTCAGCTACAATGCACACCTTATACATTTTTTATACATTTTAAAATAAAGTGTTACTAAAGTTATATATATTGTTCTGTGTATGTGATTTCAAAGTCTAGATTGGTCGGATTAACCCTTTAACTGCCACATCCCTTAAAACTTGATTGTCAGAGGGTTACTGTAAATGCTTATGCCCGCTGGGCACAGTTTTCCCGATGCCACCAGGGTGGCGTTACACTGACGGCTTGAGCCCGACATCGCTGCTTGCAGCTATATTTATCATTATTATTAATGTTGAAAAGAGCTGAGAAAATTTTTCTGGGTTTTTAGGGGGAATAAATTGAAAGAAAATCATTGTTTTTACATTTGTTACAGTTATCTATTTGTTACATTTATATTATTTACATCAAGCTTTTGAATGGTATAGTATTGTATATTGTTATTGAAACTTCATAATGTTTCACTTGATTATACATTTAGTCGGGAATTATAGTTTGGAAAAAGTCTAACTAGTAAAATGTTTACATATTTATGTGAAAACTAGTACAAGTATATAAATAAATAAAAAGAGACTTACTCATGTTTATGATCTCTGCTCAATAGAGGACTTCATTCTTTTTTTCTGAGGAAATCCAAATCTCAAATCCTCAACCACATCACATCTTTTGGAGTGATTTATGTCTTATTCCTCTCATCGCGAAGCAAACAGTAAAATAAAAAAACTTGAACAGTCTCGCTGCTTTTTCTTCTGTGTGTGCCTATTCAAGCCGCGCGCTTCAGTTTGAATCTGAATAGCGCTTTCAGCGTGGGGGCGTGGTCACATTAGATATAATGAAGGCAGACGTGGAAAACAGACATCACGTTGTTTTCATATGTCTTACTTTATCACAGAATATCTGTTTTCAGCGGCACTTGTTTAGTTAAAAAATAGACATGTCAAGCTTTCTATAGATATCTCTCTCATGTCTTTTCATTGAGTATTCACAGAGTTACAATTCATTTTAATGACGTGTTTGTACATGACGATCAGCACAGACAAAGGCTGCAGACAGAACACCTTGTTTGTTATCTTTATTTTATAAGTGCACAAAGTTTTGTTGTTATTATGTCTGTATCCAAAGAAAAGTAGACCCTTTACAGATTCGATTGATGTACTGCTCTTATCTGTAAGATTAAAACTGAAAGTGTAATTTAAGTTCTTTTCGGGGTTATCAGGAGAAAATGACTCAAAACGCATATATGCGTTAATCGACTCGAAAGGGTTTTAATGAACACTGTTACTCACTGTTTGTGCCGGTGCTGTCGAATCCATATCATAAAAGTCTGTTTGTAAAGCCTGTGGTGACATTGCGACTGAATTATATGTAAATATTTGGGCAGGCAAAGCAGAGAAAGGGGAGGTAACAATTCTCCTTACAACGTCACAAAGAGGAGATTCAAGATCAGCCCGTTTGAGCTTCCATTTTCTCAAAGGCAGAGAAAGATAGCAAAATCTCAATTTAAACCGATTAAAATTTCTAATTTGGTGCGAGGGTCCGTTCATCGCTGCTTACAGCTTTAATTTTTAACTGTAACTGACAGATTCCGGCTGAAAAAAATTTAAATAAATACAACATGGGAGTGGGAGAGAACGTGAGTCATTCTGGGAAATGGGACAAGATTTTCCCCCAGTTTTTTTCTTTTTGTGGGATTGGGACGATAAGGGTTCTTTTTTTGCGGGAGTGGGACAGGAGAGATTTGAAAATCCACTCCCGTGTTGTGATGTCCGATTCGTGAACGAATCGTTCAATTTAACCGGTTCTTCTTAGTGAACCGGTTGAACCAGTTCACCAAATTGAACTGAATGGTTTGAAACGGTTCGCGTCTCCAAAAAGCATTAATCCACAAATTACTTAAGGTGTCAACATTTTTAACGTGACTGATACTCCCTCTGAGTTAAAACAAAGCAATATCCCGGAGTAATTCATGTACTTAAACAGTACACTGACTGAACTGCTGTGAAGAACGAACTGAAGATGAACACCGAGCCTAGCCAGATGACAAATGAACACGCCCACTGCTGGAGCAGTTCTCGTTCTCGAATCAAGAACCGGTTGCACCAGTATACTGAACCGAAAACTGTTTCTTTCGGACACGTCCGATTTGAGAACCGATGAACTGATGATACTGCACATTCGTGTAATTTTTTAAAAAGTATCTTGTTAAACATCGGAAAGTGTGATAAAATAACTATATTTTGCTTAGCTTTGTTTTTTTGTTTTTTTTTAGATGAATGTTTCTAATCTGTATATTAGATAATGTATAGGCCAAAGGGGTTTTCAGGGAAGTTGGACAATACTGGACAAACTGATTCTTTTGGTGATTGATTCTGAACGGATTCTGTGCTAATTTTATGAGCGCGGGTAAACCGAGGGCTTGAATGAAGGACAATCTGGCGAAACGTAAGTTAATTTAACAACAAATACATCACAATGGATTATGTATATTAAGTGGATCATGGTTTCTGCGCTGATGACACCTTATTTATTTACTTTATATCTTAAAGACTTTGTATGCACATTATTGCTGTTACTGTATTTGGGTGCGTTGTTGCAAAACTTATTTGTAAACTTTTCATGATTTTGAGGTTTTTAACTGACTAAAGTTATGATTAATGACTTTATATATTTAAATGTTTGATAGATTTGACTCCATTACGTCATCGCCAATGACGTCATTACGTCGAGTGTAAAAGAACCGGTGAACCGGTTTTTCAACCGGTTTATTGAATCGAACCGTCCGAAAGAACCGGTTTGCGGAAAATAATCAAACTTCCCATCACTACTCCCGTGTCACCGTCACCCTCTACTTTACACACCTGCCACAGCAGCCATGAGTCGCATTGGAGTGACATCAACTCCCCCTTGTACTGATTGGCTAGAGGAGCAGCTGTCAATCTAGAACTTACGGGCCAATGGTGACGCTGAAGCCCGCCCTGATTTACATGAAACTCAAACTGCATCTTTTAGAAACACAAACGCAGAACGTGGAAACAGGAGCAAAGGGGACAAAAACACACGCACACACAAAAGAATAACATGAGAAGGAAAACTGATTTTGTTTGAGATTTGGAAAATTTTGAATTCATGTTTCAGTTTGGTGCAATATAATTTTAAATGTGTTTACATTTTTGATTTACGCTTATTATTTTTCGATCCATGACTGCGCTGTTTCTTATTTAAAAAAAACTGCATTTGTTTTTCGTTTTGTGCGTTATTAATTTACACGTGTTTTTTAAATATTTGATCTTTGCTTATTATTTTTCGATCTGTGACTGCAATACATTTGGCGGGATTCTAATCCCATAGACATTTACAAGTCAGATGTTCAATTAATATATTCAGATAAAAAATTCTGAAAAAATTCAGATAAAACTGCAGTAAACAAGCCTTTCTTTAATGCATTACCCTCTGCTTTTCTTATTACAATGATGAACGGATATCCTTTCCTCATTTCATTAGTTTAATTTTTATTTTGTCTTACGTTTTAATGAAATAAAAGTTTAAAATAATGAAATTGTGGTCTCTAAATAAACCATGCTTTGTTCCCAGAAGTCGTTGTCCTATTCCCATAGAGGAATAGAGCTGTTTGCACACGTCAGTGATACGTTTTATGAGATATTTTATGAGAAACGTAACAATTGTCAAATATGCAACATATACTTTGAAAAAGAGATTTATTTAATTGTGTAAAGGTGTAGCAAAAGCGTGAAAAAAGCATGTTACCAAGGGGTCCAAGTTTGTATGGTTAGTACAGTGGGTCAATGTGGGTTCTTTCTATGTTGATAGCAAATATGTTGTTAGATTGACTACATGTATTGTTTTGAACATTTTGTAAATTTTGCTTATTTTGTTTTCCTAGGTTATGCATTTGCGGCAGTAGTAAAACAACAGCAGCGGTTATTCTTTAATTTCTTATCATTTTTGTTATTAATGTTAAAAATTTTAAAAGGTTGTGAAAAGGCAACTTTTTAAAGACCAACATTTCAGAGTAGAATTTGTCTGTTTAAATGTGTATATAGTGATATTGAAGCTGTTCATCCATCTATTCTGTTTGTTTTATGGCGGTCTGTAGCGGAGCCTGTTGCAGTTTCTCGGGCTATTGGCAGAGAAACAGTAAATTTGAGTTTTTCTTCTTTCATATTTCTTTTCATAAATTATAATTAATTATTATTAGTACAAGTCATACTTTTCAGGAATTATTATACATTTTGAATGACAATGAGGAGTCATGGTGATAAACCATGTGTAGCTCTGCCCCCTTATGACGGTAGTTAGGGAACTCTTTGAAATTTGTGACTCATTACTGGACTTTGTTTGGCTAGACCCATCTCAAGAGTCACATTATGTAGCCAGTAAACACATTAAGTAGCACTCAAAGGAAACAGTCTTAAGATTAGATTAGACCATAAGGCATAGCTGACATCAACAAGGGTCCAATTATCTTATTTTTGTGTTACTTAGATTCTGACCACTTATTATCAGAAGAAGATGTCATACCTGTATACTGAAACAAAAACAAATATTTATATTGCATGTCTGGTCAGCTGCCGATTTTGTTTACTTTAAATTTATTCCATATCATTTAAAAAACACAACAGGTTTAAAAACAATAGCTCGTTAACAAAATTGAAAATCCTCTTAAGTATGTGTCTATAGTTCACCAAAAATAACAGAATGAATCAAATGGAACTTTGAATGAGTACAAGCATTACTTTTGAAAAGTAATATGACAAATTCAATGAATGACAAAGACGTTTTGGCACTGGTACATCAATATCTTCATCCAATGTCACATAGATTCTTCACGACAAGCTTGAAAGCTATAGCTGGAATTCAGACTAGACAGAAAGCTTTTTAATATTTGAAGGCAACATTGTGAGTCCTTGAGTAGTCCTTGAGCAGTGTGCTGCTTGTTGCTCAATCCCCAGAAGACCTACAAAGGCTTACAGTAGACTCTGCCTGTCAGTCAACCCTCAAAAAAGCTTGAAGTGGAACAAATTTCATTTTCACTGAATGGGAAAATATACTTACTTATATATACTTTTAGAATATACTGTGCATTTGCGATCTGCTCTCACAGTTTAATCTACAATATAAACCATTAATTATTCCCTGGAATGCACTAAGAATGTTTTCCAAATCTTCACGTCTCCTTCCAGGTTTGTTCTCGCATGAATGATGTAAAATGTAATTACAAAATATAGACATATATTACTATAGTGAAATTACATTATTATTGATCGATGGTTGAAGGGTGAGTAAAATAATGTCACCTCATTGTACCCAGTTTTTGAAAAGGGAACTTTTTGTTGATTATTTAGTGTTAATGGAAGTTACTCTCATTATTTGAGCAAAGCATTATGGGGACATAAAAGGTGAATATGATACAAAAATCAAATGCTGTATTGGAGCACTACCTTTATACATTTTACTGAATTGCCTAGCAACATTAATGATGCATATAGTAGTATTTAATTAAATGTAATACTCCCCGGGAGCTGGATATATAGCTGCCCACTGCTATGTGTTCATGGTGTGTTCACTTCTCACTGCTGTGTGTGTGCACTTGGATGGGTTAAATGCAGAGCTCTAATTCCGAGTATGGGTTACTATACTTAGCGAATGTCACAACTTTCACTTTCAATGTCACGACTTTCATTTAGTATGGGAAATGCTTTGTGTGTTCATGATTGTTAATAATTACATTTTTCCACCATTAGATGGCGTCAAGAGACACTTTTATGAGTGAGTCAGATTTTTTTTTTTAAAGAGACTGTACCAGGGTTGTAAACAAGTAAGTTCACTTACAACAACAATCTTTAAAAGATGAAAGGATAGTACGACAAAAATATCGCTTTCCTCAGTGGACATTCAAACTAATGTATCATTGTTAAAATGAGATTGAGCTGAAGACTGAATGCAGTATCAGATGCAGGTAATCACACTCACTCAGTACATCTCTCTCTCTTATAATACTTGATTCTAGATAATACAGTGATTTTATTACTGTAATACAATATGTTTTAATGTTACTTCAATAGTTTTAAATGTACGTTTTCAATTTAATAATGGAGCCTTGGGCTTAGCTGTAAAACTGTCAAACTGAGATATGAATCCATGGTGGAAGGAAGTGGTAAAAACAAAAAATCACACTCTAAGGTGAGTGATAACACTCTGTGTCAGCATTACTTATGGCTGAATCACAGCTATGGTGATATAAAATTAAATTACATGGCTACAAGTGTGATATTGCTAATATATTATATGAAAATATACAGATGATGTATAATTGTAACGGAAGAGGTCTTGGCACAATAGGTTAGTATATACAAATATGTTTATTTGGTCCAGAGAGTAAAGGGTATGAAATCTGGTTAAGTAGAAAGTTTGTGGATCAGTTATTTAGTTATGAAAGATATGATGAGAATGGTGATCAGAGTCTTTGCCCTTTCAGGAGTACGGGAAAAGCACGGAAGAAGCACACACCTTAGCAGTCCTGGACTAGGAAATAGAGACACTTGTGAGATGACGAGACACTAAGAGGAACACAGGAGGTAAGTACAGCAGGCAAGTGTATCCAAAGGAATCGGCCCTACATCCTGAAATTTCCTCTCAGTTTGACCATTCAACTGCACGGTTGCTGATGTGTCAGGACTGCTTTTGGCCCTGACTCCTTGGAGGAACATGCAATGGATGGAACGGGGTGTCTCGCTTGGTATGGTTTGCAGAAGGAAAGTGATCTCCACAGACAAGTCCAACAGAGGTTGGGGCGCGCTGTGTGAAGGGAAACCTGCTTTTGGCCGATGGTCGAAAAAGAAGAGCAGGCTTCATATCAACTGCCTCAAGATGACTGCAGTTCAACGAGCCTGCCAGAGCTTCCTGTCAAACCACCACGTGCTGGTCAGATCAGACAGCATGACAGTGGTGTCTTGCATAAATCACCAAGGTGGGCTGTCATCGATGCGACTCTTCAGACTATAGTCGCGACTGCATCTACCGGGCAAACCGAACAAATATGTTGTCAAGAAGTGGAGTGGAGGCTTCACCCACAGACAGTTCAGAAAATATGGGACATTTTCGGCAAAGCGGAAATAGACCTCTTCGCTTCAAAAGACAACTCTCATTGACCAACATATCTTTCCATGATCGAGGACGCATTGGCTCAGGACTGGCCCAACCGTCTTCTTTCCACTTTTCCTCCAGTTCCTCTGATTCCCCAAGTAATCAGGCCGGTCAGGGATCAGAGATGCAGGGTTCTTCTTGTAGCCCCACTCTGGGAAAATCAGCACTGGATAGCTGACCTGTCACAGATGCTGACTGTGGCCCCATGGCCCGTCCCTCTGAGACGGGACCTCCTTTCTCATGCGGGAGGAACAATTTGGCATCCTAACCCAGAGATGTGGTCTTTGCAAATTTGGTTGCTCGACGGGAACCCACTGGACTCCCTGAGCGTGTGCTAAACAGTTTCACAGACTAGAGCTCTGTCTACACAACGCCTATATGCCTTCAAATGGTTTGTGTTCTCCACATGGTGTCCAGACCATGGTGAAAACCTGACCTCCTGTGACGTATCAGTGATACTGTCATTTTTATAAGAGCTCTTGGAGAACCCTTCACTCTCAAGGTCTACGTATCGATTATAGCGTTGTGTCACACGCCCCTATAGCAGGCCAGTTGGTGGGCAGAAACGACTTAGTCATCCGATTTATGAGAGGTGCCAGAAGGCTTAATCCACCTCACCCTCCCACAGTCCCTTCAAGAGACCTGCCCACAGTACTGAGAGCCCTAAAGAGGGCCCCTTTGAACCGCTACAGTCCATAGACCTTAAGGCCTTGCTGCTAAAGGCCGCTTTGCTGTTGGCACTAGCGTCTGTTAAGCATGTGGGCGATTTGCATATACTCTTGATGAGCCCTAATTGCCTAGAATTTGGGCCTAACAACTGGAAGGTCATCCTGAAACCAAGGCAAGGCTATGTACCAAAGGTGGTCTCCATACCTTTCAAAGCACAAGTGGTCACTCTCTCTGTGTTAAAAAACACAGAGGATGATATAGATAGCTGAATCTTCTTTGCCTAGTGAGGGCTCTAAAAGTTTACATAGAGCGTTCAGAGCGTTCAGAACAGCTCTTTATATGCTTTGGAAACTGTGCCAGATGGCATGGAGTTGATCAGGTTGTTGATTGTGGCCTGTGGTATATTGATCCACTCCTCTTCACTGGCTGTGCGAAGCTGCTGGATATTGGCAGGAACTAGAACATGCTGTCATATACCCCAATCCAGAGCTAATCCCAAACATGCTCAATGGGTGACATGTCCGGAGATTATGCTGGCCATGCATGAACTGGGATGTTTTCAGTTTCCAGGAATTGTGTACAGATCCTTGTAACACTGGGTCATGCATTATCATGCTACAACATGAGGTGATGGTCGTGGATGAATGGCACATCGAGCCTCAGGATCTCATCACAGTATCTCTGTGCATTTAAAATGGCATCAATAAAATACACCTGTGCTTATTGTCCATAACATATTTGAGCATTTGCCCACTCAAATCGGTTAAGACGACGAACTGCAGTCAAGTCGAGACCCCGATGAGGACGACGAGCATGCAGATGAGCTTCCCTGAGATTGAGATTCGGACAGTTTGTGCAGAAACTCTTTGGTTATGCAAACCAGTTGTTGCAGCTGCTGTCTGGGTGTCAGGTCTGTAATGATCTTGGAGGTGAAGATGCTGGATGTGGAGGTCCTGGGCTGATGTGGTGACACATGGTCTGCGGTTGTGAGGCTGGTTGGATGTACTGCCATGTTCTCTGAAATGGCTTTTGGACACGGCTTATGGTACAGAAATGAACATTCAATTCACGGTCAAAAGCTCTGGTTGACATTTCTGCAGTCAGCATGCCAATTGCATTCTACCTCAAAACTTGCGACATCTGTGGCATTGTGCTGTGTGATAAAACTGCACATTTTAGAGTGGCTTTTATTGTGGCCAGCCTAAGGCACACCTGTGCAATAATCATGCTGTCTAATCAGCATCCTGATATTCCACACCTGTGAGGTGGATAGATTATCTGGGCAAAGTAGAAGTGCTCACAAACACAGATTTAGACAGATTTGTGAACAATATTTGAGAGAAATAGGCCTTTTGTGTATATAGAAAAATTGTTGCATTTATAATTTTGTTCAGTTTAATTTTTATAAATATCAAATTGAATCTTTTCAAATAGTTGTGTTTGAGTCCCTCAAATGTCCTCAGTGTGATAAGATGTATCTCAAAATCATAAAGTCGCTGCTTGAAAGGGTTCAAATATGCAAAGATGCTGGAAAAGTGAAGAATCTGCAGGACCTTAAAGATTTTTCTGAAGAACGCTGCTCAGTTTAACTGTTCAGAACAAACAAAGGACTCATGCACAGCCATCACAAAACAGAAAGACAGTCGAGGATCATCAGGTAACAAAACACAGTATTAAGAACCAAGGGTTCCCAAACTTTTGAGTGGGGTTATTTTAATAATTTCAGCATTTTTGTTTGTCTTGTGGACTAAATGTTAATATCTTTTATGTACAATATCTTACTTATGACAGTACTAAATAAAATATAACATGCATTCAGTATGATCTCTCTTATTTTTTGAAAATTACTCACATTTTCACAGATTCTGCAAAGGGTGCCCAAACTTTCGAGCCCCACTGTATATAACAGTAATATATTACAGGGTGGACATTTTTTTATGATTTAGGCTTTGAATAATGGCCCATAATTATCAAAAAAAAATAGTGGGAGCTCAGCTAATATGTTTCTGTAGTACTTGAGTGTCTACTATTTATGACATGACATGAAGCAAATGGGTGTGAGGATTGGAAGGCACTCTATAGTGATTTTGACCCTTATTAAAAAAAATAAAAAAATTAATCATATGATAAGCGATATCACATGAGCTGTGAGAGCAATCACATGAGTGGTTTGTCCAAAATAGCATAAGTGCAAATGTGATTTTACACGACAGTTCAGTAAATAAGAAGTTAATATTGTATTATAATTTAGACATGATATTGTCTGTTTTTGCTCAGTTTTGCCAACAAATTTTTTTCTGTAAAGCCAAAGCAGAAATTGACTACGAGTCTTCCGCGGTCAGAAGGAATAGGCAAATCCAATGCTGCATTTTGAGAGTATATTGAGAAGGAGTCAAGGTACATGGAGATGATGAGGGTTTACAGGTACCAATATGACAGAATAGGTGTGTTTGTGTGTGTGTTTGTGTGGTTATCAGAAACAAAAAATACAATAAAATGTATATTAGTAAACATGTAGGCTATGGTTACAAACAGACGCATAAAGAAATAACCCGCAGTACAACTAAAATCCACTAACACTATAAATGAACTTGCATGAATGCCATAAATCTCCAAATGGTGAAAAGTGCCAAAACAGCAATAACTAAAGTATATACAGTAGATGGTTACTTCAGGAACACTTATGGAACGCCATAGCGGCATCAGCAGTATAGCAGTAGGGAATAAAACAATTATAACAACTTCGCCACAACTCTTCAATAAATAAATAAAAAACTCTGCAATAAATGCGTTAAGAACGCAAACAGCACTTCTACACACAAGACTAGCGTAGGATTAACAAAGGATGGCAATTCTCATGGCCCTGGACCACACGAAAGTGAAAGCGCCTAGCGCAACCGCGAGCTGGCAGAACTACATACAGTATGAACATATGCATTCTGGGTAATGTAGTCTATGTCAGGGCAGTGATTCATGTCAATCGCAGTTCTAAAGTCAAGAAAGTAAGTGAGGAATACTAGATTAATTATTTAAATGCATAGTTTGGAGCATCGTTAACAAGAAAATGTTAGTTAAATAGTTTTGATTGTGTTTATTGACTAATGCTGCGTTCACACCAAACGCAAATAGAGCATCTGGCATGAAAGATTTCAATGTTAAGTCAATATAAAGACATGTTTATGTGCATCTGGAGGTCTTGCGGCACCAATGAGGCGTTTAGCATGGCATGGTATATACGAATTCGCCTCATTCACGTGAATGACGCGTATTGAGCATCTGCCGTAAATTATGCTTTTTGTGCAGCTGTGACGGTAGGCCCACCCGGAGTCACTCATTTAACATGGAGGAACGACTGATATTGTCAGTGAGCAGTCACCCAGAGCTATATGACACAGGTTCATATTTCTATTGAGACTGCAATAAAAATGACCTTGCCTGGAAAAGTGTGTTGTTAATACACATTTCCTTTTGAGTCACATACAAGTTTATTGACCCGCGGCCTTCCCGTTGTTTTTTACAACTATTTTCCCCCTAATATACAGCTACTTTTTGCTAACAAGATAATGTTTCTATTCAGAGGACGTGTGCATGAAAAAGTGGAAAAGCCTTAAATGCTTGATCAACATCAGCCATCTTTCAAACAGACAACCGCCTACCACTAGCCCCTCCCACAAGAAGCGGATTTCGCATCGGACGCGAGTTGATTTCGCTTCAAACTCTTGCTTTTACGTGTCTATTTGACTCTAGATGCGCAAATGCATTCAAAATGTTATAAAATTGTGATTTGTGTAAATAGGTTATACCATCTGTATGTAAAAATAAAAGGTTGTTTAAATTTATACAGCTAACCAAACTACAGAATTAAATAATACACAAAGAGTAATTGAATTAAAACAGCTTTATTTCAAGTTTATCAAAAAGGGTTCGTTGTTGTGAATTATATTGTTATTGTTGTTTTTTTTCATTGCTGCAATTTTGGGGTTTTACCTCTTGTTGTTTTTTCCCAAGAAAACATTTGAATACAATAAATCATAAAGATAAAATACTTACCTTTTCAATCACAGTTCTGTCTCTTGTCGTCATGACCCTTGTCTTGCTGCAATGCTGGTTAAGAGCGTACATAGACTTCTGATCTAGCCCAAGGTATTAGATAGTGCTTTATGCAGATTGTAGTCATGTGTGCTACAAAAAAATTTGGCGAGCCAGTTCTTGCAGCGTTAAAGAAACAGAAGGGAAATTGGTAAAACATGAGAAACAACTTAGTATTTTTCAACCGTGACAATGGACAATGGTTAACTGAATTAGACAATGAGCTGGAAACGTACCTGCAGAGATATGGTTCAACTACCTGTAATATTATCATTGATGAACCATCTTTAGAGTATCACAGAAATGCCATTTCCTTTCCTACCCTTAACTTTGGGGAGTCTCTCTGACCCAGATGTTACCTTCCGGGTGCGCCTTAGCTACTGTCTACACTCAAACTGCTAGCTGCTCTGCCATTGAAGGGTATCTGGAGGAATTGAAGGCCATTGCCAAAGAGAGTGGAAGGCCTTTCCAAAGTGTGCTTCAAGAGGAATTGGAGAAACTCTGAGAAACCCATTCTGTTTGTGATCAGTTTGTGCATATGACAGGAATTTACTGAAAAATTTATACAAAACCTAATCAACCAGACTATGAACACTATTAACAGCAATTATAATGTTATTGCATAGTAACTAGCATAGTATTGCACAGTAAGATTGCATAGTAAGTAGCAATATTTGTTAGTTCTGTATGTTGTTTCAGGGTTAGCATCATCTGGGGTCCTCTGAGGGGTCAGCATCATCATTGATGAACCATCTTTAGAGTATCACAGAAATGCCATTTCCTTTCCTACCCTTAACTTTGGGGAGTCTCTCTGACCCAGATGTTACCTTCCGGGTGCGCCTTAGCTACTGTCTACACTAAAACTGCTAGCTGCTCTGCCACTGAAGGGTATCTGGAGGAATTGAAGGCCATTGCCAAAGAGAGTGGAAGGCCTTTCCAAAGTGTGCTTCAAGAGGAATTGGAGAAACTCTTAGAAACCCATTCTGAAAATTCAGATCAAGAA
Organism: Carassius gibelio; assembly: GCF_023724105.1. Classification (NCBI taxonomy): domain Eukaryota; kingdom Metazoa; phylum Chordata; class Actinopteri; order Cypriniformes; family Cyprinidae; genus Carassius; species Carassius gibelio. The sequence continues at coordinate 26,006,606 of NC_068410.1, read as the reverse complement.
TAATCTCAACATGTGAGTTGCCGTGGCTCTAGCAGTGACTCCCAAGGTGCAGAAGCCATCATCCTACCACCAATATATTGCTCCCAGACTCCAAACCCCAATTCATTCAGAAACTCAAAGCTCAGAACTTAAAAACCCAACCAAGTATAAAACTACATTTGTGTCTCCTTCCCCAGAAACCACCACCGATGATATCACTGTGACAACCTGTCCTGCTTTCCCCACAAATATTGTGGACCCACCCAGTGTCCAAAGAATAGTTGTTGGACATGTAGTGAAAACAAGCAAAGCTACACTGTCACAGCAAACCTCAGTCCGTCTGAGAGTTTTCAGAGGGAGGTCTCCTCATCCTCCAAACGAACCAGATCTCGACACCTGGCGTGCAAATGTAGACTACTTGTTAAATGACCCTTCCATCTCTGACTTGCACAGAACACGAAAAATCCTTGACATTCTTTACCTCAAATGGCTGACATGTAAAACATGTGTGCCCTCCAGCCCTCGCTGCTGTGTATCTAAAGCTTTAGAGTCTGTATATGGTTCGGTCGAGGATGGAGACGAGTTGTTGGCCAAACTCATGGGCACTCTACAAAATCAGAGAGACAAACCATCAGACTATCTCCACCGCTTACAAATCATTCTGAGTGCAGTAATCAGGCGAGATGGCATAGCACAAAGTGAATATGATCATTACCTTCTGAAACAATTCTGCAGAGGGTGTTGGGACAATCGTCTCATTGCTGATCTTCAACTTGAATAAAAGAGAAACCCAACCACCCACTTTCGCTGAATTAGCTGTGCTTATTCAAACCCAAGAAGACAAACATACCTCTAAGGAAGAACGGATGGGAAAATATATTGGGATGACAAAGCCCCACAATGCCTACCCCAAGTCACGGGCAGTCTCTAACCAAGTGTCAGTCTGTGCATGTGATGTGCCCAACTATGATGTTTCTGAAACCATTCTCTTAACCTGTTAGCCAGGACACTTTGGGCTTTACTTTTTAGCAACCAGATTTGATAATGCTCAAAAATATTAAAAGTTATAGACTCTGAAGTGCCTTGAATTTTTTTACCACACTTTTTTGCAGAAAATTACGTTTCTACAATATTTAGTAGTAGCTTATAAGTGGTGATCAGTTTGTGCATATGACAGGAATTTACTGAAAAATTTATACAAAACCTAATCAACCAGACTATGAACAGCAATTATAATGTGATTGCATAGTAAGTAGCATAGTATTGCACAGTAAGATTGCATAGTAAGTAGCAATATTTGTTAGTTCTGTATGTTGTTTCAGGTTTAGCATCATCTGGGGTCCTCTGAGGGGTCAGCATCATCTCTTCTCAGATGTTCTGGATTCAGACTGGAGCTTATGTAAATCTCAAGTTACCACGGGATGTAAACCCTGTGGCAAAACAGAGAAACTGAATAAACTTTTGTCTTATTTATTTTGTTTTCACTCCATAAACAATCGGGTTAAATCAACTTGGGAAAAGTAAATACACTGTGCTCACAAACACACGACTGTTAGTAGAAAAATTATTTCTTATTCTGTATGACATGAATGCAATCAGGGCAAAACTCAAACCACTTGTCATGACAATGATGTGAGTAATGCAAGTGTTTATGGCCTTCATTTGGCCCATGCCAGATTTAAACACAGAGACAAAAATCACAACATAGGAACCAGTAACAAGAATAAAGTCAAAAGTTGGTATCAGCAAAGCTGTCAAAAGTCCTACTAAGTTATTAATAGATATATCTCCACATGCTAGCTGAACCAATGCCATGTGTTCACAAAAACAGTGATCAATAACATTTGTTACACAGAATGTTAGTTTTCCAGCCATAGAGACCATGCTGATATTCAGGAATCCATTTCTGATTAGTGGGACAACAACAAACTTTAGAAAGCTAGGGATTGCCATGTATTTATGATAGTAAAGAGGTTTACATATTGCAAAGTAACGATCCAGTGCCATCCACAAAGGCAAAGTAGACTGAAATGCACCAACATAAAAAATGCAAAACATTCTCTTCTCATCTGCTCTTATCATCTGATCGTGGGTGTATCTCTCTATTAGTTTTATTGGATCTTAGTGCTGCGTTTGACACAATTGACCACAACATTCTTTTGCATAGACTTGAACACTTTGTTGGCATCAGTGGAAGTGCATTAGCATGGTTTAAATCGTACTTATATGACCGCCATCAGTTCGTAGCAGTGAATGAAGATGTATCATATCGATCACAAGTGCAGTATGGAGTACCTCAAGGCTCAGTACTAGGGCCGCTACTCTTCACGCTTTATATGTTACCCTTGGGAGATATCATCAGGAAACATGGTGTTAGCTTTCACTGTTATGCTGATGATACTCAGCTCTATATTTCCTCACAGCCCGGTGAAACACACCAATTTGAAAAACTAATGGAATGCATAGTCGATATAAAAAATTGGATGACGAGTAATTTCTTACTGCTAAATTCAGAAAAAACAGAGGTGTTAATCATAGGACCTAAAAACTCTGCTTGTAATAACCTAGAACACTGTCTAAGACTTGATGGTTGCTCTGTCAATTCTTCGTCATCAGTTAGGAACCTAGGTGTGGTACTTGATCGCAATCTTTCCTTAGAAAGCCACGTTTCTAGCATTTGTAAAACTGCATTTTTCCATCTCAAAAATATATCTAAATTACGGCCTATGCTCTCAATGTCAAATGCAGAAATGTTAATCCATGCATTTATGACTTCAAGGTTAGACTATTGTAATGCTTAATTGGGTGGTTGTTCTGCACGCTTGGTAAACAAACTACAGCTAGTCCAAAATGCAGCAGCAAGAGTTCTTACTAGAACCAGGAAGTATGACCATATTAGCCCGTTCCTTTTCACACTGCACTGGCTCCCTATCAAACATCGTATAGATTTTAAAATATTGCTTATTACTTATAAAGCCCTGAATGGTTTACACCTCAGTATTTGAATGAGCTCCTTTTACATTATACTCCTCTACGTCCGCTACGTTCTCAAAACTCAGGCAATTTGATAATACCTAGAATATCAAAATCAACTGCGGGCAGCAGATCCTTTTCCTATTTGGCGCCTAAACTCTGGAATAACCTACCTAACATTGTTCGGGAAGCAGACACACTCTTGCAGTTTAAATCTAGATTAAAGACCCATCTCTTTAACCTGGCATACACATAACATACTAATATGCTTTTAATATCCAAATCCGTTAAAGGATTTTTAGGCTGCATTAATTAGGTAAACTGGAACCGGAAACACTTCACATAACACCGTACTTTCTACATCATTAGAAGAATGGCATCTACGCTAATATTTGTCTGTTTCTGTCTTATTGCGAGGTCACCGAAGCCACCAGATCCAGTCTGTATCCAGATCAGAGGGTCACTGCAGTCGCCTACAGCGATATCGTTGACTTGATTGCAAATAAATGCACAGACATTATTTAAACTGAACAGAGATGACATAACTGAATTCAATGCCTTTAACTATCATTTTGCATTATTGAGACACTGTTTTCCAAATGAATGTTGTTCAGTGCTTTGACGCAATGTATTTTGTTTAAAGCACTATATAAATAAAGGTGATTGATTGATTGAAAACATTTGTATCAAACAACCAACTAGGGATATCCCACCCCAGTTGAATAGAAAGCTAACAAGCATGTTGGGTACAAAAAATATAGGTAAGATTAAGTCTACAACAGCCATTAAACCTATTAGTACATACATGGGAGAATGCAGAGACTTTTGACCTATGATTAAATATAAAAGAATAGAATTTGCAGTGATGGACAATAAAAACATCAAAAAGAAGGGGATAAATAAAAAAGGCCTCCATTCCCCTAGACTGTAGAAACCATTCAGTTTGAAGTCTGTGAATAAAATATTTTGAACAGAAAGATTCTTCATGTTGATCAATCCAATACAGTAGGCTATACTACAGTACGATACATTTGACAGTATTAGCTGAATAATTCCTTTTTAAATGTCCTCTTTGTTAAACAGTGATGTGAAGCGGTTGTGAAGAGATATTCAATAATCCGTGCTCTCCCAATATGTTGATGGATAGAAATCTATACAACTTATTTTACTATACTTTGTTTTTCTCATATCATAATGGTTGGTCTTACGCGTTAGAGTGGAATGAAAACTTTATACGAATCATGATGTCTAAATACTCAACGCTGTTTTCCCATGAGCCTGTGCACTATTCCCACAGAGAAACAGAGATCTTCTTCACAATAAAGGCCCAAAAAAGATCTTTCTGAATTGATGGTAATGCAAAATGTGCAATTTGATTTATTTATTATAAAGCAACAAATAAATTGGATATATTTCATTAGTACTTTTTTTTCTGTTATGATATCTAATATATGGTTAAAAACAAACAAAAAACAAACAAACACAGTCTGACTTTGCTGCAGCCTGGAATTGAACTGCTGGTTTTGTCTGGTCAGAGGAGAACTGTCCCAACCCCCCGACTGAGCCTGATTTTTTTCTCCATTCTGTCACCGATGGAGTTTTTGGTTCCTTGCCGCTGTCGCCTCTGACTTGCTTAGTTGGGGTCATTTAATTTACAGGGATATCGTTGACTTGATTGGAAATGATGGCACAGATAATATTTAAACTGAACTGATATGACTAGATCATTTACCCGGGGGGATTGTGAAGTACTATTTAGAAAATCTTAATTTGCACAAAATGCCCTCTCTATTAAAGGCTGCACAAATTGGAATAGTATACCAACGGTAATTAGAGAGAGCCCCACTTTTGTTTCATTTAAGAAACATCTTAAAAGATGGCTGAATAATAATCAAAAATGTATTCATTAAGTATGCAGGTAAAATTTGATAGGTAGTTTTATATATATATTTATAATAAGCACTTTGGGATGTCTATGTACAGGCATTTATGCATTTTAAATTAATATTACAATAAGTACAATAAGGTATAGGAACTTTTATTATTTATTTAGCTATATATGTATATTTGTTTATGTATATTGTCTGTTTGTTTTTTGGTTTGTATTTGTTTATGTCTGGGACTACGGATGGAAATTAGCATTGTGCTAAATCCGGCGTATTTACGTTCAACTTTGATTGTACGTTCATGAATATGCACTGTCCCATTTAAATAAATAAATGGAAAAAATTGAAACGTAAATGAATTCAATGATGAACTACCTTTACCTGTCCTTTTGCATTATTGACACACTGTTTTCCTAATTAATGTTGCTCAGTTGCTTACAGTCCCAATTTTTATTGTTTAAAGCGCTATATAAATAAGGTGATTTGATTTGACAGTAAAAAATACATCGTGGAGCAAAGTGGAAACTGACAACAAGCCAATATACAAGACAGAACAGGTTGCTTCCGGTATGAAACAATATCTCGGCTTTTAAATTTGATTAAAAAAAAATAAATAAAAATTAATTCAAACTATAAATACCGTTTTGTAGCTCTTCAATGTATGTCATGACAGATCACTGTATTGCCTGTACTTACTGATGATTGCACTGTAATCTTTTCATATTTAATTAAGCACGACATAAACATGAATGAACATCAGAATGTAGGCTATTTTATTTCAACCATGAAAAAAACGTCAATACACACCAGTTTTCAAGTTTAAGTCCATCAATGATAAACTATACTCCTGTCTGATTTGTTTGTCGACAAGTAGGCAATTTGACATTTAATGATTGGTCGGATTGCCTTATTGGTCTATTGGTTCTGTTCTTCTGTTCTGTTACCATGGTTATCCATTGTTTGATTCATTCTGTTCATGTATTCATCATTTGGTTTGGCTGGTGTCTCACTATTTAAAGCCTGAATTTGTCAGTTCCTGTCTATATGCATAGTTTTGCTGAAGTTTCTCAGTGTTCTTTGGCGTGTTTGCTTGTAGGTTAAAGACCTTGTTTGTGTAATTATTCATGAGAGTTGCCATTTCAACTACACTTCCTTATTTAGGTGTTATTTTGTGTAGCTATGGCATCTAAATTACGATAAAAAATATGTCCATCTGAGTGAAATGTACAGTTGACACAATTCACAACTCTTGCAATTTTTATAATTAACCTAAAACTTTAACAAAATGATATATCCTTACTTAAATGCTACAGTTTCAGCATATTGTTGATCATATTTCAAACTGATTTGTTTACAAAGGAAAGATCTTTACTTCACTTACAAGCTGAAGAAACTTTTGTCTTATTTCCTTTGTTCTCACTCCATAAACAATCGGGTTAAAACAACTTGGGAAAAGTAAATACATTGTGCTCACAAACACACGGCTGTTAGTAGAAAAATTATTTCTTATTCTGTATGACATGAATGCAATCAGGGCAAAACTCAAACCACTTGTCATGACAATGATGTGAGTAATGCAAGTGTTTATGGCCTTCATTTGGCCCTTGCCAGATTTAAACACAGAGACAAAAATCACAACATAGGAACCAGTAACAAGAATAAAGTCAAAAGTTGGTATCAGCAAAGCTGTCAAAAGTCCTACTAAGTTATTAATAGATATATCTCCACATGCTAACTGAACCAATGCCATGTGTTCACAAAAACAGTGATCAATAACATTTGTTACACAGAATGTTAGTTTTCCAGCCATAGAGACCATACTGATATTCAGGAGTCCATTTCTGATTAGTGGGACAACAACAAACTTAAGAAAGCTAGGGATTGCCATGTATTTATGATAGTAAAGAGGTTTACATATTGCAAAGTAACGATCCAGTGCCATCCACAAAGGCAAAGTAGACTGAAATGCACCAACATAATGAATGCAAAACATTTGTATCAAACAACCAACTAGGGATATCCCACCCCAGTTGAATAGAAAGCTAACAAGCATGTTGGGTACAAAAAATATAGGTAAGATTAAGTCTACAACAGCCATTAAACCTATTAGTACATACATGGGAGAATGCAGAGACTTTTGACCTATGATTAAATATAAAAGAATGGAATTTGCAGTGATGGACAATAAAAACATCAAAAAGAAGGGGATAAATAAAAAAGGCCTCCATTCCCCTAGACTGTAGAAACCATTCAGTTTGAAGTCTGTGAATAAAATATTTTGAGCAGAAAGATTCTTCATGTTGATCAATCCAATACAGTAGGCTATACTACAGTACGATACATTTGACAGTATTAGCTGAATAATTCCTTTTTAAATGTCCTCTTTGTTAAACAGTGATGTGAAGCGGTTGTGAAGAGATATTCAATAATCCGTGCTCTCCCAATATGTTGATGGAAAGAAATCTGTACAACTTATTTTACTATACTTTGTTTTTCTCATATCATAATGGTTGGTCTTACGCGTTAGAGTGGAATGAAAACTTTATACGAATCATGATGTCTAAATACTCAACGCTGTGTTCCCATGAGCCTGTGCACTATTCCCACAGAGAAACAGAGATCTTCTTCACAATACAGGCCCAAAAAAGATCTTTCTGAATTGATGGTAATGCAAAATGTGCAATTTGATTTATTTATTATAAAGCAACAAATAAATTGGATATATTTCATTAGTACTTTTTTTTTCTGTTATGATATCTAATATATGGTTAAAAACAAACAAAAAACAAACAAACACAGTCTGACTTTGCTGCAGCCTGGAATTGAACTGCTGGTTTTGTCTGGTCAGAGGAGAACTGTCCCAACCCCCCGACTGAGCCTGATTTTTTTCTCCATTCTGTCACCGATGGAGTTTTTGGTTCCTTGTCGCTGTCGCCTCTGACTTGCTTAGTTGGGGTCATTTAATTTACAGGGATATCGTTGACTTGATTGGAAATGATGGCACAGATAATATTTAAACTGAACTGATATGACTAGATCATTTACCCGGGGGGATTGTGAAGTACTATTTAGAAAATCTTAATTTGCACAAAATGCCCTCTCTATTAAAGGCTGCACAAATTGGAATAGTATACCAACGGTAATTAGAGAGAGCCCCACTTTTGTTTCATTTAAGAAACATCTTAAAAGATGGCTGAATAATAATCAAAAATGTATTCATTAAGTATGCAGTTAAAATTTGATAGGTAGTTTTATATATATATTTATAATAAGCACTTTGGGATGTCTATGTACAGGCATTTATGCATTTTAAATTAATATTACAATAAGTACAATAAGGTATAGGAACTTTTATTGTTTATTTAGCTATATATGTATATTTGTTTATGTATATTGTCTGTTTGTTTTTTGGTTTGTATTTGTTTATGTCTGGGACTACGGATGGAAATTGGCATTGTGCTAAATCCGGCGTATTTACGTTCAACTTTGATTGTACGTTCATGAATATGCACTGTCCCATTTAAATAAATAAATGGAAAAAATTGAAACGTAAATGAATTCAATGATGAACTACCTTTACCTGTCCTTTTGCATTATTGACACACTGTTTTCCTAATTAATGTTGCTCAGTTGCTTACAGTCGCAATTTTTATTGTTTACAGCGCTATATAAATAAGGTGATTTGATTTGACAGTAAAAAATACATCGTGGAGCAAAGTGGAAACTGACAACAAGCCAATATACAAGACAGAACAGGTTGCTTCCGGTATGAAACAATATCTCGGCTTTTAAATTTGATTAAAAAAATAAATAAATAAAAATTAATTAAAACTATAAATACCGTTTTGTAGCTCTTCAATGTATGTCATGACAGATCACTGTATTGCCTGTACTTACTGATGATTGCACTGTAATCTTTTCATATTTAATTAAGCACGACATAAACATGAATGAACATCAGAAAGTAGGCTATTTTATTTCAACCATGAAAAAAACGTCAATACACACCAGTTTTCAAGTTTAAGTCCATCAATGATAAACTATACTCCTGTCTGATTTGTTTGTCGACAAGTAGGCAATTTGACATTTAATGATTGGTCGGATTGCTTTATTGGTCTATTGGTTCTGTTCTTCTGTTCTGTTACCATGGTTATTCATTGTTTGATTCATTCTGTTCATGTGTTCATCATTTGGTTTGGCTGGTGTCTCACTATTTAAAGCCTGAATTTGTCAGTTCCTGTCTATATGCATAGTTTTGCTGAAGTTTCTCAGTGTTCTTTGGCGTGTTTGCTTGTAGGTTAAAGACCTTGTTTGTGTAATTATTCATGAGAGTTGCCATTTCAACTACACTTCCTTATTTAGGTGTTATTTTGTGTAGTTATGGCATCTAAATTACGATAAAAAATATGTCCATCTGAGTGAAATGTACACTTGACACAATTCACAACTCTTGCAATTTTTATAATTAACCTAAAACTTTAACAAAATGATATATCCTTACTTAAATGCTACAGTTTCAGCATATTGTTGATCATATTTCAAACTGATTTGTTTACAAAGGAAAGATCTTTACTTCACTTACAAGCTGAAGAAACTTTTGTCTTATTTCCTTTGTTCTCACTCCATAAACAATCGGGTTAAAACAACTTGGGAAAAGTAAATACATTGTGCTCACAAACACACGGCTGTTAGTAGAAAAATTATTTCTTATTCTGTATGACATGAATGCAATCAGGGCAAAACTCAAACCACTTGTCATGACAATGATGTGAGTAATGCAAGTGTTTATGGCCTTCATTTGGCCCTTGCCAGATTTAAACACAGAGACAAAAATCACAACATAGGAACCAGTAACAAGAATAAAGTCAAAAGTTGGTATCAGCAAAGCTGTCAAAAGTCCTACTAAGTTATTAATAGATATATCTCCACATGCTAACTGAACCAATGCCATGTGTTCACAAAAACAGTGATCAATAACATTTGTTACACAGAATGTTAGTTTTCCAGCCATAGAGACCATGCTGATATTCAGGAGTCCATTTCTGATTAGTGGGACAACAACAAACTTTAGAAAGCTAGGGATTGGCATGTATTTATGATAGTAAAGAGGTTTACATATTGCAAAGTAACGATCCAGTGCCATCCACAAAGGCAAAGTAGACTGAAATGCACCAACATAATGAATGCACAACATTTGTATCAAACAACCAACTAGGGATATCCCACCCCAGTTGAATAGAAAGCTAACAAGCATGTTGGGTACAAAAAATATAGGTAAGATTAAGTCTACAACAGCCATTAAACCTATAAGTACATATATGGGAGAATGCAGAGACTTTTGACCTATGATTAAATATAAAAGAATAGAATTTGCAGTGATGGACTATGAAAACATCAAAAAGAAGGGGATAAATAAAAAAGGCCTCCATTCCCCTAGACTGTAGAAACCATTCAGTTTGAAGTCTGTGAATAAAATATTTTGAGCAGAAAGAATCTTCATGTTGATCAATCCAATACAATAGGCTATACTACATTACAATACATTTGACAGTATTAGAAAAAAGAATTCCTTTTTAAAAGGCCTTTTTGTTAAACGGTGAAGTGAAGCGGATGTGAAGAGACATACAATAATCTGTGTTCTCCCAATATGTTGATGGATAGAAATCTATACAACTTATTTTACTATGCTTTGTTTTTCTATCATAATGGTTGTTCTTACGCGTTAAAGTGGAATGAAAACTTTATACGATTCATGTCTCTAAATACTCAATGCTGTGTTCCCATGAGCCTGTGCACTATTCCCACAGAGAAACAGAGATCTTCATCACAATACAGGCCCAAAAAAGATCTTTCTGAATTGATGGTAATTCAAAATATGCACTTTGATTTATTTATTATAAAGCAACATATAAATTGGATATATTTCATTAGTCCTTTTTTTTTCGTTATGACATCTAATATATGGTTAAAAACAAACAAAAAACAAACAAACACAGTCTGACTTTCTGTTGCAGCCTGCAATTGAACTGCTGGTTTTGTCTGGTCAGAGGAGAACTAACACACACGCAGACGATGGGGGACACACACGCACACTATGGGACAGGAAGACGTGGAGATCACTGGAGAGAGGTAAGCGGAGTAATGGTTAGTCCTTAGAGTAAGCAGGTAGGTATTGACCTATTTGCGAACAAGACTGGATGGTGACCGAGTGCGTGTGTGTGTGGTTTTTGTGGGAGTGGCTTGATTGCAGGTGGATGAGGAGCAGGTGGGTGTGATTAGTATTCCAGTGAGGGTGTGTACTGTAATAGGTTGATGTTGAAGCCTGGCTGTTACAGTGTCTGTTACAGTACCCCCTTCCCCATGGCCTGCTTCAACTCAACAGGCTCTGTGGAGAGGGAGACAGAAGGATGATGAGGTTTAAGGAGTGAGACATTGAATGTGGGGTCGATCCAATACTCAGGAGGAAGGTTGAGTTTGAAGGTGACCGGGTTGATCTGCTCAGTGATGGTGAATGGGCCAATGAATCTGGGATTCAACTTGCGGCATGGTAGGTGCAGGCAGATGTCACGGGTTGACAGCCAGACCTTCTGTCCAGGTTGGTATTCTGGGGCGTCAGAACGGCGAAGGTCGGCTGTCATCCTGCGCCTACGTAGGGCCCGTTGTAGTTGGTGGTGGGCCGCGTCCCAGACCCTCTCGCTCTCTCTGAACCAGTAGTCGACCGATGGAACATCTGAGGGCTCTCCTGACCATGGGAAGAGTGGTGGCTGGTTGCCGAGCATGCACTGGAATGGAGTGAGTCCAATGGTAGGTTGATGTAGGGAGTTTTGTGCGTACTCTAAAAGGCAAAGGGGGAGGAGTTGCTTCAATTTAAAAAAATGTTTTCAGGATTTCTCGGAGGGCAGGTTTCAAGTATAACTCGTTTGAAGTAATGGTGCTTCATATAACATTATCCAGAGAAACAAATGTTAATGATAAATCCCCTGTTATGTTTGTACTGGCTACTGTATACAGGCCACCAGGGCACCATACATACTTTTTTTAAAGAGTCTGGTGATTTTACATCCGAGTTAGTTCTGGCTGAAGATAAAGTTTTAATAGTTGGTGATTTTAATATCCATGTCGATAATGAAAAAGATGCATTGGGATCAGCATTTATAGACATTCTGAACTCTATTGGTGTTAGACAGCACGTTTCAGGACCTACTCATTGTCGAAATCATACACTAGATTTAATACTGTCACATGGAATTGATGTTGATAGTGTTGAAATTATTCAGCCAAGTGATGATATCACATATATCATCATTTAGTTCTGTGCAAACTTCATATAGCCAAAATTGTAAATTCTACTTCTTGTTAGAAGTATGGAAGAACCATCACTTCTACCACAAAAGACTGCTTTTTAAGTTATCTTCCTGATGTATCCAAATTCCTTAGCATATCCAAAACCTCAGAACAACTTGATGATGTAACAGAAACTATGGACTCTCTCTTTTCTAGCACTTTAAATAAAGTTGCTCCTTTACGCTTAAGGAAGGTTAAGGAATACAGTTTGACACCATAGTATAATGAGCAATGAGCAGCCCAAAAAATGGAGCGCAGCTGGAGGAAAACAAAACCAGAGGTACGTAATTTCGTTTTGCTTGGCGGGAAAGGAACCTATCCTACAGAAAAGCATTAAAAACTGCTAGATCCGATTACTTTTCTTCTCTTTTAGAAGAAAACAAACTTAACCCTAGGTATTTATTCAATACAGTGGCTAAATTAACGAAAAATAAAGCCTCAACAAGTGTTGACATTTCCCAACACCACAGCAGTAATGACTTTATGAACTACTTTACTTCTAAAATCAATACTATTAGAGATAAAATTGCAACCATTCAGCCGTCAGCTACAGTATCATATCAGACAGTGCACTATAGACCCCCTGAGGAACAGTTCCACTCATTATCTACTATAGGAGAGGAAGAATTTTATAAACTTGTTAAATCATCTAAACCAACAACATGTATGTTAGACCCTATACCATCTAAGCTCCTAAAAGTGGTGCTTCTAGAAGTCATAGATCCTCTTCTGACTATTATTAATTCATCATTGTCATTAGGATATGTCCCCAAAACCTTCAAACTGGCTGTTATTAAACCTCTCATCAAAAAAACCACAACTTGACCCCAAAGAACTAGTTAACTATAGACCAATCTCGAATTTCCCTTTTCTGTCCAAGATACTAGGAAAGGTGGTATCCTCACAATTATATTCCTTCTTAGAGAAAAATGGTATATGTGAGGATTTGCAGTCAGGATTTAGACCGTATCATAGTACTGAGACTGCTCTCCTTAGAGTTACAAATGATCTGCTCTCATCATCTGATCGTGGGTATATCTCTCTATTAGTTTTATTGGATCTTAGTGCTGCGTTTGACACAATTGACCACAACATTCTTTTGTATAGACTTTGTAGGGCCGCTACTCTTCACGCTTTATATGTTACCCTTGGGAGATATCATCAGGAAACATGGTGTTAGCTTTCACTGTTATGCTGATGATACTCAGCTCTATATTTCTTCGCGGCCCGGTGAAACACACCAATTTGAAAAATTGACGATTGCCGCTGTCGCCTCTGGCTTGCTTAGTTGGGGTCACTTCATCTACAGTGATATAGTTGACTTGATTGCAAATAAATGCAGAGACACTATTTTACTGAACAGAGATGACATCATTGAATTCAATGATGAACTGCCTTTGACTATCATTTTGCATTATTGAAACAATGTTTTCCTAATGAATGATGTTTAGTTGCTTTGACGCAATGTATTTTGTTTAAAGCGCTATATAAACAAAGGTGACTTGACTTGACTTGACTAGGAACTGGTTCCAAGAGTCCTGGTGGTCATGGCAGAAGGTACCCAGGAAGCGGCCGATCTCCTGTATCTTCCTCTCCCTCTGCCCGTTGGACTGAGGATGGTATCCAGAGGACAGGCTGACGGCCACACCTAGGAGTGAATGGAAGGCTCTCCAAACCCGGGAGATGAACTGAGGGCCTCTGTCAGAGACGATGTCTTTAGGAATGGCAAAGTAATGGAAGACGTGGTTAAACATCAACTCGGCGATTTCCATGGCTGTGGGCAGACCTTTCAGGGGGAGAAGATGACAGGATTTAGAGAACCAGTCAACAATAACGAGGATACATGTATTATTATCAGAGGGAGGTAGGTCAGCTATGAAGTTCACCCCTAGCTGTGACCAAGGGCGGTTCGGAACGGGCAGAGGGAGGAGCTTGCCAGATGGTAGGTGACATTGGCTCTTCGAGATGGCGCATTCCTTACATCCTTGCATGTACCTTCTAATGTCCGATGCCATTTAGGGTCACCAGAAGTGTTCCATCATCAGCGAGAGGGTTTCATTGACCCCCGGGTGGCCAGTGCCAACTGATGTGTGAGCTCAGTGGATGAGTGAAGTGCACCGTGTCCTGGTGATGTACTGCAAGCCCGGGAGTCAACCCAGCAGAGTGTTAGTGTAAGGATTGGAGGAGCACAGAGTCTCAGTTGACCAGGTGATAGGACTGATGACTACTTTATCTGGAAGTATTGTTTTGGCATCCTCCAGGTTTTCCTCAGGGGTGTAACACCGGGACAAAGCATCAGCTTGGACATTCTTGACACCTGGTCGGTATGAGATGGAGAAATTGAAACGAGTGAAGAATAGAGCCCAGCGGGCCTTTCTGGGGTTTAACCTCTTGGCCAAACGCAGGTATTCCAGATTTTTATGATCCGTAAGAACCAGAAAAGGGTGTTTGGCTCCCTTTAACCAATGCCTCCACTCCTCTAGCACTAGCTTGATAGCTAATAGCTCCTGGTTGCCGATGTCATAGTTGACCTCCGAGTTGAGCTTGCGGGAAAAGAAGGCACATGGATGGAGGCGGCTAGGATTCCCCAGCTGCTGGGAAAGGACCGCTGCTTCTCCGGTGGTGGAGGCATCAACTTAAATGAAGGGTCCATCTGGATCGGGACGGACTAGTAGAGGAGCGGTGGTAAAGGCCTCCTTTAGAGTGTGGAATGCCTCTGTGGTGGTTGGGTTCCAGGACAGAGACTTGGGCTTGTTGCAGAGAAGACAGTACTGTACTGTAGGGCTGCAACTAACGATTATTTTGATAATCAATTAATCTGTCGATTATTTTTACGATTAATCGATTAATCGGTTTATGTACTTATATTTTAGTCTTGCACATTTTTTCCCCAAGTAAATTATTAATAAAGGGTCTTTATCATTCAGCATAGATTTTTAAGAGATTTTAAACATTTTGCATTGTCATATGCTCATCAAAAAATTACCTGGAGTTGTTTTATTATGTGTTAGTAATCTTCTGTCAAACTCTTCTGCAATCAAAACACTGACCCATAGCAAATTTCGCAAGGAGATTTCAAATAATGTTTTCACCATGGCAGTCCTTAGAGCTCCTAAAGTAGTTTAACATCCCGAACAAAGCTTAAGGAATCTTTCAGAACATCTTTTCACAAAGAAGAAGGATAAAACAGAATAAAATTGTAGTACATTGCATTTTATTATTTACTGGGAAACAGCTTTATAGGTTATGCTGTGAAATTGTAAACAATCGAAAAAAGTGCCAATGGCATGAAACCTGAATGGAACTTACATTTTAAAGGGGGGGTGAAATGCTCGTTTTCACTCAATATCCTGTTAATCTTGAGTACATATAGAGTAGTACTGCATCCTTCATAAATCCAAAAAGTCTTTAGTTTTATTATATTCATAAGAGAAAGATAGTCTGTACCGATTTTTCCCGGAAAAACACGACCGACTGGAGGCGTGACGTGTGGGCGGAGCTAAAGAATCACGAGCGCGAATAGGCTTTTGCGTTGAGAGTATGTGGAAGCTGTGACATTACCGTGAAGACAAAACCCATCATCCAAAACAAACCATGGCTTACAGTCAGATTCAGCCGTTTATTTATGATCCAGAATCAGATCCAGAGGCTGAAACTGAATGAAAGCAGCAGCAGCAACGACTCGCTCCGAGCGGGGCTCGAACCCGGGTCTCGGGGAGGCGGAAGCACTAACAAGGAGGCAGAGATATTTGAAGCAGTTTTACTCACCGCCTGCGGTTCCAACACACGATCGTGACCCTTTTTCCTTGGGATTGCATCATCCTTAAGAAATAAACGATACGCAAATCCGTCGTCAAACTGGGCCTTGTGAACAAGCATCTTCGAAATGCAGGGAACAAACAAAAACACTTGCACAACTCTGTTGATGCTCTGTAAAAATAAACTCCATCCACTGGTCCCTTAATGCTGTTTTTTTTTTTTTTTGGTAATCTGTGCAGGATTGTCTTGCCCTGGCAACCAAAAACACACTTCTTTTGTGACTTTTCGCGACGCTCTCGCTCTGATCAGTGAATCACTCTGATCAGTGAAATGTCTGTGCTGCTCAGCCTTGCTGTACGGGAGCGCGCGCTCTTCCGGCAAAAGTGCCTTAGGACACATATAAGGAAATTCCGCTCCATCTAACGTCACACAGAGCCATACTCGAAAAAAACTTTCCGAAACTTGTGACAAACCGGAAGGAGTATTTTGGGAACAAAAATACTCCTTCAAACGTACAACTTAATTTTTGAAACTTTGTCCATGTTTAGCATGGGAATCCAACTCTTTAACAGTGTAAAAAACTCTGTATGCATGAAATAGCATTTCACCCCCCCTTTAAAGTAAAATCCATAAGAAGGTTGTCCAGAAAAAAAATGGACACACACAAAAAAACTGCTGTTTGAAAAAGAGAATACTTATAAAAAAAAAAGTGCATTTCAAATATATTTAAACATTTAACTCTCTCATTCAGTCATAATTAAGCTGCAAGACTGAATTATGAACTGGTAAACGACAAACTGATCACAGAACATGTTTGTAAAGCTTTAAATGTTAACTGTTAAAAAGCAATGTTATCAGCTTTTACGACTAAACATTTGCAAACAACATTGTAAAGGAGAATCTGCACAAATAAAAGTCTTAGGGGCCGTTCACATATCGCGCCTAAAAACGCGTGGAAAACGCTAGGTGCGCTGCTTTCTCCTTCTTTCCAAAGCGCTCGGGCAAATTGCTAAGCAACCATGACGTGCTCTCTCCGTGAAGAGGCGGAAATTTCAGCAAAGGATAAATGGATTTGCAGCTCTAAAAATCACACCCGTGGTGTGCTTGCGGCTCTCTGAAAAGTTGAGATGTTTTAACTCGATGCAGTGTGGACACACCTGGAAAAACGGGCACGTCGCAACCGCGTCGCTTCCATTATGAGCGCGCATACAGCGTCTACATTGGAAATAACGAACTTGAGCGCGCAAAATACGTGATCTGTGAACGGCCCCTTAAACAGTTCAGTAGTGCAGAGTTTACAGGTTACTCTTCTTTTTTGAAGGCTCAAAGTAGAGTACTCCCACATCCCGCTGAATGCTGCAGAGACGCTGTTTGTGAAACACGTGACATAAAACAGGCCAGCTATTGGCTATTCGCTAAACCCCCGGTGGCTCATTACTGCCACACTTTGGTCACCGCAGATTTGAAATATGCACGAAATGAGCCGCTTACGGCAAATAAAAGTTATTTAGCAAATAATCGATGACTAAATTAGTTGACAACTATTTTAATAAACGATTTTAATCGATTAAATCGATTAGTTGTTTCAGCTCTACTGTACTGCACTTCCTGTTTGTTGTTGGCGTCCGTACTGCGTTTGAGCTCCGTCACTACATTCTTTTTATCTACTCTTTTTAACTTAAAAATCTATTTTATACTCCATTGTTTCCGTTTATATAACATGTGAATATATCCTCTATTGTATTCTACAACAAAAACAATCAGAGCACCTTGCTATCACTAGTTTTATTTTGATCTCCTGGGTCCGCTATTAGCTTATAGCCCATTAGCATCAGCAAGCGTGGTTGTTGCTAAACACGCTTACATTGCTAATACTCTATTCACACACATTACCACTGTTGTACTCACTGTTACTTGCTTTAATGGTGGATGAATGTCTACCTTTGATTGCAGGTGAGGACACGAGCTCGAGGCCGTAGAGAAGCAGATTCGCGACCTGGATGTGAGGCAGGCCCAGCTGAGAGAGCGGAGAGCTGCGCTGGAATCATCCCGGGCTGACGCTCACAAGTCCGGGGTCATCGGAGACTCCATCGTCCAACACGTCTGTGCTATGTTAGCCGAAAGTAAAGTGCACACTCATTGTTTCCCTGGTGCTCATGTTCTTGATGTTTCTGCGCAGATACCCGCAATCCTGAAGGCCAACGAGAGCCCCAGAGCGGTCATGCTTCACGCCGGGGTTAACGACACCATGATGTGGCAGACGGAGACGCTGAAGAGGGACTTCAGGAGCCTGATCAAGATGGTTTGCAGCACGACACCCGTGGTGACAATCATCATGTCAGGACCACTGCCCACGTATCGACGAGGACACGAAAGGTTCCGTAGACTTTTTGCTTTAAATGAATGGTTGTTGTCATGGTGTAAAGAACAGAAACTGCTATTTGTTAATAACTGGAAACTTTTCTGGGAGTGTCCTAGGCTGTTTCATGCTGATGGCCTGCACCCCAGCAGAGGCGGAGCGGAGCTGCTCTCTGACAACATCTTCAGGACACTTCGCTCCATGTGACTAGGAAGACAATTCTCAAATAACTATTATGATGACTTTTGTTCCACCCGCTTAAATGATAAAAGTACTTGTGCTGTAAAAACGATTAGTGAGGTCAAAATATAAATATAATGTAGGATCTAGAAAAAATCTTATCATGATTAAACCAGAAACATGTAAAGTAAATGAACAAAAATAATTTTTAAAGTTTGGGCTCATAAATATTATATCACTCACACCCAAAGCAGTTATTGTAAATTAAATGATCACAGATAATAGTTTTGATGTACTCTGCTTGACTGAAAATTGGCTAAAACCAAATGATTACACTGTCAGACAATCAAAATAAATCTAATGTATCTCTTGCTCTGGCTACTGTGTATAGACCACCAGGGCTGTATACAGAATTCCTGAAAGAATTTGCAGATTTCCTGTCAGACCTTCTGGTTACAGTTGATAAGGCGCTAATCATTGGAGATTTTACTATTCACGTTGATAATACAAATGATGCATTAGGACCTAATAAACTCTTTTGTCAAGCAAAATGTCACCAGGCCCACTCATCGTTTTAACCAGGCCCACTCATACACTAGATTAAATTATATCTCATGGAATCGATTTTACTGCTATACATATTGTACCTCAAAATGATGATATTACAGACCATTTCCTTGTATCGTGCATGCTGCATGTCACTGATATTAACTAAATGTCTCAGCGTTACCGTCTGGGCAGAACTATTGTTCCAGTCACCAAAGACAGATTTGCAAATAACCTGCCTTATCTATCTTAACTGCTATTTGTACCCAAAAATACACATGAATTAGACGAAATGACTGACAACATGGGCACTATTTTCTCTAATACATTAGAAGCTGTTGCCCCCATCAAATTTAAAAAGGTTAGAGAAAAACGTACTGTGCCATGGTATAACAGTAATACTCACTCTCTCAAGAAAGTAACTCATAGTCTTGAACGCAAATGGAGAAAAACTAACTTGGAAGTTTTTAGAATTGCATGGAAAAACAGTATGTCCAGCTATAGACAGGCTCTAAAAACTGCTAGGGCAGAGCATATACACAAACTCATTGAAAATAACCAAAACAATCCAAGGTTTTTATTTAGCACAGTGGCTAAATTAACAAATTACCAGACGCCACCTGATTCAAATATTCCACCAACGTTTAATAGTAATGACTTCATGAATTTCTTCACTGATAAAATAGATAACATTAGAAATACAATAGCAAATGTAGATTCTACAGCGTGTAACACTTCAGTTTCATCCATGGCACCCAAAGATAAACTGCAGTACTTTACAACTATAGGACAGGAAGAACTAAAACTTATCAACGTATCTAAACCAACATGTTTATTAGATCCTGTACCCACTAAATTACTGAAAGAGTTGTTACCTGTAGCCGAAGAACCGCTTCTCAATATCATTAACTCGTTGTTATCTTTAGGTCACGTCCCAAAACCATTCAAGCTGGCGGTTATTAAGCCTCTTATTAAGAAACCAAAACTAGATCCTAGTGTACTGGCAAATTATAGGCCTATTTCAAATCTTCCATTTATGTCAAAAATATCTGCTTTGAGGTATAACTGGAAAGCGCTCAGACATTGCAGGACCTCCGCAACGTGGCGACGATGTTCCGCTAGAACATTGTTCGGGAGGCAGACACACTCTTGCAGTTTAAATCTAGATAAAAAGACCCATCTCTTTAACCTGGCTTACACATAACATACTAATATACTTTTAATATCCAAATCCATTAAAGGATTTTTAGGCTGCATTAATTAGGTAAACCGGAACCGGGAACACTTCCCATAACACCCTATGTACTTGCTACATCATTAGAAGAATGGCATCTACGCTAATATTTGTCTGGTAACACTTTAGAATAAGGTTCCATTATTTAATGTTCGTTAACTACTTTCGTTAACATGAACTAAGCAAGAACAATCCTTCTACAGCATTCATAAGTCTTAGTTCATGTTAATTTCAACATTTACTAATGCATTATTTAAATCAAAAGTTGTGCTTGTTAACATTAGTTAATGCACTGTGAATTACCATGAACTAACAATGAATAAATGGGTAACACTCTATAATAACTGCATGCTATTAATTTTTAGTTAAGCATTAGGAAACAGTTAATTAATCATTTATAAAGCATTAATAGACATTTATAAGCAGTTTACAAATACAGATATAAATGCTTTATACCTGATTTAAAAGCATATCTATAATGTATTTAATAATTGTTTTTTTCATACTTTATTAATGATCAATTTGTCATTTCTAAATTAAGTATAGCATTATTTACACACCAGTTATTAAGGAGTTGCCAGTGGTTCATAAGATCACTTAGAAATTGTAAGTAAATGATTAATAAACTATTTAAATGTGCATTCATACATCTTTTTATTCAGACATATAGTAATAGTTACTTATAGTGTTAATAAATGGTTTATTAACATGTATTTCTACTGTAATTCAGGGTTAATTCAGGTAGTTATAAAACATATGTAGTTGTTAGTTAACTATTTTTGTGAGCTCATCTAAAGTGAGGACTATTTATGCCATGTAAAGCTTTTACAAATGAGATTTAAAGGCTGTTAATATTTCTATGTTCTGTATCACTGTGTTGTGTTTGTTTCTGTTTTTTGTTTAGAAGATAACTGAGCCTTTAAATATCCTTTATAAATACTTTACAAGGCATAACTAGTCCTCACTTTAGATGAGCTCACATAAATAGTTAACTGACCACTACTAAATGCTTTATAACTACCTGAATTTACTACGTTTCTTGTGATCTTATGAATCACTGGCAACTCCTAAATAACTGGTTTGTAAATAATGCTATACTTCATTGAGAAATGATAAATTGATCATGAATAAAGTATGAAATTACACACTATAGATATGCTTTTAAATCAAGAGTAAAGCATTTATATCTGTATTTATAAACTGATTATTATTGTCTATTTATGCTTTACAAATTATGAATCATCTGTTTACTAATGCTTAACTAATGATTAATAGCATGCAGTTATTATAAAGTGTTACCAATAACTGTATTTTCATTAACTAACATTAACGAAGATGAATAAATACAATAATAAATGTATTATTCATTGTTTGTTCATGTTAATTAATACATTAACTAACATTAACTAATGGAACCTTATTCTAAAGTGTTACCATTTGTCTGTTTCTCTCCTATTCCGAGGTCACCGTAGCCACCAGATCCAGTCTGTATCCAGATCAGAGGGTCACTGCAGTCACCCGGATCCAGTACGTATCCAGACCAGATGGTGGATCAGCACCTAGAAAGGACCTCTACTGCCCTGAAAGACAGCGGAGACCAAGACAACTAGAGCCCCAGATACAGTTCCCCTGTAAAGACCTTGTCTCAGAGGACCACCAGGACAAGACCACAGGAAACAGATGATCCTTCTACACAATCTGACTTTGCTGCAGCCTGGAATTGAACTACTGGTTTCGTCTGGTCAGAGGAGAACTGGCCCCCCAACTGAGCCTGGTTTCTCCCAAGGTTTTTTTTTCTCCATTCTGTCACCAAAGTAAGTTTCGGTTCCTTGCCGCTGTCGCCTCTGGCTTGCTTAGTTGGGGTCACTTCATCTACAGCGATATCGTTGACTTGTATTTTGTTTAAAGCGCTATATAAATAAAGGTGACTTGACTTGACTATTTAAAGCCTGAATTTATTTGTCAGTTCCTATCTATACGCATGGTTGTGTTATAGTTTCTCAGTGTTCTTTGGTGTATTTGCTTGTAGATTAAAGACCTAGTTTGTGTAATTATTCATGAGAGTTGTCATTGCAACCATACTTCCTTATTTAGATGTTATTTTGTGTAGTTATGGCATCTCAAATATGGAAAAAAAATATGTCCATCTGAGTGAAATGGACACTTGACACAATTCACAACTCTTGCAATTTTTATAATTAATCTAAAACTTTAACAAAATAATATATCATTGCTTGAATGCTACAGTTTCAGCATAATATTGTTGAACATATTTCAAACTGATTTGTTTACAAAGGAAAGATCTTTATTTCACTTACAAGCTGAAGAAACTTTTGTCTCATTTCCTTTGTTCTCACTCCATAAACAATTGGTTAAAACAACTTGGGAAAAGTATGTACATTGTGCTCACAAATACACGACTGTTAGTAGAAAAATTATTTCTTATTCTGTATGACATGAATGCAATCAGGGCAAAACTCAAACCACTTGTCATGACAATGATGTGAGTAATGCAAGTGTTTATGGCCTTCATTTGGCCCTTGCCAGATTTAAAAACAGAGACAAAAATCACAACATAGGAACCAGTAACAAGAATAAAGTCAAAAGTTGGTATCAGTAAAGCTGTCAAAAGTCCTACTAAGTTATTAATAGATATATCTCCACATGCTAACTGAACCAATGCCATGTGTTCACAAAAACAGTGATCAATAACATTTGTTACACAGAATGTTAGTTTTCCAGCCATAGAGACCATGCTGATATTCAGGAGTCCATTTCTGACTAGTGGGACAACAATAAACTTTAGAAAGTTAGGGATTGCCATGTATTTATGATAGTAAAGAGGTTTACATATTGCAAAGTAACGATCCAGTGCCATCCACAAAGGTAAAGTCGACTGAAATGCACCAACATAATGAATGCAAAACATTTGTATCAAACAACCAACTAGGGATATCCCACCCCAGTTGAATAGAAAGCTAACAAGCATGTTGGGTACAAAAACTATAGGTAAGATTAAGTCTACAACAGCCATTAAACCTATTAGTACATACATGGGAGAATGCAGAGACTTCTGACTTATGATTAAATATAAGAGAATAGAATTTGCAGTGATGGACAATAAAAAAATCAGAAAGAAGGGGATAAATAAAAAAGGCCTCCATTCCCCTAGACTGTGGAAACCTTTTAGTTTGAAGTCTGTGAATAAAATATTTTGAGCAGAAAGATTCTTCATGCTGATCAATCCAACACAATAAGTTATACTACAGTATGATGTATTTGACAGTATTAGATAAATAATTCCTTTTTAAATGGCCTCTTTGTTAAACTGTGATGTGAAGCGACTGTGCAGAGACATACAATAATCTATGCTTTTCCAATATGTTGATGGATCGAAATCTGTACAACTTATTTTACTATACTTTGTTTATCTATCATAATCCTTGGTCTTTTAGAGTGAAATGAAAACTTTATACGAATCATGGTCTCTAAATACTCAACGCTGTTTTCCCACGAGCCTGTGCACTATTCCCACAGAGAAACAGAGATCTTCTTCACAATACAGGCCCAAAAAAGATCTTTCTGAATTGATGGTAATGCAAAATTTGCACTGATTTATTTATTATAAAGCAACTTATATATTGGATATATTTCATTAGTACTTTTTTTTTCATTATGACATCTAATATATGGTTAAAACAAACAAACAAACAAACAAACAAACAAACACCTGACCATTATTCAAATTTAACTGGCCAGGACACTTCATTTAAAAGTGCTCTATATCAAAGCAGTTCACGATACTTCCCCAATGATTTAAATTTTCTTATTTCTAATCAATATGAACAATACTGTACAGCAGTTGTGCCCAACCCTGTTCCTGGAGATCTACATTCCTGCAAAAAGTTCAGCTCAGGTTCAGCTCAAGTTATAACTGAACTCTGCAGGTAGATATATCTCCAGGAACAGGGTTGGGCACCACTGCTGTACAGTATCCTTAACATATTCTGACCTCAAAACAACTCTCAAAAGTATATTTTATAGTGCAAATGATCTGTCTTGTTGGCAAAGGTTAAAGATACAAATTCCGTCTGTTTGAGCCAGACAATAGAAACACTAGAAACCCATTCAATAACAGGAGCAATGATGAGGCCAGAAAGGATAATGGATTTAGGTGTTGACAAGACTGTTCAGATCTTCAGAAGCTACCTTATTTTAATAATTTTGAGAACAACAAATGTATACCCTCATATATAGACAGTATTTTGTAAGATACTTTATGTCGATTTCAATAGGTGGAAGAAACATTTAAAAATTACTTACTCTTCAGACAGTACTGTGTGTTTACAATGTTATGTTAGTAATAGAGTTCCACAAATAAAACTGATGTAGTTATGCCTGAAGCTTTATAGGTCCTTTTATTTCTTATTATATTTTTTTATTAAAATATTTTGTTTGTTGTTTTTTACCCAAAATGAAGGTTTATTCACCATCCGGCCACCCAAGATGTAGATGATTTGGTCAGCTGTTTGAACTCTCATTCTGACGGCACCCATTCATTGCAGAAATGGTGACCATGTTATGTAATGCTAAATCTGTTCTAATACAGAAACAAATCACCTAGATCTTGGATAGTCTAAGGATGAGTACATTTTCAGCGAATTGTATTATTTTAACTATTCATTTAATGGTAATACCCTCATTGTTCCATCCAACTGCTAGTTTAAAGAAAAAAAGAAAAGAAAAAGGGAGGTGTGTTTGTAATGTGTGGACATTTCTTATGTTAAAATGAATTTCAGTGTATTATCATGTTGTTTTTTTTACTAGATATTGTACAATGGAAATACCTTTACATCACTTATAAACTGAATAAATTTTTGTCTTATTTCTTTTGTTCTCACTCCATAAACAATTGGGTTGAAACAACTTGGAAAAAGTAAGTACATTGTGCTCACAAACACACGACTGTTAGTAGAAAAATTGTTTCTTATTCTGTAAGACATGAATGCAATCAGAGCAAAAATCAAACTACCTGATATCACAATTAAGTGAGTAATGCAGGTGTTTATGGCCTTAATTTGGGCCTTACCAGATCTAAACACAGAGGCAAAAATCACAGCATAAGAAGCAGCAATAAGAATACAATCAGCAGTTGGTATCAGGAATGCTGTTGAAAGTCCTACAATGTTATTAATAGTTATATCTCCACATGCTAGCTGAACCAATGCCATGTGCTCACAAAAACAGTGATCAATGAAATTTGTTACACAAAATGTCAGTTTTCCAGCCAGAGAAACCATTGTGACAATTAGTAATCCGTTTCTTATTACTGGCACAACAACAAACTTTACAAAGTTAGGTATTTCCATGTATTTCTGATAGTAAAGAGGTCTGCATATGGCAAAGTAACGATCCAGTGCCATCCACAAAAGCAAAGTAGTTTGGAATGCTCCAACAAAATGAAGGCAAAACATTTGTATCAAACAACCAACTAGGGATATCCCACCCCAGTTGAATAAAAAGCTAAAAAGCATATTGGGTACAAAAAATATAGGCAAGAGCAAGTCTACAACAGCCATCAACCCTATTAGTACATACATAGGAGAATGCAGAGACTTTTGAGATATAATTATGCATATAAGAATAGAATTTGCTGTAAGAGACAATAAAAACATTAGAAAGAAAGGTATAAATAAAAAAGGCCTCCATTCTCCTAGACTGTAGAAACCATTTAATTTGAATTCTGTGAATGAAATATTTTGCACAGAAATATTCTCCATGCTGATCAACCCCTTTACAATGTTCTGATAAGAAAAGATTTAACACCAAAAAGTATGTATTAAATACACTTTGGCTTTAACTTAGTTATACTGTGTTGCTGTGAAGAAAACAAAAAGTCAAGCTGACATTTACAAGTCAGATGTTCAATAAATATATTGTCATATAATCAGCTGAAAATTCAGATTAAACTGCAGTAAACAAGATAACTTTTTTAGGCCTTTCTATCCTCTGGTCTACCTATTACAATGATGAACAGATATCTGTATACTTTCGTAATTTCATTAGTTTAATCATTATTTTGTCTTACGTTTTAATGAAGTTAAAGTTTAAAATGAAATTGTGGTCTCTAAATACACCATGCTGTGTTCCCAGAAGTCATTTACCTATTCCCATAGAGGAATAGAGCTGTTTGCACACGTCAGTGATATGTTTTCTAATTTCAGATTTTTTATTTTTTTTTTTAAATGAGAAACATGTAATAATTGTCAAATATGCAACATATACTTTGAAAAAAAAAATTATTTAATTTTGTATTGGTGAAGCAATAGCGTGAAAAAAGCATGTTACCAAGGGGTCAAAGTTGTATGATTAGTAGGTCAATGTGGGTCCTTTCTGTGTTGATAGCAAATATGTTCTTAGATTGACTAAATATATTGTTTTTCACATTTTGTACATTTTGTACATTTTGCTTATTTTGTTTTCCTAGGTTATGCATTTGCGGCAGGTGTAAAACAACAGCAACAATTATTCTTTGATTACTTGAAAAAGTTGTGAAAAGGCAACTTTTCACAGTAGAATTTGTCTGTTTAAATGTGTATATGGTGATATTCAAGCTGTTCATCCATCTTTTCCGTTTGTTTTATGTAAGGCTGTAGTGGTTCTGTAGCCTATTGCAGTATCTCAGGCTATTGGCAGAGAAACAGTTAATTTGAGCTTTTCTTCTTTCATGTTTCTTTTCATAAATTATAATTATTTGTACAAGTACTACTTATCTGGAAGTATTATACATTTTGAATGACAATTAGGAGTCATGGTGATAAACCTTGTGTAGCATTGCCCCATTATGACAGTAGTTAGGGAACTCTTAGAAGTTTGTGACTCATTACTGGACTTTGTTTGGCTAGACCCATCTCAAGAGTCACATTAAGTAGCCAGTAAACACATTAAGTAGCACTCAAGAGGAGCAGTCTTAAGATTAGATTGGACCATAAGGCACCGCTGACATCAACAAGGGTCCAATTATCTTATTTTTGTGTTAATTAGACTCTGACCACTTATTATAACAAGTGATGTCATACCTGTATACTGAAACAAAAACAAAGATTTACATTGCATGACTGGCCGGCTGCTGTTTTTGTTTAATTTTAATGTTATTCCATATCATTCAAAAAACACAACAGGTTTAAAACAATAGCTACTTAACAACACTGAAAATCCTCTTAAGTATGTGTCTATATGTAGCATGACGTTGAGAGGAGAAAATTACCTCTTCATATACAAGACTATGCCACCCTGTTAAACAGTGAACTATTATTACTAATGAATTTAACCACTTACAAAGGGGCCATAAGTGGTTAAATTCATTAGTAATAATAGTTCACTGTTTACAAAGGGGCCATCCTCTCCTTGAACTGTCACCTTATCGTGGTGGAGAGGTTTGAGTACCCGAATGATCCTGGGAGCTATGTTGTCTGGGGCTATATGCTCCTGGTAGGGTCTCCCAAGGCAAACAGGTCCTTGGTGACGGGCCAGACTAAGAACAGTTCATAAAACCCCTTATGGCAGATTTAAAATCAAGGACCGTGACGTCGCCCGGCATGGCGCAGCCGGGGCCCCACCCTGGAGCCAGGCCCGGGGTTGGGGCCCGTATGCGAGCGCCTGGTGGCCGGGCCTTCCCCCATGGGGTCCGGCCGGGCTTAGCCCGAAGGAGTGACGTGGGGCCGCCCTCCTGTGGGCTCACCACCTGCAGGAGGGAGCGTAAGGGGCCGGTGCATAGAGGATCGGGCGACAGTCGAAGGCGAGACCCCCGACGACCCGATCTCTGGACACGGAATCTGGCTTTAGGGACGTGGAATGTCACCTCGTTGGCGGGGAAGGAGCCTGAGCTTGTGCGGGAGGTCGAGAGGTACCGACTAGAGATAGTCGGGCTCACCTCAACGCACAGCTTGGGCTCTGGAACCACACTTCTTGAGAGAGGCTGGACTCTCTACCACTCTGGAGTTGCCCATGGTGAGAGGCGGAGGGCAGGAGTGGGTTTGCTAATAGCCCCCCAGCTCAGCCGCCATGTGTTGGAGTTTACCCCGGTGAACGAGAGGGTCGCTTCCCTGCGCCTTCGAGTCGGGGATAGGTCTCTCACTGTCGTTTGTGCCTACGGGCCGAACGGCAGTGCGGACTACCCGGCCTTCTTGGAGTCTCTGGGAGGGGTGCTGGAAAGTGCTCCAACTGGAGACTCCGTAGTTCTACTGGGGGACTTCAACGCTCACGTGGGCAGTGACAGTGACACCTGGAGGGGCGTGATTGGGAGGAACGGCCCCCCTGACCTGAATCCGAGCGGTGTTCTGTTATTGGATTTCTGTGCTAACCACGGTTTGTCCATAACGAACACCATGTTCAAGCATAAGGGTGTCCACCAGTGCACGTGGCACCAGGACACCCTTGGCCGGAGGTCGATGATCGACTTTGTGGTCGTGTCATCAGACCTTCGGTCATATGTCTTGGACACTCGGGTGAAGAGAGGGGCGGAGCTGTCAACTGATCACCACCTGGTGGTGAGTTGGATCCGATGGCGGGGGAGGAAGCTGGACAGACTCGGCAGACCCAAACGTACTGTGAGGGTCTGTTGGGAACGTTTGGCCGAGCCCCCTGTCAGAGAGATCTTCAACTCCCACCTCCGGCAGAGCTTCGACCGGATCCCGAGGGAGTCTGGAGATATTGAGTCCGAGTGGACCATGTTCTCCACCTCCATTGTCGCTGCGGCTGCTCGGAGCTGTGGCCGTAAGGTCTCCGGTGCCTGTCGAGGCGGCAATCCCCGAACCCGGTGGTGGACACCGGAAGTAAGGGATGCTGTCAAGCTGAAGAAGGAGTCCTATCGGGCCTGGATGGCTTGTGGGACTCCGGAGGCAGCTGACGGGTACCGGCAGGCCAAGCGGACTGCAGCCCGGGTAGTCGTGGAGGCAAAAACTCGGGCCTGGGAGGAGTTCGGTGAGGCCATGGAGAAGGACTATCGGTTGGCCTCGAAGAGATTCTGGCAAACTGTTCGACGCCTCAGGAGGGGGAAGCAGTGCCCTACCAACACTGTTTACAGTAGAGATGGGCACCTGTTGACCTCAACTGGGGATATCGTCGGGCGGTGGAAGGAATACTTCGAGGATCTTCTCAATCCCACCGACTTGTGTTCCGTTGAGGAAGCAGTGGCTGGGGACTCGGGGGGGCACTCGTCCATCACCCGGGCTGAAGTCATCGAGGTAGTTAAAAAGCTCCTCGGTGGCAAGGCACCGGGGGTGGACGAGATCCGCCCCGAGTACCTCAAGTCTCTGGATGTTGTGGGGCTGTCTTGGCTGGCACGCCTCTGCAACATCGCATGGCGGTTGGGGACAGTACCTCTGGACTGGCAGACCGGGGTGGTGGTCCCTCTTTTCAAGAAGGGGGACCGGAGAGTGTGTTCCAACTATAGGGGGATCACACTTCTCAGCCTCCCTGGAAAAGTCTATGCCAGGGTACTGGAGAGGAGAATTCGGCCGATAGTGGAACCTCGGATCCAGGAGGAACAGTGTGGTTTTCGTCCCGGTCGTGGAACACTGGACCAGCTCTATACCCTTTCCAGGGTGCTGGAGGGTTCATGGGAGTTTGCCCAACCAGTCCACATGTGTTTTGTGGACTTGGAGAAGGCATTCGACCGTGTTCCTCGCGACATCCTGTGGAGGGTGCTCCGGGAGTATGGGGTCGGCGGCTCCCTACTTAGGGCTGTTCGGTCCCTGTACGACCGGAGCAAGAGCTTGGTTCGCATTGCCGGCAGTAAGTCAGACCTGTTCCCGGTGCATGTTGGACTCCGGCAGGGCTGCCCTTTGTCACCGGTTCTGTTCATAATTTTTATGGACAGAATTTCTAGGCGCAGCCAAGGGCCGGAGAGTGTCCGGTTTGGGGACCATACGATTTCGTCGCTGCTTTTTGCGGATGATGTTGTCGTGTTGGCATCCTCAGACCAGGACCTTCAGTGTGCATTGGGACGGTTTGCAGCCGAGTGTGAATCGGCTGGGATGAGAATCAGCACCTCCAAGTCCGAGGCCATGGTTCTCAGTCGGAAAAGGGTGGATTGCCCACTCCAGGTTGGTGGAGAGTTCCTGCCTCAAGTGGAGGAGTTCAGGTATCTTGGAGTCTTGTTCACGAGTGAGGGAAGGATGGAACGTGAGATTGACAGACGGATCGGTGCAGCTTCTGCAGTAATGCGGTCGCTGTACCGGTCTGTCGTGGTGAAGAAGGAGCTGAGCTGTAAGGCAAAGCTCTCGATTTACCGGTCAATCTACGTTCCTACTCTCACCTATGGTCATGAGCTGTGGGTCATGACCGAAAGGACAAGATCCCGGATACAGGCGGCCGAAATGAGCTTTCTCCGTCGGGTGGCTGGGCGCTCCCTTAGAGATAGGGTGAGAAGCTCGGTCACTCGGGAGGAGCTCAGAGTAGAGCCGTTGCTCCTCCACATCGAGAGGAGCCAGCTGAGGTGGCTCGGGCATCTATTTCGGATGCCTCCTGGACGCCTTCCCAGGGAGGTGTTCCAGGCACGTCTCACCGGGAGGAGGCCCCGGGGAAGACCTAGGACACGCTGGAGGGACTATGTCTCCCGGCTGGCCTGGGAACGCCTCGGGGTCCCCCCGGAAGAGCTGGAGGAAGTGGCTAGGGAGAGGGAAGTCTGGGCGTCTCTGCTTAGACTGTTGCCCCCGCGACCCGGCCCCGGATAAGCGGAAGATGATGGATGGATGGATGGACAAAGGGGCCATAGGAGCTAGAGACATGGATACAAAAAATACAAAAGCTTTATTATTTCAGTAATTAAACAGCAGTCTAAAAAACCCAACAACACTTAAAAATTGTGGGACCAGATTAACATACGACATTCACAACAAAGCAAAAGGGAGGCAGAGGCTTAACAATGGCAGGTATTTTGGCTAACAATGGCTATTTTAATGAGCACAAGGCTCCTATATCACTCTTACCACCTGGTGCTAGGGTCTCAACACACGCACACCAATAAGGCCAAGCATGAACACACTGCACTTTGTGACAGAACCTCCACCACCGCACGTGAGGGCCTACTAGCGGCCTGCCCTTAAGCCTCGGCTCCTATAACGAAGGCCAGATTTACCAAAAATGGACTCAACATAAAACAAGGACAATCAATTACAAAACAAATTAAAGCTGCAAGCAGCGATGAACGGGCCCTCACACCGGGGCTCCCCACCAGCGAGTGGCATTAGTAAAAAGGTGAACGGTGAGAAATATGCATTTAAATATAAATATAATTGGAATATGAAGTATATTCCATATATGTTCCAATCTTCCTGTTGCCAGCAGGTGGCGCTATCATTATTATGGAATATTGGCCTTCAGATGTATTCAGGCCAGGACTCTTATCGAACATGTGCAGTTTGGGGAAGATCGAACAATTTATGCCTGAGTTATAACAACTTCTTTTGCTGTGGCGAGACATCAAATTTTGTCATGGCGCCACGGACACGCTCTTAACATTGGGCAGGCCTTTAGATTGAACTGACCACAAAAAAGACATTGATGACATAAAATTTCTAGGCGTAGTTTGTTGAAGTGTAAAATGTGTCACTTCCTGTTGCCAATATGACTATAACTGAATATTGGCATGTAGATCTGTTCAGGTCAAGAGTCTTATCCAACATGTGAAGTTTGGGGCAGATTGGACATTGTATGTCAGAGTTACATCAACTTCCTTTTTCATGGCGAAACATTGAAATTGAAAACAGTGAAATACACTGACTAAATTTGGTGTTGATCTGAATAAATCTGTAGGAGGAGTTTGTTAAAGTACAACCCCTGAAAATGGCAAAAACAATGCCTATTTTGCAGGGAAAATTCAAAATAACTGACTTCCTGTTGGGATTCGGATTTCATACCAAGAGACTTTTTTGTAGGTATTGGTGTGTTACATCTGTGTACCAATTTTTGTACATGTACGTGAAACATAGCTCGAGACGCACTCCGTTGAATGTTTATAGGTGGAGCCATTTTGCCATGCCCACTTCTGAAACCCATATCAGACGTAAAT
Organism: Carassius gibelio; assembly: GCF_023724105.1. Lineage (NCBI taxonomy): Eukaryota > Metazoa > Chordata > Actinopteri > Cypriniformes > Cyprinidae > Carassius > Carassius gibelio. The sequence goes on along the minus strand of NC_068410.1, from coordinate 25,974,273 downwards.
CTTCGCCAGTTCGGAGGTGTATGCAAAGTTTTGTGACTTTTTGAGTATGTTTAGTCCTTCAAAAATGTGATTCATTTGGTACCGTAATAATAATAATAAACGGAGCAGATACATTAGGGTCCTCACACCTCCGGTGCTCGGGCCCTAATAATAATTAAAGCTGCAAGCGTTGATGAACGGGCCCTCGCACCCGGGCTCACCACCACCCAGTGCCCATAGGAGGAACCGTGAATGTTGGGGCATATGCTTATAAAATAGTAAATATTTTTGCCACATTTCCTGCTGCCAACAGGTGGCATTATGATTATAACTGAATATCGCCATGTAAATGTCTTTAGGCCAGGACTCTTACCAAATATGCAAAGTTTCAGGCAGATCAGACATCTCATGTTTAAGTTACTTTGAAATAAGTAATTCCTGTTGCCAGCACGCTGCGCTATACTTATAATTGAATATTGGCCTTTAGTTGTGTCTTATAAAACATGTGAAGTTTGGGTCAGATTGGGAACTGTATGCATGAGTTACAACAACTTCCTGTTTCATAGTATTAATAGCATCCTTTAGCAAGTGTTGTTAGAATGTTTGAAAATATTTCTAGCATGATTAGCACACAATGGCAAATTTTTTTTGTGTTGCAAATAGTGCATAAAATTGTTAAACATGACACTTCATGTTGCCAGCAGGTAGCGCTATGACTATAACCGAATCTGGGCATGTTGGTGTGTTCAGTACAGGACTCTTGTCAAACGTGTGAAGTTTGGGGCAGATCGGACGTTGCTAGCTTGAGTTACAGCAACTTCCTTATTCAGTTCCATAGTTGCATGCTTTAACACTTAGCTAAGTGTTGCTAGCATGTTTTATTATGCTTATAGCACATTGCCAGCCTATTTAACACTTTTTGACACTTTTTAATTTATTCTTAGGAGTTCATAACAGTGCTAACCTTGTCACTTCCTGTTACCAGCAGGTGACGCTATGACTATAACTGAATTTGGTCATGGATGTTTGTCTGGAACGGAACACCTATCACAAGTGTGAAGTTTGGGGAAAATTGGACATTGCTTGCCTGAGTTACAACAACTTCCTTTTTCACTACATTATTAACAAGCTTTAACACTTAGCTAAGTGTTGCTAGCATGTATTAGTATGTATCTAGTATGTTGCCAGCCTATTCAACACTTGTTGATGCTTTTTAATATGTTCCTAGGAGTCCATAACACTGTTAACCTTGTCACTTCCTGTTACCAGCAGGTGGCACAATGACTATAACTGAATTTGGTCATTGGTGTTTGTTCAGGACAGAACACCTATCACATGTGTGAAGTTTGGGGAAGATCAGACATTGCTTGGCTGAGTTACAACAACTTCCTGTTTCACGGCGAAACATCAAAATTTGTCTGGCCGCCAGGGACACACCCCTTGACGAAAACTCAAAACCTTCGCAATTTAACATCACAAAGGTCTTATGATGACCCTCACCAAATTTTAAGATAATCCGATTAAAACTGTAGGAGGAGTTTGTCAAAGTACGAGGCATGGAAATGGCAAAAACTGCACAAAAATCATACAGAAAATTCAAAATAACTTACTTCCTGTTCAGTTTTGAATTTTGTACCAAAGTACTTTTTTGTAGGTAATGGTGTGTTACATGTGTGTACCGATTTTCATGAATGTACATGAAAAACAGCTCGAGGCGCACTCCGTTGAAATTTAACAGGTGGCGCTATCAAGCCATTTTGCCACACCCACTTCTGAAACCTATATCAGGTAAATGATATAAGTATAAATTTTCACCAGTCCTGATGCATGTGCAAAGTTTCGTGAGTTTTGGAGCATCTTTAGGCCCTCAAAAATGTGATTCATTACGGAGAAGAAGAAGAAGAAGAAGAAGAAGAAGAAGAAGAAGAAATGGAGCAATTCCAATAGGGTCCTCGCACTGCAGTGCTCGGGCCCTAATAATAAACAAAGCAGATACAAGAGGGTCCTCGCACCTCGGTGCTCGGGCCCTAATGATAAACATTTAAATTAATGAACCAGAAAATCATGAAACAAACTGTGATGTTCAGGATTTGGCACCAGAGCTGGATGTCGGTTCACTTCACTAGCCTTCTAACAGCAAAGGCAAAGGCAAAATAAAAATAAAGCAAAAACACTGCAACACAACAAAACAAGCCAAATACAAAACTACAGAATGCAGTTAAACAAACCAACCAAATACACAAAAATAAGGAAAATGAATATCAAAAGCAAAAAAACACATACAAATTATAGGACTAGGAAAAAAAAAAAACAGCGGTCACAGGAACAAAATGCTCGAGAGCAGGTGTCACACAAAACACATTAGTTGAGCGCGCACGTGTTGGAGAGAAAGTTTGTCACACGGGAAATCCAGAAACACAAAGCAGCGGCACCAAACAGCATTGCTCCGCAAGCCTCGCCGAACGGCCAGTATCGGGGAACAGTCTATTCTTCCTAAAATAAAATAAAAAAAAACATATACTTACGGTCTAAGCATTGAGCACTGCAAAATAGTAGTAGTTCCACATACCTTTATTTCATAACTAGTCGCACATGCAAATACGCACACACCGAAGGATACCACCACTTCACAAAGCACGGGACTGCGAGAAGGGCATGTAAGGGAATAGCAGTCACCAACAGCCCACCGCAGAGAACTATTCTCAACGCGTCAAAGATTTAAAAAAAAGAACCAGAAGAGGCGTCGCTAGGCCCTTTTTAGGGGGCCCTTATGCCCAGCCCCCCTAAAAAATTATTTGATTAATTAATTAGTGATCGCTTCAGTCCCCTTTTAAAACTCATTTGAAACGGTGGCAAGCTGCATCAAGTTCCGGCTCCTCCCCTGATCTGAGTCTGCACGGATTCAGCGCGTTTTTCAATCCACAGGGGCGCCGAGCAGAGCGAACATCAGAGAGTACAAGGTGTGCGTGTGTGTGTGTTCTCGCATCCAATACCAATACGTCTTCGCTGCGTTCACCTTCAGCCTTTATCACGGTGTGACAGTTGTTTTTTCTTCCAACAAAAATGAAGCGATTAACACCCATGAAAACATACTTTAGAAAACGATGATTTATTTTAATTTACTTTTCAAAATTCAAAACATATTATTGTGTATTTCGGCATTACATTATGCAGCCATTCACAGAAATGATTAAAGACACACATCATTGTCTGAAAGCACAATGTCACAGAGAGAGAAACATCATGTGGAGTTATTTTGTTTTGTATTATTAAATATGATTTTGTATTAAGTAATAATGAATCATTAGTGTATCATGATACATATATTAGAGTAAGAGTAAAGGGATCTGTGATTTTTTTTTTTTTTTTTTAAGTAATTGATTTATAGAAGTGGCAAATTGATAATGGTGTTATTTTTAATAAATAGAAATAAATATAGAACAGATTAAACATATTGACAATAGACAATTACATTAATACATGTTTTGTCTATATTCTTAATGAATATTAGCTGGTTAGTTAAATGATTTGAAATGAAATAAATTTCCAGGGGCTGACTTGATGTATAACCAACCGTATTGTTGATTATAAAGGCTAAAAAGCTAAAAATTAATAATAATAATAATAATAATAATAAAATATAATAATTTATTTTTCATTGTAGATGGATATACAACATTTTTTTGTCGTGCGGGAGTAGGTCTGCAAATGAGCAACAGTCAGGTGAGAATAGAACAGACAGCCTCACACACACAATACCACTGTGTTCCCAAGATTCATTGCAGTCATTGAACCCTTATGTTGTTTTAATTTTCTGCCAATTTCCACGTACATTTCATAAGAAAAAGCTGTGGTATCATCAAAGGATAAACATGAATGTCCTAATACTGAATCAGGAAGTCTTTATTGTAAAAATCTACATTCCCAATTAAAAATTTTCCAGTGACTGGTCACATCTAAAAAACTGTATTAGTTTTTTTTTTACAGTGTTGTATATGGCTCAGTCAGTACTCCTACTCCCATATATGAAATACAGGGAATACAATGGAATAGTGGATTGCAATAAGGTTAGTAGTATACAACCCTACCCTAATAGTCAAATATAATTTTTTAATCATACCCTTATTGGGGGCTGAGCCCCCCTAAAATGAAAATCTTAGAATCGCCCCTGATTGGAACCTCAGTGACCCAAGAGCATTAGGTTAATTAAGGATGCAACCATATGTCCCACCACATATAGTTCACCAGAAATAATAGAATTAATCAAATGGAACTTTGATTGAGTACTTTTGAAAAGTAATATGACAAATTCAATGAATGACAAAGATGTTTTGGCACTAGTACATTAATATCTTCATCCAATGTGTCCCATAGATTCTTCATGACAAGCTTGAAAGCTATAGCTGGAATTCAGACTAGACAGAAACCTTTTTAATATCTGAAGGCAACATTGTGAGTCCTTGAGTATGCATTGTGCTGATGTCTTTCAATTCAATTCAATTCAAGTTTATTTGTATAGCGCTTTTTACAAAATAAATCGTTACAAAGCAACTTTACAGAAAATTATGTTTCTACAATATTTAGTAGTAGCTAGTAGTTTGTGTACATTTGACAGGATTTTAGAAAAAAAATAAAAAAAATAATAATAATAATACAAGACGTAGTCAGCTAGACGATGAACTATCAATATTATTAATTAAGTTATTATATGATTCAGTCACACATTTAGCAATAATTGTTAGTTCTGTTTGTTGATTCAAGGTAGCATCATCTGGGGTCCTCTGAGGGTCAGCATCATCTCTTCTCAGGTGTTCTGGATCCAGACTGGAGCTTGTTTAAATCCTAGTTACCACGGGATGTAAATCCCGTGGCGAAACATAGAAACAAAATACAGACATCATTAGCATAGCTGCTGATCCAACAAAGTAAAATTAGTTTAACCCAAGTTAATGAATAAAAATGCACCTTTGAACAGATGCAACTACACTCACAATTAAAAAGATACATTATTCGAATGCTTGGCGAAAGAGATGTGTTTTTAATCTAGATTTAAACAGAGAGAGTGTGTCTGAACCCCGAACATTATCAGGAAGGCTATTCCAGAGTTTGGGAGCCAAATGTGAGAAAGCTCTACCTCCTTTAGTGGACTTTGCTATCCTAGGAACGACCAAAAGTCCAGCGTTTTGTGACCTTAGGGTGCGTGATGGGTTGTAACGTGGTAGAAGGCTAGTTAGGTACGCTGGAGCTAAACCATTTAGGGCCTTATAGGTAAGTAATGATAATTTATAACTGATACGGAACTTAATAGGTAGCCAGTGCAGAGACTGTAAAATTGGGGTAATATGATCATATTTTCTTGACCTGGTAAGGACTCTAGATGTCTGCTTGTGGCTCAATCCCCAGAAGACCTGCAAAGGCTTACAGTAGACTCATAAATCCAACTCACAAAAAGTTAGACTAATGATTATATTTTAGTTAACTGGACAATGAAATGCAAAAATGTTGGCTTAACTAGAGAAAAGATGTTGGTTCAACAATCATTGGACCATAAATTCGATTTGTAAATGCAAGTTAACAAGCTTACAAATTGGGTTGGAGGTTGGGGCATGCGCACTGTAAAATCCACGAAGTTGGCGCATGTGCAATGGAAGCGAGCCAACAACGAACAGACTGGACAGACGAAGGAGCCTAACCCGAACTGTGGTGGATACGGTGAATAAGCTAAAGTCCCAAAAAGTGTTATTTTAACTTGTACTTATATTGTTCATTTTGTAATATGTTTTTGTAGTAATATAAACTTCCTTATCATCGGGAAGAAGGAGGCGGGAACCGGCGCACAATCAAAACGAAACTTTAATAATCACAAAATAAACAAAACAGCTCACCAGCCCCTCACAGACGACTGGTGCGCACAAAATAAAAAGCAAACATAAAATATTGCCCAAGCCTGGTCTTCTCTCATCCTTTACGGTCGTCGCTCCAGTTTTATATCCTTCCATGTCCTACGTGGGACTCGAGACATGTGGTGGGTCGCAAGTGTAGCTCATCTCCAATCACTACACCTGGCCTCACTCCTTGTTCCCACGTCTCTCGGCCCCGCCCCAGTCGTCACATACCCCCCTCGAAGGCCGGGGGGTACCCTCGAGACTGTGCTCTACTCCCCCCCCCCACCTCCGGGGGGGGGGGGCACTCACGGGGACCTGCGGGAACCTGGGGGTAGGACAGACGAGGCGAGAGAAAAGGAGATGGAAGGAGGAGCAACAGGGACGAGAGAGGGGAGAGAGGAAAAATTTCCGGTTCCCAGACGCACTGCTGCTCGGCCCTCCACCAGCTGGGTGATCTCCTCCGCGTTGCCTGGCGGTGGCACTGGACGGCCCTCGGCGGACGGCACGACACTCCTCCGCCGCACGGTGGACGGCGACGGCTCCTCCGGTTTTGGGCAGCCGGCAGGAGTCCCCCGTTTCCTGCTCCTCCGGATTCCTTCACGGAGGCAGCAGGCTCCGGCCCCCTGGCGAACAGCGCCGACTCCTCCGCTCCCTCACGGACGGCAGCCGCCCCTCCATATCGTGGGCGGCCGGCAGCGATCTCGCCCGTCCCCGACAACTCGCTCCAGCCCACCGCCTCGAGGGTCCATGGCAGCACACTCCTTGCCAGCTCGATGGCACTGGTAGCTCAATAGCTCATCTCCAATCACTACACCTGGCCTCACTCCTTGTTCCCACGTCTCTCTGCCCCGTCCCACTCATCACAGTTTTATATTAACAATTTAAAATGTTAAAGATAGAACATTTAAAGTATTTAGGACTGGTTGAATGTCATAACACTTTGAATGTTAAAGTACTATTTTAAAAAAAAGTAGTAGGTTTTTGTAACCTTGTAATGCTGTTTAAAAACACATTTTAGTCAACTGAACGTACTTTATTAAGTAAAGTGAAAATAACATTAAAAGTTGGAATTTTATAATTTTCTACATTTTTTTTTACTATAAAAACTCAGTCAGCTGAACAAAAGATCTTAAAGGGATAGTTCCCCCAAAAATCTAAATTATGTCATTAATAACTCACCCTCATTTCGTTCCAAACCAGTAAGACCTCCATTTATCTGTAGAACACAGTTTAAGATATTTTAGATTTAGTCCGAGAGTTACTCAGTCCCTTCATTGAAACTGTGTGTATGGTCTACTGTCCATGTCCAGAAAGGTAAGAAAAACTTAATCAAAGTAGTCCATGTGACAACAGAGGGTCACTTAGAATATTTTAAAGCATCGAAAACACATTTTGGCCCAAAAATAACAAAAACTACGACTTTATTCAGCATTGTCTTCTCTTCCGTGTCTGTTTGACACAGTTCAAAACAAAGCAGTTTGTGATATCCGGTTCGCGAACAAATCATTCATTGTAACCGGATCTTTTTGAACCAGTTCACCAAATCGAACTAAATCGTTTTAAACGGTTCCCGTCTCCAATACGCATTAATCCACAAATTACTTAAGCTGTTAAGTAATGGCTGACTCTCCCTCTGGCTGACACTCCCTCTGAGTTCAAACAAACCAATTTCCCGGAGTAATTCATTTACTCAAACAGTACACTGACTGAACTGCTGTGAAGAGAGAACTGAAGATGAACACTGAGCCGAGCCAGATAACGAACAAAAGACTGACTCGTTCTCAAGTTAGTATATACAAATATGCTTATTTGGTCCAGAGGGTATGGAATTTGCCTGATAGTATGTGGCACAGACTCTTGGATATGATACATGATTACTTTTTGAAGAACACGTTTCTCCCACAGAGAATTTAGGTCGCACATTTGGATTCCAATAATTTTGGAGCAGACTTTCACAATATTATTTGAACAGTTTCGGTCCTTCACTGAAATGTTACCAAACCAACAAATGAAAGAAAAAGTAAGAAGGCTCTCAATATAAGACAAATACACAGTGCATAGTATAGATTTAGAAACCCCGAAGGAATTTATCCTGCGCAATAAATGTACTCTCTGCTAGGCCCGTTTGACCACTGATTCAGAGTTCCTTTCAAACTTCAGTTGAGAATCAAAAACTGTACCCAGATATTTATAACAATTTACAATCTCCACATCCTCGCCATGGATCCTGCATACTGAGGCATTTGTCCCTTTTTTTTCTAAAATTGATAATGATTTTTAAGAACATTAAGGTCAAGAAGGCTGTCATCACACCACTTTACGAATTCAGGAAGTGCACGTCCGTGATCTGACTCTGTGCCATGGAGAAGGGACAACAGAGCAGTATCATCAGACAATTTAACAAGAAAACTGTCCTCTTTAAGAGACCTACAACTATCTGTGTATAAAATGAACAGTAACGGGGAAAGTACACAGCCTTGTGGGGAACCTGTGTTGGCGATTTGGGTTTTTGAAGTAACCCCATTTACTAAAACCCTCTGTGTCCTATCAGTCAGAAAGTTTAAGAACAAGGCTAAAAGCTGGTCAGGCAGATTAAAATAAGAAGCAAGCCTCTCAATCAAAATGATAGGCTACATTTTGTTAAAAGCTGATGAGAAGTCAGCAAATAAAAGCCTGGCATGAGATTTAGGTTTCTCCAGATGCTTATAAAGTGTATCCAAAATAAAAAGCTTAGCATCATCCACACCTTTATTCCTCCGATAGACAAATTGAAGAGAATCAAGTTTGCCCTCAACCAAGGTGAGAACCTCTTCTTTTAAGATTTTCTCAAGGTTTTTTACTACAAGAGAAGTAAGCGCTATGGGTCTGAAATCTTGTAATTCCCTAGCTCTATTGATTTTGGGTATAGGAATAACAATAGAAGATTTCCAAATAGTTGGGAGCTTGTAGTTATCAACGCACATTTGAAAAAGACGGGAAAATACACCACTGAGTTGTCCAGCACAGTGGTGTAGTGTGTGACCACAGTTAAGGTCTGGGCCTGAGGCTTTCCTCTTTTTTGTTTTCTTAAATAGAACCTCAACTTGTTCTTGAGATATTTTAATATCATTACATGGTGTCAATGAGTTTTCCAGTGTGGAGACATCATGCATGAAATCAGACGTTTCAAAAAAAAAAAAAAAAAAGTATTAAAAGCATCAGGCAAACAGTCATCCTGAACACTGTTAAGGCTGATCTGCTGCTTGAGTTCATTACCATACTGATTAATTGTCGCCATAGATTTAATCCCATGCCATGCTGACCTAAGGTCGCCATTTACATATTGTTTTTCTATTTTTTCCCTATACTTACTTTTGGCTTTAACTATTTCAGCCCTAACCTCTATGGATACAGACTTTCTTTCCAATGAGTCACCAGTAAATCACTGTTTTTAGATCTTTGGTAACCCATGGTTTATTGTTGGGGAAGGTGATAACGGTTTTGACTGGGATAACAGTGTCCACACAAAAGGTGACATAGGCGAAACAGTGTCCGAATGTTCATTAAAGTTAACAGTTTTTGATTCTCCCTCCCGACGTCTAATACAAGGTTCATACGTTTGCACAAGGAAGATGCTGTTGTGATATGAAGCTCCCAACCCTGGTATGAGAAGAGACTTATATCTTTCCTTTACATTTCCAAAACACAAGTCCAGTGTGGTATTTCTTTGCGTGGTTATACAAGTCACATATTGATCATATGTCCGCAAGACCTTATCCAAACGAACATGGTTCATATCTCCCATGTAAAATTTGGAAGCATCACTGCAAATAGTATCCAACTGCTGAGATAAATCCACAATCACTTGTGTGGCTACAGTAGCATTAGCACGGGGATGACAGTACATCAGCGGAAAAAACAGCTGAGGGAACTCACGTGGTAAATAGAACGGTCGTAAGGAGAGGCTGAGTAGCTCAAAATCAGGAGTACAGATTTTTTCCCTCACATGAATGATTTTACAGTACCTCTGATTTACATAGAAGCAAACGCCTCCTCCACGGCTCTTTCTTGTCGTCTCCCTGGAGCAGTCCAGTCTAATGGGACAGCCGAAACCAGTGAGTGCCATCTCGTTATCCAGGTCGCTCTCATTTAGCCAAGTCTCAGTGATCCCCAGCAAGCAGCACTCTTTAATCTCTTGTCTTAATTTTACCAGGCTCTCCAGCTCGTCAATATTGCGCCTTAAGGACTGCGCGTTAGATAAAAAGACAGAGGGCAGAGGGGGCAACCGGCATTTATTTACTGTTAATGGAGGTGATGATTTTGCAATTATACTGTCTTGATTAATGCTTAATTTGCTATAAACAGATGTACTGTAACCTAAGTAGTAATAATGCTTTTGCTTAAGTACAAAGAGGTAACCCTGTGATTAATGCTATATGGAAAATGTATTGTGTAACTTCACTAACATTAAGAAAACTGCTAACTTGCATGAAATGTATGTAGTGACTGATTTTCAGTAGAAACATTTATGTATTAGAAATAGTTTTCATGATAAATGGACAATATAGTAGTTAAGGTGTATTTCACAGACGGTTAAGAGGTAAAAGAAGAGGAAAAGGACTAAAGCAATGCGAAGTAAACAACTGAAAGCTTCAGCAGAGGAGTTGGCAGCACTCCAGGTGATGACATCAGAAGAACCAGCGTTCGACGAGTATAAAAAAAAGTATTTTTGGGTATAAAAGACTGAGAGAGCGACTCAACGGATGGATACTGAACAAGCACAGTATCCCTCGACGCCGGATACCAGCTGATTATACCTTGATTTTGTAACTTTACTATTGTACGTTGATATAACTTTTGTTAACTTTAATAAAACTTGTATTTTATTAATGACAAGTTATGGTCTGCAAGAGTAGTAATTTAAGAGCCGTAAGCAAGAACTGACCACAGGGAAGTCTACTGAGCAACTTGTAAGTATTTTTGAAATGCTTATAGTTTTGTCCAGGGTCGACTTTCCTTACCTACCTGAGAATAATAAAGAAACAGGTAAAAGGTGTATAGATAAAGGAGACACCATAAAACACTCTACGCTTGATGCCTCCCCTCCTACCTCTTTTCCTCCGCAGTGGCCATCTTGGGGGATTCCAGTCAATATGGAGAGGCACAAAAATCTCTGCCGGTATTGTGGTCGGTATCTCACCCTCCGTAGAAGAGCGTTGTGACAGGAGAAGCTCTCTGGTAAACATAAGACGATATCCATGCTGCTGAATGGCCATTGCCCCTTGACAGGTGCAGCAAATCAGCGTAATGATAAAAACGAGTAAAAAAAAAAATGCGAAGACGACCCCAAGTTCCACATCTCTGTACTCCATCGTTATACACACATACACACAGCGTTAAAAAAAAAACATTTATCACTTAAAACATAAAATGTAGAAAACCACATAAAACAACCAAAGACGGTGCTTGCTGAAGTGGGTCGCACACAAAGGAGCGCCCCGGAAGGACCTGTGTGCACAGGGATGCCACGGTTCGGGCAAACCTTCTCATGTTCCTTGCCATATTAGGCCACCAGAAGCAATCTCGTAACAGCGAGAGGGTGTTGTTGGCCCCTGTTAATGGAGGGTGTTATTGGCCTCCATTACTCTAGGGCCAACTTAATGCCAGTAGCTCTCTGCTGCTAAAAGTCCTAATTGGCTTCTGCCGGCCTGAGCTTTCTGGAGAAGAAGGAACATGGATGGAGTTCCCCTGGTGCTGGGACAGCATTGCCCCCTCTCTGGTAGTGGAGGCATATACTTCTATGGCAAATGGGAGGACAGGATCAGGATGGACTAGGAGTGGGGTGCTGGTGAAGGCTTTTTGTGGGAGGAGAAGGCTTCTAAGGCTGCAAGTGTCCAGGACAGAGAATTGGGTTTTCCTTGTAGCATGCTTGTTAATGGACTGGTAATACGGCTGTAGTTCTTTAGGAGTTGGCAAATCCAAGAAATCATTGGAGCTCTTTGACAGTGGTGGGTTCTGGCCAGGAGGTTATAACTTCCACCTTCCCCTTGTCCATATGAATTCTGGTACAATCTATGTTATAACCCAGGAATTGAAAAGTGGATTGGTGAAAAATGCACTTCTCAGCCTTGATGGTATAGATAATGCTCTTTCTGGCTACGTGCTGCCTGTTTGGCCTGGCTCCGGGAGTAGATAAGGATGTCATCTATGTAGACAATGATGAAGCAATTAAGAAATTCCCAGAAAACCTTGTGCATAAAGTCCTGGAATACAGAGGGGGGTTAGCAAATCCATAGGGCATGACAAAGTACTCATAGTGGCCAGTAGGGGTCACAAACGCAATTTTCCATTTTGTTTGGGACAAAAACGTCACTGAAGGGGGCGTAGCAGGCTGGAATTTCTATGGACTGATTCTCGAGGAGAGTTCCCATGGAGGTACAATTTGCGGTAAGGACCTCTTGGTTGGTGAAGGAGTCTTGGGGAAGCAGCCTGGGAAGCAATCCATGCCCCACTTCAAGACTTCTCCTGTTTTCCAGGACAGAATGGGGTTATGCTTTACCAACCACAGGTGCCCTAGGATGACGTTAGCAGTAGATCCCTCCAGAACCAGAAGATGGATCTCCTCAGAGCGAAGTAGGCCAAGACATAAAGTGATGGGTCCCACACGGTGCTGCACATGTCTGTGACATAGTGGTTTTTGGGTTATTGACTAAACTTGGTAGACCTTTTTGGTGGAGGTATCTTGAAATTTGAGCTGGCAGCAGAGGTTCCTTGGGATGAAGTTACTGATACTGAAACCGAAACATTGCAGGCAGTAAGCATTACACAGGTGGAGGGCGAAGGGGGCTTGTCAGGATTATATGCTCCTGAGTTTCACAATACAAACAGAGACACCAGGTCAGCCTTATCTGTCACACAGCTGACGGCAACATTTGCCTCTCCACAATCATGGGTTTGGGCTGTGGTTCTGAAGGGTAACTGGGCTCTGGCCGGCAGAGGTAAGTGGCTGCAGCAGAAGCTGGTGTTGCTGTTAAGCAGGACTGCATGAGGTTAGAATAGAATAGAATAGAAAGCTGCATCATTTATTAAATCCATATGCATCATCATAAGCAGGGAGCTGTAAGTGAAGCTGGCGCGCCAGTCCCTGTCTGTAGGCCTTCAGCAATGCTCTCTCGTTCCATCCATTTGCTGCTGTGAGAGTCCTGAACTTCAGCGAGTACTCGTTGATTGACATGGTTTTCTGCTGCAAGTGGTAGAGTTGCTCTCCCACCAAGGTATCTCTGTCCATCCTCCCAAACACTTCATGGAAATGCACTAGGAAATTCTGCTGATTCTGAATGATGGGGCTGGCCATCCTCTCAGACCCCTGCAATGCAGGTCCTGTTAGTAGGGACAGGGTCAGTAGGATATGATTGCGGTTGCATTTCAAGCAGATCAAGCCATGGGACTTGCGATGATGATAGGCGAAGAAGTGCTGGTTGAGATGGAGGAAGTGATGGGTGGTGATGGTGGTGGTGCCGGTGATGGGGTGAGGAGCACACGTTGAAGTAAGTCAATGAGCTCCTGGAACAGATTGAGGTGACATGTCTGTGTTGGTCTGATCTTCTGCAATTGAAGAGGTCTCGATACAACAGGTTAGTATATACAAATATGTTTATTTGGTCAGAGTATGGGTATGAAATCTGGTGATGTTTATTGTAAATAGAAAGTTTGTGGATCAGTTCAAAGGATATGATGAGAATGGTGATCAGAGTCTTTGTCCTTTCAGGAGTGGGGAAGAGCACGGAAAAAGCTCACATCTCAGCAGTCTGGGACTAGAAGTAAATAGAGACACTGGGAGATGAGGAGATATAAGAGGAACACAGGAGGGAAGTAAAGCAGGCAAGTATATTCAAAGGGTGTAGTCAGAGAGTCCTCTACATGTATACTAGATCAGATAATGAGGGTGTTTGAGGTGTGTGCTTATATACAGGCCGGTTGATACAGTGCTGATGGATGAAAGGTGCAAGTGCTCAGAACTCAGGTGATAGGGATCGCTGTGATTGGGCGGTGGTGGAGCCTGGCCGACCGATTAGAGTAATATAAGTAAACATTAATAAATAAGACTCTATATAAAGCTTTAAAAATGTCACTGTGGACAGTATTATAGACTTTTTCCCCCTCTGGTAATGATTTAGCCAGATGTTTTCTTTTAGTCATCCAATTTTGAGATTAACACCTTTCTTCTTGCTGTGTAAATGTTTAAATTCTTCACACAATGAACAAAATTATAAAAGCAACACTTTTGTTTTTGCCCCCATTTTACATGAGCTCAACTCAAAGATCTAAGACTTTTTATGTACAAGGCCTATTTCTCTCAAATATTGTTCACAAATATGTCTAAATCTGTGTTAGTGAGCACTTCTCCTTTGGCGAGATAATCCATCCACCTCACAGGTGTGGCATATCAAGATACTGATTAGACAGATTGGATATTGGCAGGAACTGGAACACGCTGTTGTATACGTCTTTCCAAAGCATCCCAAACATGCTCAATGGGTGACATGTCTGGTTAGTTTGCTGGCCATGCAAGAACTGGGATATTTTCAACTTCCAGGAATTGTGTACAGATCTTTGCAACATTAGGTCGTGTATTAACATGCTACAACATGAAGTGATGATCGTGGATGAATGGCACAACAATGAGCCTCAGGATCTCATCCCGTTATATCTGTGCATTTAAAATGCCCTCAATAAATTACTCCTGTGCTCATTGTCAATAACATATGTGAGCATCTGCCCACTCAAGTTGGTTACGACGACGAACTGCAGTCAAGTTGAGACCCCGGTGAGGATGACAAGCTTGAAGATGCTATAGCTTACAAGGCAGGAGTACTCAATATTCATATTAATATTATTTTAATTATCTATGTTCTGCTCTCAGGGCAGGAGTATTCAATATTCATATTACTGTTATTTTTATTGTATTATGTGCTGCTCTCAGGGCAGGAGTACTCAACATTCATATAACTATTATTGTAATTATCTATGTGCTGCTCTCAGGGCAGAAGTACTCAAAATTCAAATTACTATTATTTTACTAAACTATGTGCTGGTTTCAGGGCAGGAGTAATAAATATTCATATTACTGTTATTTTACTAAGCTATGTGCTGCTCTCAGGGCAGAAGTACTCAGTATTCATATTACTATTAACCCTCTGGAGTCTAAGGGTATTTTTGGGGCCTGGAGAAGTTTTGTCATGCCCTGATATTTGTGCTTTTTCAGTTTCTTATAAATATCTAAATGGGTAAAGTCTAATCTCACTGTAATCAGCACAAAACTGGGCTATAATAATATGTGAAATGCATGCATGTACATGATTGTATTTTTTGAGAAAAAAAAATGTTATGTATGGTTAGTGAAAAACTAAACATGTTAAATCACCTGAATAAGGCCATACAACACATACATAACATTGGTTCCCGGGACTGTTGAGAACTGGAGCTTGTAGCCTAGAATTTTTCTTTCTAAATTATGTGAAAATCATCTTGTTTACTCACTCACAGAAAACAATATATTGATTTAAATTTTCTAAGACACTTTTTGTTGGTAAAAGTCATATGTGAGTAGGCGTCAACTATCATGAATATCATTGTGATTTACATCTGAGAAGACAAAGACCCGCATAATGAGCTGCATAATGAGCCTTTCATTCAGCTGTGCCACTGTGAGTGAGGAGTTATAAGAAAGAATTTGAGAACAAAATAAAAGTATATAATTTTATGTTAGTAGTTTATTAAGAATATATTTAATTATCCCACAACATAATTTAATATCCACTTGGGGGAGCAGTTAAACAGTTTATTAGGAACAATCAAAGCTTACTTTCAAACAAATTTTTTGGCATCCTTACTCCAGTAACACAATCCTTCAGAAATCCTTTTAACAATCTTATTTTCTACAAAAAAAAAAAAAAACAACATTTATTATTATCATCATTATTTTTTTTAAATCATTATTAATGTTGAAAAGAGCTGAGAATATTTTTCAGTTTTTTTTTAGGGGGAATAAATTGAAAGAACTGCATTGTTTTTACATTTGTTAGAGTTATCTGTATTTGTTACATTTATATTATTTACATCAAGGTTTTAAATGGTATAGTATTGTATATTGTTATTGAAACTTCATGTTTCACTTGATTATACATTTAGTCAGGAATTATAGTTTGGAAAGAGTCTTTGGAAGAAGTCTAACTAGTAAAATGATTACACGTTATGTGAAAACTAGTACAAGTATACAAATAAATAAAAAGAGACTTACTAATGTTTATGATCTCTGCTGAATAAAGTGCTTCATTCTTTTTTCTGAGGAAATCCATTTCTCAAATCCTCAACCACAGGGCAGGGGTATTCAATATTCATATTACTGTTATTTTTAGTGTATTATGTGCTGCTCTCAGGGTAGGAGTACTCAATATTCATATCACTATTATTTTACTAAACTATCCATCAGAATCCATGGGTGGTCCCTTCTTGTAGAAAGGACATTTCTGGATTTTCTTTGTAAGATCCTCTAGTTTTAGTTCTTTCTTTTTTTTGTAATCTTGCTGATATTTGTGCCCATATTATTGCTGATATAAGTGCTCATGTTATTTTCCCCTCAAATATTATCTTTCATGAACTGCAAAATAGCTGTTCGTAAATGTAAAAAGGTCTGCAAAGGTTTACAGATCAAATTGCAAATAAACAGATCAAAGATGACAAATAAAGTTTAGCCTCATAAAGGTGAGAAAAGAGGCCAAACAGAGTACAGTAGGCTGTAGAAATGGCAGGGTTTAAGGATGTATTATGTGTTATTAAGAAATTTTCAATTTTGAGGGAGTTGCAATGTGCTTTTTATGATTTTACTAGTAATTATGTTTGCTTACATTGCTATATTTCAGTTGCTGGGCAGTGAGCTGTCATGTATGTAATGTTCCTGGTTTGCAAGTTTGCTCCACAAAAGAAAGTGGTCCAGGACATATATGAAAATGAGGATGTTCATGATTCAATGTCCAAAACTAAAGACTTTATGTAAAATAATATTTGTGGTTTTATTTTTTTATTTGTACTTATTTTTTCATAATCATCAGTGTAAATTGAAACCAAACTCTTGACGCATTTCAAATGCAGGAATACTTTGCAAACACTTCTGGACACTTTGAGAAACTGGATTTAAGAAGATATCTTGCAAGGTGACCTAGAGCCTGGTTTAAAGGGAGCAAGTTCTAACAGCATTTTTTTTTTTTTTTTTTTTTTAACTTACCTTTATTTATATAGTGCTTTAAACAAAATACATTGCGTCAAAGCACTGAACAACATTCATTTGGAAAACAGTGTGTCAATAATGCAAAAATGATAGTTAAAGGCAGTTCATCATTGAATTCAGTTATGTCATCTCTGTTCAGTTTAAATAGTGGCTGTCCATTTATTTGCAATCAATTCAATGATATCGCTGTAGATGAAGTGACCCTAACTAAGCAAGCCAGAGGCGACAGCGGCAAGGAACCGAAACTCCATCGGTGACAGAATGGAGAAAAAAACCTTGGGAGAAACCAGGCTCAGTTGGGGGGCCAGTTCTCCTCTGACCAGACGAAACCAGTAGTTCAATTCCAGGCTGCAGCAAAGTCAGATTGTGCAGAAGAATCATCTGTTTCCTGTGGTCTTGTCCTGGTGGTCCTCTGAGACAAGGTCTTTACAGGAGATCTGTATTTGGGGCTCTAGTTGTCCTGGTCTCCGCTGTCTTTCTGGGCAGTAGAGGTCCTTTCTAGGTGCTGATCCACCATCTGGTCTGGATACGTACTGGATCCGGGCGACTGCAGTGACCCTCTGATCTGGATACAGACTGGATCTGGTGGCTACGGTGACCTCGGAACAAGAGAGAAACAGACAAATATTAGCGTAGATGCCATTCTTCTAATGATGTAGAAGGTACATAGGGTGTTATGGGAAGTGTTTCCGGTTCCGGTTTACCTAATTAATGCAGCCTAAAAATCCTTTAACGGATTTGGATATTAAAAGCATATTAGTATGTTATGTGTATGCCAGGTTAAAGAGATGGGTCTTTAATCTAGATTTAAACTGCAAGAGTGTGTCTGCCTCCCGAACAATGTTAGGTAGGTTATTCCAGAGTTTAGGCGCCAAATAGGAAAAGGATCTGCCGCCCGCAGTTGATTTTGATATTCTAGGTATTATCAAATTGCCCGAGTTTTGAGAACGTAGCGGACGTAGAGGAGTATAATGTAAAAGGAGCTCATTCAAATACTGAGGTGCTAAACCATTCAGGGCTTTATAAGTAATAAGCAATATTTTAAAATTTATACGATGTTTGATAGGGAGCCAGTGCAGTGTTGACAGGACCGGGCTAATATGGTCATACTTGCTGGTTCTAGTAAGAACTCTTGCTGCTGCATTTTGGACTAGCTGTAGTTTGTTTACTAAGCGTGCAGAACAACCACCCAATAAAGCATTACAATAATCTAACCTTGAAGTCATAAATGCATGGATTAACATTTCTGCATTTGACATTGAGAGCATAGGCTGTAATTTAGATATATTTTTGAGATGTAAAAATGCAGTTTTACAAATGCTAGTAACGTGGCTTTCTAAGGAAAGATTGCGATCAAATAGCACACCTAGGTTCCTAACTTATGACGAAGAATTGACAGAACAACCATCAAGTCTTAGACAGTGTTCTATGTTATTACAAGCAGAGTTTTTAGGCCCTATAATTAACATCTCTGTTTTTTCAGAATTTAGCAGTAAGAAATTACTCGTCATCCAATTTTTTATATCGACTATGCATTCCATTAGTTTTTCAGTTTTGGTGTGTTTCACCGGGCTGCGAGGAAATATAGAGCTGAGTATCATCAGCATAACAGTGAAAGCTAAAACCATGTTTCCTGATGATATCTCCCAAGGGTAACAAATAAAGCGTGAAGAGTAGCGGCCCTAGTACTGAGCCTTGAGGTACTCCATACTGCACTTGTGATCGATATGATACATCTTCATTCACTGCTACGAACTGATGGCGGTCATATAAGTACGATTTAAACCATGCTAATGCACTTCCACTGATGCCAACAAAGTGTTCAAGTCTATGCAAAAGAATGCTGTGGTCAATTGTGTCAAACGCAGCACTAAGATCCAATAAAACTAATAGAGAGACACACCCACGATCAGATGATAAGAGCAGATCATTTGTAACTAAGAGCAGTCTTAGTACTATGATACGGTCTAAAACCTGACTGGAAATCCTCACATATACCATTTTTCTCTAAGAAGGAATATAATTGTGAGTATACCACCTTTTCTAGTATCTTGGACAGAAAAGGGAGATTCGAGATTGGTCTATAATTAACAAGTTCTTTGGGGTCAAGTTGTGTTTTTTTTAATGAAAGGCTTAATAACAGCCAGTTTGAAGGTTTTGGGGACATAACCTGATGACAATGAGGAATTAATAATAGTCAGAAGAGAATCTATGACTTCTGGAAGCATCTCTTTTAGGAGCTTAGATGGTATAGGGTCTAACATACATGTTGTTGGTTTAGATGATTTAACAAGTTTATACAATTCTTCCTCTCCTATAGTAAAGAATGAGTGGAACTGTTCCTCAGGGGGTCTATAGTGCACTGTAAGATGTGATACTGTAGCTGACGGCTGAATGGTTGCAATTTTATCTCTAATAGTATTGATTTTAGAAGTAAAGTAGTTCATAAAGTCATTACTGCTGTGATGTTGGGAAATGTCAACACTTGTTGAGGCTTTATTTTTCGTTAATTTAGCCATTGTATTGAATAAATACCTGAGGTTATGTTTTTTTTCTTCTAAAAGAGAAGTAATCAGATCTAGCAGTTTTTAATGCTTTTCTGTAGGATATGCTACTTTCCCGCCAAGCAATACGAAATACCTCTAGTTTTGTTTTTCTCCAGCTGCGCTCCATTTTTCGAGCTGCTCTCTTTAGGGTGCGAGTATGCTCATTATACCATGGTGTCAAACTGTATTCCTTAACCTTCCTTAAGCGTAAAGGAGCAACTGTATTTAAAGTGCTAGAAAAGAGAGAGTCCATAGTTTCTGTTACATCATCAAGTTGTTCTGAGGTTTTGGATATGCTAAGGAATTTGGATACATCAGGAAGATAACTTAAAAAGCAGTCTTTTGTGGTAGAAGTGATGGTTCTTCGACACTTGTAACAAGAAGTAGAATTTACAATTTTACAAATTTACAAACTAAATAATGATCTGAGATATCATCACTTGGCTGAATAATTTCAACACTATCAACATCAATTCCATGTGACAGTATTAAATCTAGAGTATGATTTCGATAATGAGTAGGTCCTGAAACATGTTGTCTAACACCAATAGAGTTCAGAATGTCTATAAATGCTGATCCCAATGCATCTTTTTCATTATCGACATGGATTTTAAAATCACCAACTATTAAAACTTTATCTGCAGCCAGAACTAACTCGGATGTAAAATCACCAAACTCTTTAATAAAGTCTGTATGGTGCCCTGGTGGCCTGTATACAGTAGCCAGTACAAACATAACAGGGGATTTATCATTAACATTTCTTTCTCTGGATAATGTTATATGAAGCACCATTACTTCAAACGAGTTATACTTGAAGCCTGCCCTCTGAGAAATCCTGAAAACGTTGTTATAAATTGAAGCAACTCCTCCCCCTTTGCCTTTTAGACGCGGCTCATGTTCATAACAGTAATCTTGGGGGGTGGACTCATTTAAAATAATGTAATCATCAGGTTTTAGCCAAGTTTCTGTCAAACAGAGCACATCTATATTATGATCAGTTATCATATTATTTACAAAAAGTGTTTTCGTAGAAATGGATCTGATATTCAATAAGCCAAGCTTTATCATTTGTTTATCCATATTGTATTTGTTTTTTATTTGTTGAACCTCAATTAAATTGTTAGCCTTAACTTGGTTTGGACGTTTTTTGAATTTTCTAGTTCGGGGAATGAACACAGTCTCTAGAGTGTGATATCTAGGTGAAAGAGTTTCTATGTGCTGAGAATTAACTGACCTCTGTGATGGGAGGCAGCTAGCAGCTAGCAGTCTGTCTGCTTCCTGACCTGGGCCCCAGTTAGTCAAGTATAAACACTAAGACTATTTGCCATATTTCTAGAGAGAAGAGTGGCGCCACCCCAGGAGGGATGAAGACCATCTCTTTTAAACAGGTCAGGTCTGCCCCAAAAGCTCGTCCAATTGTATATGAAACCTATGTTATTCTGTGGGCACCACTTAGACATCCAGCCATTGAGTAATGACAATCTGCTATGCATCTCGTCACCACGGTAAGCAAGGAGGGGACCAGAGCATATTACAGCGTCTGACATCGTGCTTGCAAGTTCACACACCTCTTTAAAGTTATTTTTAGTGATCTCCGACTGGCGAAGTCGAACATCATTAGCGCTGGCATGAATAACAATCTTACTGTATGTATGTTTAACATTAGCCAGCACTTTTAAATTTGCCAAGATGTCAGGCGCTCTGGCTCCCGGTAAACATTTGACTATGGTGGCTGGTGTCTCTATATTCACGTTCCGTACAATAGAATCACCAATAACTAGAGCACTTTCATCAGGTTTCTCAGTGGGTGCATCACTGAATGGGGAGAACCTGTTTAATGTTTTGATCGGAACAGAAGAGCGGTGTTTTGACCCACGACTACGCTGCCTCACCGTCACCCAGTTGCCCTGCTGCAGGGGCTCTGTTGCCGGAACCGGACAATGTATAGGAATCCCTGAGCTAGACGCATTCCAAAGCTGTATCTAGAGCCCTAACATTCTTACTGTTCTCAATTAAAGTTTGGATGCGTGTCTCTAATTCTGAAATCTTCTCTGTCAGCCTAACTATTTCCCTGCATTTATCACATGTGAATCCCTCATCAGAGACAAAGATAGATAAACTGTACATGTGGCAAGAAGTGCAAATAACGATTGCAGGCGAAGCCATTACTCACCGTGCTTGAGGAAATATTCTTACTGCGGTTGTTTGATGAACTTGTGAAAAACTGCAGCGTGAGAGAGGAGAGGAGAGGAGAAAAGAGAACGCTAATGACAAGCTAATGAGTGCTAATGCTATGATTAAGCTATATTTTACAACTTAAAAAAACAAACAAACAAACAGACAGTGATAGTAAGAAAGATTATAGTAAAAAATAAAAATAAAAATAAAAACAGCTACACGGAGCTACGATTAACTACAGAAGGCCAACAGGAAGTAGAGAAAACACTGTCCAACAGCGACACCAACAGGCAGCCAATATCACTAGTTCACGCTTACATATAATTAGCTGAGGTATGGTATGCATATTTGGCGTTCTGTCCGGGGAATGGCTCCGAGCTCGGGAATGGCCCGAACCTAGAGTACCCCCCCTTCCCCCGTCTATTTATAAAGTGAACTCGAAGTGAGAAGATGGGGTGGAGGAGGGATGCTGATAAACCGTCAATGGATCGAGCTAAGTCAGCGATATTTATACTATGGGATTGATTACTTGATTATGGTCCACCTGTGTTGGTTAGGCTAAGTATCAAACGCGTCCGATGGGGCATTAAACTCAGAACATCGAACGGGTAAGCCTCGCCAGGCGGGGTTAAAAGATGTGAGGGTAGCTGAGGATAGCTGAGAGTGTTTTTTTGTTTTTGTTTTTTTCTGCAGGATTTGGCGAGATGGTTAAGCCTCACCTACCGTCAAATGGAAAGGTAAGTTGCGTGGCTGAGAGACTGTTACCGACGTCCGAAGGGAGCACACGCATTGAACGGGTTAAGCCTCGCCGACCGTAGAGTGGAAACGTAAACCAAGTCTGTCCAGGAGGCTCTCGCCAGCATCCGAAGGGAGCATGCGCATCGAACGGGTAAGCCTTGCTGACCATAGAAAAGGAAAAGTTAAGGTTGTCTAACCGGGAGGCTCTTGCCGGCGTCCGAAGGGAGCACACGCATCGAACCGGATGTGGGACAGAAAAGGTAATGATAGGTGGCCAGGAGGCTCCTGCCAGCATCCAACGGGGACTTCCTGTTCCCCAAAAACAACTGGGTGAGCCTCGCAGGCTGTAGGATGGAAAAGGTAAGTTTGTGAGGTCGTTAGGCTGTCGTCGGTATCTTATGGGAGTTTGCTACTCACGGGAAGAGACAGGTAAGCCTTGGCGACCATAGGAAGAAGGGAGGGTTTATTTGTGTGTTTGGTACTTGCGGCATCGAACAGCTTGCTTGTAGGTTTGTAACCTAAACCACATGGTAAGGTCGTGGTTGGCTGGCCAGTAGGCTCGCGCCAGCGTCCGATGGGAGCACTCGCAACGAACGGGTGAGCCTCCCTGGCCAAGGATGCAAGAGGTCAGGTTGTCTAGCCGGGAGGCTCTGAGCGATGTCCGATAGGAGCTTAGCTCCAGGAATCGAACGGGTAAACCTCTCTGGCTAAAGGACGGAAAAGGTTGTCCAGCCAGGAGGCTCTTACCTTAGTCCGACAGGAGCTTAGCTCCCGGAATCAAACAGTTAAGCCTCGCTGGCCAAAGGACAGAAAAGGTAAGGTTGTCTAGCCGGGAAGCTCTCACCTACATCCAATGGGAGCCCTGACTCCATGCATTGGATGGGTAAACCTCTCCGTATGTAAGATAGAATGGCAAAACAGGTAGCTGGGGGCTTTCACCTACGTCCAAAGGGACTGTGAGCTCCTGGCAACGAACGGGTAAGCCTTGCTGGCCGCAGAATGGAAAAGGTGAGGTTGTCTGGCCGGGAGGCTCTTGTCAGCATCCGATGGGAGCTCGAGCTCCTGGCATTCGAAGAGAGAAGTCTGCCCAGCCATAGGATATAAAAGGGTAAGGTTATCTGGCCAGGAGGCTATGGCCGGCATCCGGTGTCTTTTTATTTATTTCATTTATTATTATTATTATTATTACTATTATTATTATTATTATTTTATTTTTTTTTTTATTCAATTTGAGACACCAGATGGGTAGTCTCTCCAACCATCGGAGGGAAAATTGATATTGTTTTATCTGCGAAGCACCTGTTAGTGTTCGGCAAATGCGTAACTTGCGGTATTGGATGGGTACATCTTGCCATCGGAGGGAAAATTTGTTTTAGCTGCGATGTACTCGTTGGTGTTCGATAGATAAGTGTGGCTGACTGAAATTTTTTTTTGGGGGGGGGGTTTAATCAGGCTTTTTAATCGGGTAAGCTTTACTGGTGGTCGGATGGAAAGTCCAAGATTGCTTAAGCTGGAAAGCATCTGACAGGATTTTAATACTCGCGATGTCATACGAGTAAGCTTTGCTGATAGTTGAACGGAGAAGGCAAAGGTTGGCTCAACCGGGAGCACTCTTGCAGCGCCTGACAGGGAGTTTGATAATAAGGATGATTTGTTTGTCTACGAGGGTAGACGCTGTGAGGCTTACTTGAATAATTGTTTAGCAAATCCAATGAGCTGCTTCCGATAATGAGTCCGAAAAATCTTGGTGCAGTCATTGTATTCGAAATTAAGCGTGCAAAAATAAATTGGATTTCCTATGCCAGTGTACCCCAAATAGGTGCCATGTATCGGCGATGTGGTCATTGTCAGCACGTGACATTGATGGCACACATCCACGATGTAATCGTGCATGGGTGGAGTAAGAGAAAGATTCTTTATACTTGTCTGAGCTTACTATTTGAATCACCAATAATCGAAAAATATACTTTCGGATGTACTGATAAACTGGCATTAAATATAAAATACTATATTTAAAACTGCTAGTTCATGTAGTCGGCACTATTGTCATCTCACTTGTCCTGTGAATTTTTTTTTTTTTTAAACGATAGTAGATTCCATTTAAAGTCCAATGATTTAACCCTAATATGGACGTAAACTAATGCCTTAAATATAAGGTATTCAAAAACCGGTAAATTCATATATTTTGAGTGAGTTCGGTTGAAATGATGCCTTGGTCGTACGCACTCCGGACCACCTGCCTCATGATGGGACCGACGCGCCGCCTCTGAAACCAGAATGAGATGCGTTCTAACGTAACTGTGGCATTAAACTCCGTTAGTGAGAGCTCCTTTAAAATATGGCACGTATCGGATTACCTGTTAAAGTACGATGGAATACCTTATATCTTCAAACGATATATGTCTAGTTGTGGATGGAGACTTTTTTGCCACCCACAGGCTCACATCATCCTTTGAGAGCACGGGCGAGCGTGAAATGCAGTGCTGAGATGGGATAACGGAGCAGTTTGATAGCAGACACTGCGCGGCAGTGAGGAGGTATAGGAAAGGCTCCTGCGGGAGCAGACACTGCTGCGGCAGTGGGGAGATTCGGTAAAAGGCTTCTGTGGGAGCATACACTGCATGGCAGAGAGGAGGTATAGGAATGGCTTCTGCGGGAGCCGACACTGCTGCGGCAGTGGGGAGATACGGGAAAGGCTCCTGCGGGAGCAGAGACTGCGCGGCAGAGAGGAGGTATAGGAATGGCTTCTGCGGGAGCAGACACTGCTGTGGCAGTGGGGAGATACGGGTAAGGCTCCTGCGGGAGCAGACACTGCTGCGGCAGTGAGGAGGTACAGGAAAGGCTACTTGCTTCGGCTGCTGTAGATGTTGGCTGTGGGAAGAGTAAAAAGGGTTAGTAACATTTGATGCGGCAAGCTAAAAATGAATGGGTAGCCTTCTGTGTTACCAGCTTAGCAATTGGTTGCCTGATTTGACAATTCCTCAAGCCTTGTCCACATTATTATGTTCCTGTTGGAAAAGCATCTTTCCTCTCATTTGGCCTCCGGGCTCTTTAGACGGTCTCCCGAGTGGATACGTTTGGAATGCTGTTTTCACGTTGTAGTATGGACTGTGGAAATGGACAGAAATTACATACTCAAAATAAAGATGTTTCTGTTAACCCTCTATTGCATAGCGTTGCCATATGGCAACAATTACTTTATCTTAATTTTCCAAAAAGCTGTGATATCAAATCTATGTTTTTACAGTTAGCTGTGAAAAGGGGGCTTTTACTTTAAAGGAAATACAATTTATGAGATTACATGACCAGGATATCCTGTTTGCCAGTCCTTTTTGCTCATGGACATTGACATGCAAACATCACTGTCTGCGGTTCCCGAAGACTGCCTTTTATTCAGAATTTTGGAAAATGTTCATCAAATAAATTTTTTTTATCACTATCTGGGATAGGTAAACTTTAATTTTTTAACATCAAGTTTTGATTTTATATGTTTTTTGTAATATGCTAAAATACATTTGTTGCCGTATGGCAACTTTATGCAAATATGGAAACACCCTGGTGCATTCAACCTAATGGAGTCCCATTGACTTACATAGCATGAAACTACTCTGAGACTATGTTTTAAACTTTTGCTTATATTTTAAAGGTAAAAACATTATAATTTTTTATTCTATTTTGTGATTTAAGCTATTTTGTAGGTTATCTGTAACACATTATCCCATTTTCTCCATAAAAGATGCATCCAAGCTACTTCTATGGGAGAGGGAAAGAGAATAGGGAGAAATTTCTGTTCCGATAGAGCAGAGTGAGGATGAGCTGGTGGACAGTGATGAAGACAACGAGGTTGATGCAAACCTAGATTAGAGTTTCACAAGCTGTTGTTGTGTGGAAAAATAAAAGAGAGCCCCAAAATTGTCCGGTCAGATCCTGTCCGCAGTGACCGCACAGACCACTGGCCCTTGCATGCATCTGAGAAGTGCAGATGCAAAATGCCAGGATGCATTGTGAGAAGCAAGTGCTCCAAGTGTGCAGTTTTCTTCTCCTTCACTGCAGAGAGGAACTGCTTTGTTGACTTTCACAAGGCATGAAGAGAATGAAATGAAATGAAATGAAATAAATGAATAGTGTATTTCAGTGAGACAGGTTCCAGGTTATTATTACCAGACATTTCAGATAACTGTCGAAATTATATAATGTTTTACTGTATAAATGTTTGTTGAAACATTTCACTAAGTATAAGATGGATTTGTTGAGTCTTGTTTTAAATAAAATTAGTTTTTAGAATTTTTTTTAGATTTTATGGTACTTTCCACGATTGCATATTGTTGCCATATGGCAACAATTTACCAACGACCCCCCTTTAAACTTAAAAAAAAAAAAAAAAAAATATATATATATATATATATATATATATATATATATATATATATATATATATATATATATATATATATCAGTTATTTAGCTAATTTTAAGTAATAAAAACATGCAAAACATTTTTTACCATGTTTAAGTAATAATTCATGCAATAAAGGGTTAATGATTCTTTCTGACTAGATCCATGATCAACATTTGTCCACAATCTAACACTTCGACATTTACTGTTCAGGAATAGGAATAGTTTTCCTGACATAATGGAAAATTATCACTGAAATTATGTTTTATCGAAATATTGGTCAAATATAAAAGCCAAAGTCTTTAGACTTTCAATTGATGTGCAGTTTATCCAGATCAAGTAAGAGAGTGATGTTTAACGTGCTGTGAAAGTGAAACGATAATAGACTGGGGCCGTTGGCGATGCTTGCAAGCAAATGGGTTAATAGCAGTTATGTGCTATTCGCTTCCAAGTGGTTTCTAAAGATATTTACTTGCCAGTTTTTTCGTATTATGGTCCTTAAAAAGCGACAGTAATTTTACTCACACTTGCTATCCTGCATCAAAACATGAGGGCAGATGCGTTTTAGATGAATTTTGAGTGATCACGCCAATGAATGGTGAAATAGGTCCCTAAATGATTTGGTCCTACCAGAAGACTTGCATGGAAATTTCAATTTAAAATTAAATTAAGCATTTAGCAGACGCTTTTATCCAGAGACTTACAAGCATTTTATTTATTTTTTTTATCATGGAACTTATGTCTGTATCATTTCAGTGAGGTTTAAACGTGCACGGTAAGGGGAATGTAATGCCTTGGCTTTGTGGTTAAAAGTGGCATCATCATCCGATGGAACGATTGTATCTGTAGTCAAAATCTATGCGCAATCCACACTCCAGATCAGCAGGTGGCGGTAATGCACCTTTACGCTGGTTTGCCAAAACCGCCATAAAACACTAGTAGAAGAAGACGGAACTGCGTCATGACGTCGTTTAACAAACTTTAGCCGCGAACCTGCTTTTAGATGCAACACTTTGGATGCCAACTGCCGTAAAAATCCAATGAAGAAAAAGAAGAACCTGTTTTTAGCGTCTTTGCCTGGAAATGTATTGGTTAACGTCGTGCGGTCTGCGCCGCTAGAGGAAGCGGCCTCAAACTGCCACTCGGCCGGAACGCCGGGGTAAAAGGCTGAGCTGCTGTGAAAACTGTTCAGCCCAGGCTGGTTGGATTCTTTCTGCTGCAATCCAGCGCTCGTCAAGAGCTCGGTCTCGGGCGGCATGATCGTTGTATCGAGCGAGGCGAGCTCGGAGCTTGCACAGTCTATTGGCCATGATGTGTGGCTTGGCGAGGAGAGCAGCTGTCGCGATGACGCTTAATGCTGCTCAACGGCCGTGTTTGGCTGGGTAGAAATGATCTCGGGTCCGGCAAAAGCAGCAGGTCTAATAAATCCCCTGTGTAGCACTCTTCGTTGATACGAAAATTGGGTCTGTGATAAGGTGACTGACGATGCGAACCAGCATGCTGATAAACCGTCAATGGATCGAGGTAAGTCAGCGATATTTATACTATGGGATTGATTACTTGATTATGGTCCACCTGTGTTGGTTAGGCTAAGTATCTGATGCGCTCCTCCCGAATCTTATTAATAAATTACATTTAATGATTTTAACTTTTTTCTGCGAAATCTTCCTGTGTATTGTACATGCATTTAATTCACTGGATTTGTTTGTAATTGTAAATGTTTAAAACAGGAAAGAAGTCATAATTATATTTGATTCTTTTAATGTAATATTGGCCCTGTAAACAGATTATTTTCAATCAGCATTTCACTTTGTTCTTACACAAACAATCTGTACAACAGGCACTGAATAAATCAAAATTTACAGCATTAAAAACATGAAAAATTTTGGTTATTTTTAGAAATACAGGGCTTAATTTAAAAACATGAAAATTTTTGGTTATTTTTAGAAATACAGGGCTTAATTTCTCTCTAACAGCCTATGAGAACATTAAGTGGTTGCACATAGATTGACATCCGGAACTTTTGAAATCACATTTATGTATCTCCAAGTCAACTCAGGACTTCTCTCACAATTCAGATGTCAATTGTTATTCATATGAACATACATAAAAATTATTTACATGACACCTCAGTGATAACTCATTGATTTTATGATTTATTCACAGTGGAGAAGATAGATGTGTGATCATTATGAACCTAAGAACGCAGTGCAGACATGGCCAGTTGCATGGTTGTCTGCTCCAAATAAAATGTCATACTCTTGGAATAATAGATTTAAATGTAATAATATAATATTTATTATTTATTTATATATCTGGTTTAAAAGGAAAATAGACACAATATAGCTAAAATGGTTTTCTTAAATTTTATCTCTCAAAATGATGTGTGTCATCAAAAATGTGGAGATTTGCATTACTAAGTAAATGCAACCTCTTATTAACACGAGGCAAACAAAGCAACTTGGTTTGCATTTTTAAGTATGTAATTGTAGGCCTATAAATATATAAAAAATATTATTGCATACCTGTTACTGCTATAATAATGACCCATTTCAAATGCTTACGTGCTTCTCTGGCCTTTTTTTCTTAACAACCATCAAATCATGTTTATGGAGCATTTCTGAAATAGTATTCTTGTATTTCAATATAATATTATATATATATATATATATATATATATATATATATATATATATATATATATGAAATGATTTATTCTCAGAGATGTGAATTTGGACAAATAAAATCACAAACTAATCCCTGTAAATGTTGATAATTGCTTACGTCCCCATTGGACCAAATACCCTTCGAATTCGGCTAATATGTGCTTTTATAAGGTGGAACCAAACACACAACATTTTTCATTCATCTCCATTTTTGGGCAGGAATAATAATACCTGTGTCATACCCATGTCATTATACACAGTTGTGTCCAGATTTGTCACAAAAACAAGAGCACACACACACACACACACACACTTTTCTCCATTCTGTCACCGAAGGAGTTTTGGTTCCTTGCCGCTGTCGCCTCTGGCTTGCTTAGTTGGGGTCACTTCATCTACAGCGATATCGTTGACTTGAAATGCATAGACACTATTTAAACGGAACAGAGATGACATCACTGAATTCAATGATGAACTGCCTTTAACTATCATTTTGCATTATTGACACACTGTTTTTCTAATAAATGTTGTTCAGTTACTTTGACGCAATGTATTTTGTTTAAAGCGCTATATAAATAAAGGTGACTTGACTTGACACACACACAAACACCTGTTGCCCATTGTCACAGACTATATATTCTACTCTCACTTACCACTCTGTCTGGCTGAATTAATTGTGTTTTGCATTTCTACTGCTACTCGTATTGCCAGTGTGATTTCGTGTTTCTAGGGTGGATGCCAGCACCTTCTGTTCACAGATTATTTCCCAGTCTTGTCCTTGTTGGATCTGTTTCTGTTTTGTTTTTGCCTTGTTGGCTTTTTGTTTATTAAAAGGAGTTTCTAACCTGCATTTGGACCCACACCCTTTTTTTTCCATGGCTCTATCTACCGTGCCGTGGCAATTAGTTAATATTGTATTATAATTTTTTTATGATATTGTCTGTTTTTGCTCTGTTTTGCCAACAAAAATATTATCTGTAGAGCCAAAGCAGAATTGTTGTGGGTCTCCGAACAACACATTGGTGTTTAGTTTTTTAATGAATCTGTGTTCTGAACGAATCATTTAAACAATTGATTGAAAAGCCCATTCATAAAGTGATCTGTTTACGGAATGAATCAGCCGATTGAAAAAATCTAATTTAAGACACAATATGTAAGATTTTTTAATTAAAATATTTACAAACTGTGTTATATATTTTGTTGACTTGTGTACTTACACTATCCCAAATGTTTTGAGGAATATTTAAATCCAGATAAATAAGAAATTTTAACTAGTGACCATGTCTATGGTGTGATTGTCACCTGCCAATGATGTCATACACCCAGGGCTCTGAACTGGTTCAAGAAACAAAAATTGAAATTAACAAATTTTTACAGGAACAGAAATGTAAACGAAATTTAATTTTAGATTTCAGAACAGAATTCAACATTTTAAATGTCCATTAACCAGTTAATAATGTTATTTTATCGTTCTATTTAATATTTTAAATTTGCTGTCAACCAATCACAAATTCCAGTAGTACGGCATATGCAAATGTGACACTGAAGCCAACGAGTGAAATATTCAGCTGAGAATCATAGGCAAGTCGCAATGACAATGCACCGCCCTTAGAGTTTATCTGAGGATAGTGTAAGATGAATTCAACAGATCACATGCACCTGCCTCGCTTCTGTAAATGGAGAAAATAGAAAAACTAACCTCTATAGGCTTACATAAAATGGAATATAAGCATATACACTAAATACCGACTATAAGTCGCACCTGAGTATAAGTCGCATCAGTCCAAAAATACATCATGATGAGGAAAAAATATATATAAGTCGCACTGGACTATAAGTCGCATTTATTTATAACCAAGTACCAAGAGAAAACATTACCGTCTACAGCTGCCAGAGGGCGCTCTACGCTGCTCAGTGTAGGCTTTAGGAGCACTGAGCAGCATAGAGCGCCCTCTCGCAGCTGTAGACGGTAATGTTTTCTCTTGGTTCATTTCTCACGGTTCATGTCAAATTAATTTTGATAAATAAGTCGCACCTGACTATAAGTCGCAGGACCAGCCAAACTATGAAAAAAAGTGTGACTTATAGTCCGGAAAATACAGTATATTTCACTTAAATCATATTGACATATTGATGAAACAAAAGAAAAAAATTGCTAAATTATGGTTCTTTGTGACACGTTCCAAAGTTTTCAGAAAGGAAGTCGAAACAGCAGAGAGTAGTTTTCTTTATTAGAAAAAGCTGTACAGTTTAATTTATTTAGCAAAATGAATAATGTCTTGCTGCTTCTATATAACCAACCATATGACCTTTTCATTATCAAAATAAAATTCAGTTAAAGAAACAAATAAAAAGTTACACTGCTCCGTTGTACAAAATGTTGTGTTCAACGTGATCGTGCCCCACTGCGCTGATATAGCTGATGTGAAGGATGATGTTTTATGTTGATGAAAGTACAAACACTATATAATAAATAATATTTTAGCATCCAGATACGTCGGGAGCATGGAAACATTTGAATTTGTGCTGAATGAGAGAGGTAGCCATCAGCTTCACTTTAAATTAATTTGTTTGTTGGATTGATGTTTTTGTAGCTTTTGTTAGCCACGACTTAAGTTTTTTTTTTTTTTTTTTTTTTTTTTACTCTCAAAATGCAATCTTATACAAGTATTTTTTTTATAATTCTATTTTTTTTTTTGGTAGCCTACATTTGGCCAGAATCTAGAAAAGATGATGCTGTATTGGCTGTGACTAAGAGCAGCGGATTATTAAGTTAGATCTCCATTTTTTCCTTTTCTTTTTGATTAAACGAAACACTGTACTTTATTATTATTAGGCAAATAACACACACACACACATACATATATATATATATATATATATATATATATATATATATATATATATTATAGTCGTGAACTTAAGCGAACTCACCATGTTGTTTGTCAAGCAAAGGACAGAACTGATATGAGCGAGCTCTTGATATAGATCATTTACACGCGATTCATCGTCACAGTGTACTAATACGACCGAATCACAACTTTACACGAGATCTGCTACCCGCTGGAAGAAGCTATTCAACAAAATCAAAGCATCCACAAACAACTGCCAATTTCAATGTATCTGACCAGGGCTTATGCTGTTGCCTAAATTAGAGTCTAAACATATGGCATGGAGAAAAAAATATATATATTAGGGGTGTAACGGTACGCAAAAATCACGGTTCGGTAAGTACCTCGGTTTTAAAGTCACGGTTCGGTTCATTTTCGGTACAGTAAGGAAAAGAAATGCAAACATTAAACTGCAGGTTGTTTATTATTTTCCTTTTTTTTATACTTTTTAATAAAATATATAAAAAAAAAAAAAAAAAAAGAAATAAAATACTGCTGCTGTTCTCCACTAAATAAAATACTCTCAGTCTCAAACCAATATCATATAATAAAAAATAATGAAATATATAAATAGATAACTATGATTACAGTGCAGCATTACCAATCCCAGCTTGTAGGCCTGCTGCACCAGAACCGTGCCGTGCCTGCTACTGTAGGTGACATAGAGGGAGGCCGCCCACAGACCAGGCTCTTGTCTTCATGACAACAATATCTATACTTCATGTTGAGCATAAATATAAAGCCTACCGATAAAGGACACTGTCAACAGTATTGACGGCAAAATAGACTACGTATGTTTGACAGGTGCAATATTTGAAAATCGATAATTATTCATTTATTTTTTAAACTACATTTATATATGAATTTATGTCAACCTATAGACTTTCAAACATCAAAGTGTCATGAATTAATATGTATTTGTGTACA
Organism: Carassius gibelio; assembly: GCF_023724105.1. Classification (NCBI taxonomy): domain Eukaryota; kingdom Metazoa; phylum Chordata; class Actinopteri; order Cypriniformes; family Cyprinidae; genus Carassius; species Carassius gibelio. The sequence goes on along the minus strand of NC_068410.1, from coordinate 25,940,804 downwards.
AAATTACATATAAACATATTTTCCTATTCTATTTTGCCTGGAAATGCTTCCAACACGCTTGCTTGTCCCGTGAAAAATAGGCGTCGGTTCTATTTCTAGCATGCACGTGTTTTCCGATGCGCGTCTCAACGCAGGCAGCCTGCAAGCTCTAAACCTGTTAACATGGGAGCCGCACGCAGCTGAGACGCTTGCGCCACGCATCCAGTGTGTCACCGGCCTTATAGAATCAGCTGCAGGGCGGGATTTGCGCTGTACACGGAGACTTCCGCCACTTAATATGTTTGTTTGGAAACACGAAAATGTACTTATTTTCCGCGCACTAAATATTGCATTCCGTAATTCGGTACACACGTGCACCGAAACCGAAAGCCCTGTACCGAAACGGTCCGGTACGAATACACATACCGTTACACCCCTAATATATATATATATATATATATATATATATTGTCTAGCATCATGTGCTAGTCCTGCCTTTGCATAGGAGGGATTCATGCTTTTGCTAGCTCCACTGCGAGCCTCCGCCGACTGAGCGCGCACCTGATCAAACAGTCAAGGCTTATGTGTCACATTCGCTGGGTTAATATTTGCTTCTTACTGTATGGGCATGGTTCATTTTATAAACAGCTCCGCTCTAGTCTCTGCCTGTGGCTGTGGAGTGCTCCATTAACGCGAGCCCTCCGATAAAGAGAAAGTCTGCTTGATTTGTTTTCGACGGGAGAGCATGCGCTTGAGCAAAAAAAATAAGAATAAAATAAAATCCTGGGTTCCCCAGCATCAGGGTAGGTTTTGAAGGCATTATAATTAATCACACACAGTGTTGAATTCTACAGTCGTGTCAGATCATGCGTCACTGGACTGGACTCTCTCGAACATCGTCATCACAACAGCGGATTTGTGACGTAGTCCGCGAAATGCAATAGAATCGTCAGTAATCAATCAGAGATATGTTGCACGTTCTATAAATTAAATCCCGAATGGATTAACCACTTGTTATGCTATATACATTTTTTTTTTAAATCACATAGCGAAGGATGTATGAACATGATGCGCATCAAGTGGCATCAAGTACCGCGAGAGTGTTTCAAGAGCAGCCGGCTGATTCAGCCTGTAGTTTCTCCAGAGTGACTGCTGGAGCGTTGATGACGACACAGCTGTGACGATTGGCCAGATTCACCAAATGACAACGATCACGTGTATTTCAGGGTTTATTCAACATTTCAGTTCCAATAATGGCCATAAATCTGCGTTTTAGAATGGTAAAAGCTTTCAATGTAGTCAGCTGTTGTATTGAGTCACGTCATCATCCTACACCGATCAAAGCGTATATACCCCTCCGTTTTAGCATTTAAAAAAGCATAAGATCATGTGAACTTTATTCTTGAAATACATGGCATCGTTTTTAGCAGTATAGAGTATACGTGCTCACGAAATTTTCTGAAATTCCTGCGTATTTGTCAAATCTGCATTTTATTTACTTCATAGTGATACGTATATGAGCACCATGTGAGTGCCATTAACAGGAGCAGAGTGTCCGGCTGACATGTCTGTTTCCCCTCATGAACCGATTTTGGACAGGCTTCTGAAGCAAAGTAATGGTCTACAGCATTATCTACAGCTAAATATAGAAGCGTTGGTTATAACCAGTGGATATTTCGTACTACGTACATTTTATAATAAATAAAATATGACACTGACTGCAAGGTAAAGAGGAGAATGAGGAGGAGGATGAGAAGAATGAGGATGAGGAGAAGAAGAATGAGGATGAGAAGGAAATCGAGAAGGAGATGAAGAATAAAGAGGAGGATTAGGAGGAAATTGAGAAGGAGATGAAGAATGAAGAAGATGATGAGGAGGAGGATGGGAAGGCAATAGAGAAGGAGATGAAGAATGAGGAGGAGGATAAGAAGAATGTGGAGGGGGATGAGAAGATTGAGGAAGAGGCTGAGAAGGAAATGGAGAAGGAGATCGAAAATGAGGAGGAGGATAAGAAGGATGAGGAGGAGGATGAGAAGAAGGAAACGGAGAAGGAGGTGAAGAATGAGGAGGAGGATAAGAAGAATGTGGAGGATGAGAAGATTGAGGCAGAGGCTGAGAAGGATATGGAGAAGGAGATCGAAAATGAGGAGGAGGATAAGAAGGATGAGGAGGAGGATGAGAAGAAGGAAATGGAGAAGGCGATGAAGAATGAGGAGGAGGATAAGAAGAATGAGGAGGAGAATGAGAAGAAGGAAATGGAGAAGGAGAATAAGGAGATGTAAAAAGAATTGGGGGCTACCGTTTTCTCCCGTGGGAGATCACGCCTTGCCTGAGGGGGCCGCTGTTCTATCCCTAAAGGGAGGGACGAAGTCTCCCTCAGAAGAAAGGGACTGCTGTTCTCTCCAGCTGGAGAGAACACCCTTTGCTGCTATGGCTGCAGGGGACTGCTGTTCATTCTTCTGAACACCCCTGCTACTTAAAATAAGAGGGTACTTGCTATTCTCTCCCTCACATTTTAGAGGGGAGAATACCACTCTCCTACCATTGGCTACATTAAGGATATATCTATAACACTGTCATTTCTCTTTGCAGGATTGGAACAAGGTTGGTTTTGGGTGGTTCTTCTTCAGGCAGTAATACCTCTCATTATGTTTTGGGGGTTACTGTTAAAGCTCTTGTATGTTTAATTATTCTTGGAGCAAGAACCCTAGCCAAAGATAAATTGTGTTCAACAAACTCAAGTAAACTTGCCAAAGTGGTTCCTGTCTGAACTATCTTTTGTCTCTCTCTCTTTTTTCACTTCAAGCTGATTACTGCTTGCAGTCTTCCAGACCACCCGGGACAGTACCATTACATTTAAAAAAAGGGAAAAACTTTAAAGGGATAGTTCACCCATATTTATTTTGTGGGACATAAAAGAAAATGTTTTGAAGACTGTTGCTATTTACAGCTGTCTTGGGTACCAATGACTTCCATTGCATGAATGGAATAAAAAAAGAGAGAGATGTTTCTCAAATTATCTTCTTTTATGTTCCATAGTTTATGATAGGCCATTGTAGCCTAAATGTTTAAACTGTAATACATTTTAATGTTGAAACAAGTAAAAAATATTTATTTCTAATGCTTTCTATTTGTTATGTCTAATTAATGCTTTATCATTTAACACAAAAATAGCTTTAAATAACCTTTGGGGTGTTTTTTTTTACAGCCAAATATAATTTAAGATTAGTAAATCAAGACATCATGTAATTAATAAGATATAATATTAATAAAGGTATAAACATAACGGTGCTGAAATTTTTCATCTGACTATTTGACACTGAAAGGTAGCTTTTGCCAGAATCATCATCAAATGTAATTAATACCTTAAACCATTAGTACAGACTGAGATTCTCCAGTTTAGTCTGCTACTTTGGGTTACTCTCCAGACAACAGCAAATAAAATCACAGCATTCTGTGCAGAAAGAAGAAAGGGACGTCTGATTATATAACTTCACACCTGCTCTTTATTTGTTCTGTTATGTATAATTTACAATTACAATTGTACAATTTTCTGAAATGTAGAACTCACTTTTTGACAGGCTATCTTTGGTCCAAATGTACTTATTGATCTGTTCCAGGTCTTGTATTGCTGGAAAATCTCCAAACAGCACTGAAAGCAGAGTTCTACATTTCAGAAAATTGTACAATTGTAATTGTATATTATACATAACAGAACAAAGAAAGAGCAGACGTTGACTGACGCTAGATAACCCAAGCCAAATCCAGTGTTACACAGCAACCACAAACTCAGTTCAAGTCCCGTTGAAAATTACCTGAGCTCGCTTTTGCTGCATATAAGTGCAGTACAGAAGGGATGAAAGAGGTGTTTCAGTGCCACCAACACATTCAAAACAAATATTAAAGCATAATCAAATTATTTACCCATGATTGATGTTTCTTTAACAAAACAAAACAAAAAACATTACTCATTTCTCTTTATTTCTTTTTAAGTAGAAAATCAAATGATCAAAAGATACATAGACCAGTAAGGAAGTGACCACACCCAAAATCTAGTGTGCCAAGTAAAAAAAAAAAAAGGCAGTCACATCTCTGGTTCTTCTGGTGCATGCTCGACACAACAGTATAGAACAATATAGAAAGAAAATGTATTATATGGGCATACTGATGCAAATATGACTCAAACCGGCGATGAGAATAAAGTCCCACTGCCACTATCGAGTTGTCAGACGAAAGAAAAAGATAGCAATGGACTACAAATCTAGAACATTTTGAATACTTTGTGGATGCTAATGACATTATCGAAGAAAAAAAAAAGTATCAGTATATCAGCGTAATACGGGCACCCACTTATGGACTTTTTGCGTAGACTTATTGCACCAGTTAAACCTGGGACTATGGAATATGATGATATCATGAACACACTGCAGGCACATTTTACCCCCAGGCCCATTATGATTGCAGAGAGGTTCACATTTTATAAAAGTAATCAAGCAGAGGGGGAAAGTGTCGCACAATATGTTGCGGTGTTAAAGAAATTGTCAGAGCACTTAGAATTTGGCGACAATTTAAACAATGCACAAATTGGTTTGTGGCCTGAGTAGTGAGTCAATTCAGAGAAAGCTTAAGACCGAATCGACACACATATTAAAAAAAAAAGCTGTGGATATGGCAATGTCAATGGAGGCTGTGTCTAGAGAACAGTGTTTGGAATAATGGCGTTTAAAAGAACGGCGTTAGGTAACGACGTTATTTTTTCAGTAACGGGGTAATCAAACTAATTACTTTTCCCGTCATTACAACGCCGTTAACGTTACTGAACGTTAAATGCGCTGTGTTACTATGCATTGATTTAATAAACTATGTAATCCGAACGCACCCCTGACTCACACAGCGAGTGAGCAGGTGGGTTAATAACGAGATAAGCGATTATGATTGGCTAAGGCAGAGTCATGTGTTTCATGGTAGCCAATCAGAGCCAGTGTTTTTACACACGCGGCAGCGCCAGCGGCGCCAAACACACACACTTAAACACACACTCACACACACGCAACAGCTACACAGAGATTCGCCACAGCAGCAGAAATGGCGAGTCAGGAGCAATCCGATGAAAAGTTGGCATTTTCAAGGTGGAGATATAAGCACTACTTCAAATTCATTGTGGTCAAAGGCAAGAACGTGCATGTAATGTGTACATGTAATGTGTGAGACACGCAGCTACAAAGCTAGTGGCCAAAAACACTTTTCTTACAAAGATAATACTTGGAAGTGCATGATAAAATTCTTGCTGTTTGTTGACGTGCAATAAATATCGAAAGTTATGTACGAACACCTGTCTGTTTTACTCATTTAAACTGAATTGTGAAAACTGCAAAAAATAAAAATAAATTCTCTGACATATCAACTTTTTTTTTTTTGTACAGTAACGCAAATAGTTACTTTCCCTGGTGACTAGTTACATTTATTATAGAGTAATTCAGTTACTTAACTCAGTTACTTTTTGGAACAAGTAGTGAGTAACTATAACTAATTACTTTTTAAAGTAACGTTCCCAACAGTGCTAGAGAATCACAGCATCTGCACAACTCATTGAAAGTAAATGCCATGTCTCGGTCATCGGAAACGGCCAAGGAGTTTTAGATGTGAAAAGTCAGATCATATTAAAAATGTCCACATTGTAAGGTCCACATTCATCTAGGAGAAAATACCTAGAACTACAGAAAAAGGAAAAGGTGTAAGAAGAATTGGACAGGAAGAAAAGACCAATTCACAGGATGGATGCTAATAAGGAAAATAGTGATGAAGAGAAAAATTCTGACAAAGATGCCGTACTGATTTTACACAAAATGACAGTAACAGTGAACAATCCTCCAGGGGTGAACATTATGAAAAGCAAAACTGATTAAATTTCATCTGTAATAAAAGTGCAACCGATAATTGAGGGATTGCCAATTGAGATGTAAGTCGATATAGGCGCAGCAGTTTCTATTATCTCAAGGGAACTATACAGATATAAACCGAGTCAGGTTTGACGACGCCATACAAATGTTGGTCTCAAGACATATACAGGCAAAATAATCCTTCCAGAAGGTCTCATCAAGGTGTGTGTCAAGTTAAACAGACAAAGCGTATGCTTACCCTTGTATGTTGTTGCAGGAAAGGCAGCTTTCGCATCACGTCAGCTCCATCGATATTCCAATGAGTTATGGAACAAGTGCCACATGGGCTACAGTTTGTCAATTGTTTTTTGGATAACTTCCTGGTCACAGGAAAAGACTATGTTCATCATCTTACTAACCTGGAGTCTGTGTTAAATAGACTGGAGAAGTGTGGACTTTGTGTTAAAAGAGAGAAGAGTGAGTTTTTCAAAAGTTCACTGGAGTATCTTGGACATATGATCGATGCATCAGGGCTTCACAAATCCACAGACAAACTGTGCGCATAATTACACAATTCAGTATAGATATGCTAACGACCATGGAAATGCTGATGGGTTATCTCGACGCAGTGGAGGCGTACCTCATAAAAAAAAAATGGATGTACTTCCATTGTGTAGCAGTGACATCAGGAAGGAAACCTGAGCAGATCCGATTTGCTGTTGTGTAAAGGAAATGGTATCCACAGGATTTTTCCCACCTATCAAAGACTCAGAAAATGTACTAAAACCATATCTTACAAGGAAGGAGGAACTCTTACTAATGCAGAACTGTCTGATGTGGGGACAATGAGTCATTGTTCCACTGAATCTGAGACAATGAGTTTTAGAAGATTTACACATAGGACATCCAGGTCTAGTAAAAATGAAGGCTCTGGCATGTAGCTACATTTGGTGGCCAAATATTGATTCGCAAATTGAAAAAAAATCAAAGACCTGCATGTCTTGTCAACAAAATCAAAAATACTTTGAGGGTGTATAGGTTCATCAGAAAGTTTTCTGCCTTAAAGCTGCAGTCTGTAACTTTTGACGCTCTAGCGGTTAATAAACAGAACTGCTTGCGTCTTGCAGAAGAACATCGTAGCCGGAACTACTTCTCTCTGTTTATGTCTATGAAGAATCACAAAGGTACTGGGTTACTCCGCTGCGGTACCCCCGAAGCAATCTAAAATAGTCAGAATATAAACACTTTAGGTGCACCCTAGTGATTCAGGACAAGCTAAAAACACGGTTTGGAAAATGGATTCATGGTGTACTCACTTATTATATACATTTTTCTACATTTTGAACACAAACAAAGTTACGCACCGCAGCTCTGATTGGTTGTTTCTTAACAGGAGCGACGTATTTTCTGCAAATGGCAATAGGACCACTGGGAGGAGCCAGAGGAGCTTGATTTTTTTCACAGATTCTTATATTCTACTGTCAGGACATAATGACAGGTTAAACAAATATGTAAAAAATATATTTTTACAAAAGTTACCTACTGCAGCTTTAATATCAGGGTGCAACATTCCATGTCTGCAACGAATGTATCTAGTAGTTGTTGAGGCACACTCAAAATGGCCAGAACTACATGAGATGGACTCTACAGCATCATCCAAGATGATTCAAGTTCTGCGTGGTCTATTCAGTTGCTACGGTATACCTGAAAACCCAGTTAGCGACAATGGCCACTATTTACTTCAGAGGAGTTTGAAAGCAGTTTCTGAAAACAAATGGTGTAAAACATGTGCCCTTGGTACCATTTCATCCAGCCACCAATGGACTGGCTGAGCGTTTTGTACAGACTTTTAAACACTCACTAAAAGCAACAAAAGAACCAATACCACTACAACATAGATTCGACTCTTTCTTGCTACAGTACAGGAACACACCACATAGCATAACAAAAGAAACACCTGCTATTGTTACGGGCTGAACAAAACGTGAGACAAGCTTGTCCATTTGCTAGATTTTTTAGGAGACATGGTTAGAAACAGGCATGTGTCAGACAAAGGTAAACATGTATGTAGAAGACAAGTGAAGAGCAATCCGGTAAACAAGTGAGGGTCAGTAAACGGCAAGCGTAATCCAACAAAAAATCAGCCAAATCCTGCTGGAAAATGAAATCAGCATCTCCAAAAAGCTGGTCAGCAAAAAGAAGCATGAAGTGCTCCAAAGTTTCTTGGTAAATGGGTGCAGTGGCTTTGGTTTTCAAAAAACACAAGGGACAACCGCCAGCAGCTAACATTGTACCCCAAATCATCACAGACTGTGGAAACTTAACACTGGACTTAAAGCAACTTGGACTATGAGCTTCTCCACCCTTCCTCCAGAATCTATGACCTTGGTTTCCAAATGAAATACAAAACTTGCTCTCATATGAAAAGAGGACTTTGGACCACTCGGCAACAGTCCAGTTCTTCTTTTCCTTAGCCCAGGTAAGATGCCTCTGACGTTGTCTGTTGTTTAGGAGTGGTTTAATGAGGAGTATGACAACTGTAACCAAATTTGTTGACACGTCTGTATGCCTTGACCCTAGCCTCAGTCCATTCCTTGTGAAGTTCACTCAAATTCTTGAATCGATTTTGCTTGACAATCTTCACAAGGCTGTGCTCTCTTGGTTGGTTGTGCATCTTTTTCTTCCACACTTTTTCCTTCCACTCAGCTTTCTGTTAACAAGCTTGGATACAGCACTCTGTGAACAGCCAATCAGAATATCATCAAAAAGTTTATTTATTTTTATTCATTCATTACACACAGACTGATATATTTATGTTTATTTCTTTAATTTTGATGATTATAACTGACAACTAAGGAAAATCTCTCTCTCTCTCTCTCTCTCTCTCTCTCTCTCTCTCTCTCTCTCTCTCTCTATATATATATATATATATATATATATATATATATATATATATATATATATATATATTAGTGGTTGGCCGTTATCGGTTGGGAGGTGGTTCTATACTAGACGAGCTATGATGACTTTCACCTTGATATTTTAGTGCAGATATGTATACCTAGCAAAATCTGTAGGGGGCGAAAACGAGTCTTTAAACCTGTGTGTATGCCTACTGTGAAATTACAACATCAAACGTGACGTGCTAACATGGATGCAGCTTAATCCGCCGGGTTTGCTTCAGGGAAATTTTAATATTTTTAAAGAAGCTTCCCAATGGAAACCTCGACAAGACGCACGCCTGTTTCACACATACTCCGTCTGCAGTGCATATGCAGTCCGTATGCATTACATGTGTGGTGCAGAAGCAGCAAAATACGAAACGCATATGCACTGCAGACAGAGTATGTGTGTAACAGGCGTAAGGTTGTTTGCACCTTGTGCAATGTGGAATTCGTTTACAGCTTTCACAAGCAGTTTGTGATGCATTTTGGAAACAGGAGATGAACCCCTGGTCTAATGCACCACCTGTCTTGAGAAACCCGTTCTCAAAGACTTAACGCTACTTTTAGTCATTGTTTTATTTGGGTAGCACACATATTCTGAATGCCTTCAGCAGAATTCAAATGAGCCATTTTAATCTAGATTAATCTCTAATATATATACAAAGGTGCTGGTCATATAATTAGAATATCATCAAAAAGTTTTTTTTTTTTTTTTCATTCATTACACACAGACTTGTTTATGTTTATGTTTATTTCTTTAATTTTGATGATTATAACTGACGCTTAAGGAAAATCCCAAATTCAGTATCTCAGAAAATTTTAAAATAACTTAAGACCAATACAAAGAAAGGATTTTAAAAAATCTTGGTCCACTAAAAAGTATGAAAATGTACATCACTCAATACTTAGTTTGGGCTCCTTTTGCCTAAATTACTGCAGCAATGCAGCGTGGCATGGAGTCGATCAGTCTGTGGCACTATTCAGGTGTTATGAGAGCCCAGGTTGCTCTGATAGCTCTTCTGCATTGTTGGGTCTGGCATATCGCATCTTCCTCTTCACAATACCCCATAGATTTTCTATGGGGTTAAGGTCAGGCGAGTCTGCTGGCTAATTAATTGTTAGGGCCTCGGCCCAGGGTAGAGCTGAAGGTTTGGAATCAGGAAAAATTCCTTTAAAAGGATACGGCTAAGAACCTAGCATTTGTACCAAGTCTTGCCTATCACACAGGGGCTACTGCTAGCTTACGCATAAGCTTGCTGAAAGAGCTGTCTCAACAGTTCTCTAGTAGTAACACCCTGTTTATATAGGTATCCGAGGATACAGAGGGGGAGTGGCGCCCAAGATGAACGGAGCTTTTATCAACTCAAGAAAGGGCACGAAGCCACCACGCGAAGCCCTCCCCATATAGGATTTTAGAAAGAACGAAGAATACTAGCGTGCGAACTTACCACAGTGTGGATTTCAGAAAGTGTGCAAAGACTTCACATGCACACTTACTGTACCATAAAATGGATTTTCAAATACTGTTCTAAGGAGGGGCTCTCGTGGCAATCCGATAGAGCAGCTCATAGATGGAATAATGTATCTCAAAACAGTATGATTGAGAGTCATCAACTCAATCTATGGAAACAATACTGGAGCGCTCTGGGGAAAAAAGAGGGAACTTAGTCTCATTCGAGAGGAGAACTCCGGGCTCAGAGTAGCGCGCTCATAGGCAACCCTTTTGGAAAAAGGGGAGCGTTGCTAAATTACCACGAGAAACACCCAAAATGGCCCCTCATGTTCAGCCTACAGTAACCACAAGTTATCAAACAAGCACATCAAAGCACATTTTTGCAAATAGACATCAGTTTTGCCACGCTGATGTGTTACATTTGATGGCTTCAGTCACGGAAAATGAAAGAAAAACACTATAGTTAAAATACTTATATAGATTTTTATATATATTAAATATATCTATAGAATAATATCCAGAACATATCCAGACCAGATGGTGGATCAGCACCTAGAAAGGACCTCTACTGCCCTGAAAGACAGCGGAGACCATGACAACTAGAGCCCCAGATACAGATCCCCTGTAAAGATCTTGTCTCAGAGGACCACCAGGACAAGACCACAGGAAACAGATGATCCTTCTACACAATCTGACTTTGCTGCAGCCTGGAATTGAACTACTGGTTTCGTCTGGTCAGAGGAGAACTGGCCCCCCAACTGAGCCAGGTTTCTCCCAAGGTTTTTTTCTCCATTCTGTCACCGATGGAGTTTCGGTTCCTTGCTGCTGTCGTCTCTGGCTTGCTTAGTTGGGGTCACTTCATCTACAGTGATATCCTTGACTTGATTGCAAATAAATGCACAGACACTATTTAAACTGAACAGAGATTACATCACTGAATTCAATGATGAACTGCCTTTAACTATCCTTTTGCATTATTGACACACTGTTTTCCTAATGAATGTTGTTCAGTTGCTTTGATGCAATGTATTTTGTTTAAAGCGCTATATAAATAAAGGTGACTTGACTTGACTTTTTTAAAGACTATTTAAAATATTTAATATATTTAATATGTAATATTCACAGATGAAACTTTGGTACTTATGAAGTTATGTGCATTTCTTAGAACAATTTCAAGCAGGATAAATGTAATACCTGTGCCTGAGCCTGTGCTTATATTTTCTCTAAGCTACATGGTATTAAACCATATTTTAGATTTGATATATTTTTAAAAGGTGTGCAGTATAATTTATATTACATTAATTATTTACATTTATTCATTTAGCTGACGCTTTTATCCAAAGCGACTTACAATTGCTATATATATGTCAGAGGTCGCACGACTCTGGAGCAACTAGGGGTTAAGTGTCTTGCTCAGGGACACATTGGTGCCTCACAGTGGATTCGAACCCAGGTCTCTCACACCAAAGGCATGCGTCTTATCCACTGTGCCAACACCACCCCAATTATGTGTTATAGTATTTAAAATAAATTGTGGTTTACTTTGCATTGGATAATTAAAAGTGGTAGCCTATTTTAGGGTGGTAGGCTACATGGATTAATATGCAATGTCATTATTTTCATATATTATGCCTATATTTTAATTTATATTTTAAAATTCCTTTATTAAAACAACATGCATTTTTGTTATTCGTTACATGTCTTTTATTTTGATAGATTACTTCTTGGGAAAAAGACATTTGTCTGTAAACTGATTAAGAAATTGTTGCATGTTTAAACACTGTATGAAGCACTGTATAATTTCATTCACATTATTTATGCCTAATTAGCCTAAAACAAGAAAAGAATATATTAAACCTGCACAATTTAGCTAAATCTTTGAAACTTTAAAGAATGGACGGATTAAATTAATCAAGTTCTCTCATTATAATCAACAAAATGCACACAATGTAAAAAAGAGCTTTATTAACTGACAACTTAAGTGATTTTAAAGGGAGCCATCTTTACTTGCTTTAAGTGCTGGGCGATAGCATTTCACTAGCTAGGACCACGCCACAAACCAGCTATGCAACTGGGGAAGAGTAGAAAGAGGATGAAGGGGTCGAGGGAATGGGATGATGGTCAGGTTGATCAGGGCATCTTGAATTGATGGCTCAGGGAGACTGAGGGTGGGGGTACCGTCTCTAGCGTATATTTAGGTCAGACAATGAGGACCCCCTGATACTACCTGATAGAAATATAATGTGGGATAAGGTTGGCTGAATGGATGAGAAAGGGAGGGAAGGGTGGGTTCGAGAGAACGAGACTAGCAGAGCGGTATGAGGTGGCCCGGTATATATGGAGGTTTGGAAGTCAGGTGATTGTTTGAGGCATGGCCCTGCTCCCGAACTTTAGTTAACCTCACTTAACTCCATTTCACTAGCTAGGACCACACCACAAACCAGCTATGCAACTGGGGAAGAGTAGAAAGAGGATGAAGGGGTCGAAGGAATGGAATGATGGTCAGGTTGATCAGGGCATCTTGAACTGATGGCTCAGGGAGACTCAGGGTGGGGGTACCGTCTCTAGCGTATATTTAGACCAGACAATGAGGACCCCCAAAGTTGGGAAGAGTTGAGATACCTGAGCTCAGTATGCCTGTTTGTACGGAGAGGATGCAGAGGCTGATTAGTTCAGGCGTTAAATGGTTAACGTGGGTTTCTGATTTTCGAAAGCCTTTAAATATGAATGTGTTGGAAAGAGAGAAGCTGGGCAATCGCAGCCAGTGGTTATTCGAAGGAATAGTTGATCCCTCAAGTAGGTTTAAATGCACGTGGGGATCTGAGGAAGGAATGAGAGTGAGATGTTAAGTTGAAGATATACAGTGGGTCGGTTGATGGGAAGGAAGCTTTGAGACAGTTCTGGCCGGAGAGGTATCGTGAAGATCATGCTTGGAGCAAGGCAATTAAGAATGGCTTCTTGGGAAGCCTATTTGGTGTCTGGTCAGTGGTATGACCGGCGAGAGATGCATGTTTATTCCGGAGCCAAGTCTAACTTCTGGAATGGGAAACGAGACGAAAGTCGGTTTACGAGATTAAGGAGTCGTGGTATAGGAGTTGCTCGGAGGAGGAGTTGTTGTTGAGTAGATTAGCTGGCCTATGCATGAACTGCATAACTGCCAAACATAATCGTCCCTTGTTTATGTTTCCAATTTCTACTGCATCGTCTGAGCAGATGAGTAGAATCAGACTATTCAAACCCCCAAGGATGTTATATTATGACTATGGGACACATTTCATAATGCTGTGGAGACTGCTCTTGACAGTGAATTGTAGGAACTGAATTCCAGAGGCTGTTCAGAATTAACCGGGCAACCACCATATTAACTGCTGAAGTCTACTTAGGGTATTGCATCCGTATACAGCTCTTCTAGCAGTGGCCTGTCGACTATGTCAGGTTCTTGATAGGAGTGCGGAGGTGCTTTTGCTGGTATCGTAGGGTTATGAGAGCAGGAGTTTCTCACGTGGCTCCATCACGGAATGCACAGGTGTGGTTTGATGCTGTGGTGGAGAATTCCCGTGACGTCATGTGTGAAGGAGAGTAGAGTTGCCGGAAGTGCCGGGGGCTCAAAGTTTGTCATGACAGAAGTTTAATTGAACTAAATATAGTTGAAATAACTGTTTGTTATCTGCACGATTGAACTGGATACCTTGGATTTAAGAGCGTGTTGAAGGCGACCCATGGTTCAGTTGTCCTCGGCTCTGGATTCTAGAAGACGTGCAATGAGAGCGCTGAGGAGGCGTGAGAGAGCGGCCGCGACGGGAGCGGGAATTCAGTTTCGGCGTTCACCGCGCTAATGAAGATGGCGAATTCGGCCCGCGGATCTCACTGACGGAGAGCAAGGAGGTTGGGCTCAGGATCCGCCTGAGATGAGTGTGTGAGTGGGCACTCGAGGCCCAGAATGTGGATGATCGAACGCAAACGCTCTGAAAGAGACTGTGATCAGAATGATGAGAGGTGATCGTCGAGTGTCGCCAGTGACGATGAATCAAACAGCGCGCCGTTCAGACCAGGCAAGTACACCTGTCCTTCGAGAGAACGAGACTAGCAGAGCGGTATGAGTTGGCCCGGTATATATGGAGGTTTGGAAGTCAGGTGATTGTTTGAGGCGTGGCCCTGCTCCCGAACTTTAGTTAACCACACTTAACTCCATATGGCCTAAAAAATAAATAAATCAGATTTATAATTTAAATCGGTTTTTAAATCAATATTCAAATGACAAAGAAATTTTTCAAATATTTTTAATATATTTATACATTTATAACTGAGACAAGATGATAAAAAACTGTAATGTTATTATCTTAATACTGGAAAGACCTTTATTTTATTTTTTTATTATTTGTTTAAAATAGCCCATCATATATCTAACCATCCACTCCCGTTACGAACTGTTCAGATTCAAACTGCCAGCTCCGCAGTGAGTCAGTGTCATGGACGGAGGGCAGAGCAAGTGGAAATATATTTTCTAGTTTATATATCTTGTTATGCCGCTGGTTTAGGTTTTTTTTTTTCTTATATAACTTATTTGTAGAGCAGACACTGTCTGTAGAGTTTCAAAGTGGCTTAGGCTATTGTGTGTAAACTTTTTTTCCCTATCACATGCTAAACCAATAACATTGAAAGCATTAAATCTTTAATTGCTGCTTTCTGCTGTGCAAATTTTGTTTGAGAGGAAAATAACAGTACATTTTTGTCAGTTATTTTATCTTAACAGATCGATTAATTTCCTCAAGATTTCAAAATCAAATATCCTACTGATAATATAGTAGCACTGTAAGATTACATTTGATTGAGGCGAATACAACTTATTGATCATGAGCCCAATATTTTGCAAGGCAGGAAAACATCCATTCTAACTGAAGGAAGACGTATTTCATTGAACAAATGCTGTCAAATAGAGAGAGAGAGAGAGAGAGAGAAAGAAACTAGTCTAGGGCTATTTAAACTTGGAGCTCATTATATTAAAGTACAAATCCAAACACCAGAAATGTTAGGCATTTTATGAATAATGAAATGTTATGAAAAGTATGCATTTTATTTATTCACATGCTGTATGGTTGAAATTATATTTTAGTTCACAACTTTAAGTTCCATTGTTTAAAAAAATGCTTTATTGGCTAACGTTTCATAAACCTTCAGTTGTTATGCTCTAAAATCCAATGCCATTTGTAATTTCACAGTATTTTCACCACCTAAATCACTAACCTTTAAAGTAACAATTCTATAATGGTCAAATTTACTCAGGCCAATTGTATTTTTTAATGACATTGTATTATTTATTTATTTATTTATTTTTTTTATAATTGTAGCCTACATAAATACGTGAAGCAAAACAAATATTTGGATCGTCCCTTATTTTTTTACCTTATTTTCTTAAAGAATAAACACTTATTTTCTACAAGAAAAAACATGGTAACATATTACTAATTCATATAGAAATAATTTAAGCAGCTAAAACCTATTTTTTTACTTGAATTTAAATACTATTAAAGTTTAAAATCTCAAGGTGTTTATAAATTAAAAAGGATAAAATGTCACAGTGCATGTTAAATAGCCTAAATGAACTTGTGTTAACAATATAATTAGAACTAACAAATTAAAAACTATTTTTTTTACATGAACAATTCCTGTATAAAATGGGAAAGCAACCTTTATATCAAACATTTTTAAATCGTCCACAGCTGAGCATCGCGGTAGAAGGATCTGCGCCAAGAGCACGCAAAGTGAATATGCTGCACAAAGTCATTTTCTACGGAAGTTCTAAGCGGCCATGCATTATAATTTTTTTCCTTTTTGTTTTCTCTTTATAACGACTTAATTTTCTCGTTATCTCGACATAACGAAGTTCATTTTCTTGTTATAACGACTTATTTTTCTCGTTATCTCGACATAACGAAAGTTTGTTTTCTCGTTATAACGACATGACAGTTTTACTGTTGCTATAGTAACGAACTCAACTTTGACAGGCATCTGATGGACAACCACCAATATAAATAAAGGCTGATCAATCACTGTTGATTTTTCCAGAGACAGTAGGCTACAACTAACGTTTTGTTTTTGTAATTAACATGTTTAAATGGCAACACCGCGCCATTAGAGCTGCTTGGATTAAACTCACTTTTCATTTTCCCTTTATTTGAAATAAAATTATATATCATTTGTAATTTGTAGTAGTCATTATATGATGTGGCAGATATCATGTGTGTTACAAGCTTCTGTTTGAAAAGAGCATTCATGTGTACGTGTAGTGTATGTGTGTGTAGAAAAAACGATTACAACATTATAGAACAAAACTGAATTAAATTAGCCTATGGATTTTACATATACATCACATTTCTCATCAATATGGTTAACAATAAAGATTAGTAATAAGGAAAAGAAGCACATCAGCCTACATCGTTAAATCCCGTCCTACTGTAGATAAACAGAATACAGTGATGTCAACCTTGGTTTTGATAAGCAGTTATTTTATGACACAGAACGTGTTGGTGAAACTCATGCATCTAGCAGGAACTTAATACACAAAATATTCATATTGATTCAAGCATTTAACATTTATGAATTAATTAAATGTCAGTAATGAACAAGACTGCACAAATTGTAGCGATCACGAGGAAGGTCCACGTACAGTAAAGTGGACAGTGTACAACACCCCATCAGTTATATTCAGATCTATAGTGCCACCTGCCGGCGCAGTTTTGTAACTTCTTAGAGAAAACTAAGTCGTTATAACGAGAAAACGAACTTCGTTATGTCGAGATAACGAGAAAATTAAGTCGTTATAACGAGAAAACGACCCTCGTTATGTCGAGATAACGAGAAAATTAAGTCGTTATAACGAGAAAACAAAAAGAAAAAAATATATATAATGCATGGCCGCTTAGAACTTCCGTAATTTTCAGATGAAGAAAAAAAAAAAAAAAAAAACCTTGATAGCCTATACGCAGGCTCTGCTCTGAAGTATATAATAATTATAATTACTGTTAACCCAGAGTAACACATTTTAATGAATTAATCGCCTATTTTCATTTGCTGCATGTTTTCTTTCTTTATTTGTCTTATAACATGCTAAAAAATAAATTAAGTTTGTCAGAGTAAAAAATATATGAATAGCGTATAGGTTGCATTTTAACAGATTAATCACCTATTTTCATTTAATGCATGTTTTTTTTTTTTTTTTTTTTTATATTATATAATTCATGTATAAGTTGCATTTTATTACATTTAGAAATAATAACGGCAATCTTATAATGTACCAACAGGTTGAATTTAGTTCCCTTCACTTTACAATAAATTATTTAAATTTAACAAATATATCAGAACAAAACAATAATTAAAATATATAATTCTAATGGATAAATATAATTGCAGTATATAATAATATAGGCTTAGGTATAAACAAACAAAATATAATAATAATTTAAAGCTAATCATAAGGTAAGGTTGGGCTCTCTCACTCGGTATAAATCCAAACGTTTCCATATTCGTGATGTTGCCCATTTGAAGCTAACTATTATTCATGAGGTAAAATAGGCTTTGTAGTTCACGGGTGTTTCAGTATCGATGGAAAAAAAAATCATAATTAACAATATGTGGAGTAAGTTGACCGCTGCTAATGCTGAATGTCACGGTGAACGACTGCTGTTTTCCAGGCACTAGCGCGATCAAACAACTGAAACAGAAAATACAAAATTTTTGGTCACACATAAGGCATAATTCCAAAATGCAAAGTGTTAGTAGTTTGAACAAATCAGGAATAATAACAGAGTTAATAATAATTATTGCTAAATGCTGCACCGTTCTCATTTCGCTCTGCATATGGAACCTGAAGACTTTTTTTTAAACCAATAATAAACTGAAATGAAAATGAAATGAAAACATTTAGCTTTTTATCCGTGTATATATATATATATATATATATATATATATATATATATATATATATATATATATATATATATATATAGATAGATACATATAGGCCTTATATTTATTTACTGTTTAATAACAATAGCATGCATATGATCCTTTGTGTAAAGGTCTTCTTTAAAATTTTGATGAGTAGACTGTAGCCTAAGACTATCCTACATTTTGAAATGAACTCACTGTAAATGTTTTCAGATTTTTTAAAGATATTACAATGTTATATCATAATGTTATTGTTGTTTTACTTCCTCATTTTATCTCATTTTACAATTACATTAATTTCGCAATCCGTCCCTTTGCGCCACCTGGCAGTAGTTTCCCGAATGATTTTAACATAGCGGTACGCTCGGTGGTGATGCCCATTTAGGCTGTCTACCTACTGTATATTCATTTTGTGACAATAAAGAAATTATGGTAATAGATACAATGAGGGAAATTTCATTGTAAAATTTTATCAATAAGTAGTAGTTTTGATGTTATAAGTGTTTCTAAAGATGGTTTACATAAATATTTATTTGAAAATGTAATGAATGTGTTGAAAATGTAATGAACATCTATTGTTTATTCAGTTTTGTGGGAAATTACAATATATAGTATACAATGTATGAACATTTTGAATGTCACGGGTAGAAAAACCAGGATGAGGTGGATAAGTTGAATTTTAAAAATGAAGATAATCCTTGAGGAAACAATGAAAATCACAGGTAAACACATATAAACACAAGAAAAAGAACTGAACAAACTGAAGATAATATTTACAAAGGATAACAAGGGATAAAACAAGAGAAACGTGCAACATAAGCAGTGTCACTTGGTGTGAAGAAGCAAATACATAGAACACAGGAACAAAACACAGCAAATCCAGAGGTCCAGAAAACATAACATAACTGACAGTAATACAACTTTCTTATTATTCTATTTATACATTTCTTTCATGCATTGCATTTGCCATTCAATATGTGACAATTTTATTAAATTTTAAACATTTCACAATTTGAGTTCTAATTTCTGTGGTTCTGAGACCATAAATTATAGGGTTACATATTGCAGGAACAAGATGATACATTGTGCTAGTTAAGATACGTGCATCTCGGGGGATTGTAGCTACTCTATATCCAACAAATGCAGCGGTAACACTGATATAGGCTATTACTATAGTTATTATGTGTGTGGTACATGTGTGAATGGCTTTATGGCGGGATTCACCAGAAGGTGAGCGAAATATAACTACAAAAATTATGACGTAAGAGCAAAAAATCAGAAGACAGTCAGAGGATGTTATACTGAAAGCTACTGTGAGAGCTAAATAGTTTTTAGTAATATCATTACAAGCTAGATTTACAACTGATGTGTGCTCA